>NC_051158.1:172694053-172994053 GCF_013339745.2 Dermacentor silvarum
GCGCAACATTCCTGGAATATGCTACTCTACCCAAACGACAGACTAACACCGCAGCCGCTTCCTGTGACCATCCCCACGCACATGGTATGGCTGGACGCAAGGCTTCGCACCCTTCTCCCGCCTCAGCTAGCTCCTTGGCCATGCACCCAACAACTGCACAGCCAGTTCCACAAGGCGGGGATGCCCACGGCCAGACACGACATGGTCCATCCCACGACTGGCATGGTGCAACACCGGATGGACCACCCGTGGATACATCTACCGCAGTAAAGTGTGCACGGATGGCCGTCCGGGACGTCGTCGCCGAAACCTCGGCCACGGACAGATGCACCGGCACACTGTCGCTGATGGCACCAAGCGAACCAAAGGACACAACGTACGTTCCCATGCAACCAGACACTGGACACAGCCAGAGGGGCGGATAACAACGGTCGTTGGCTTCCTAAATCTTCAGGGCAGCAGGCTAAATGGGAAGAGCTGTACCAGATGCTCGATGAAGAGGAAATAACTCTGTATGGTGTCGCGGAGACGCACCTGCGCGATTTGGAACAACCTCCTATACACCCCAGATGGAATTGGGGGGGGGGGGGGTATGCAACCGTGACAGGGATGGTCAAAAAGGCGGAGGCGTCGGCTTCTTGTGGTACGGTGATAGTCGGAGGGTGCAGTAAAGCTCTTCGTGCGCGAACCACACTTGGGTGGCTGGTTGTATACACAATCTCCATGTGATTGCATGCACAGTATACAGTATAGACCACTTATAACGTAACCGCTTATAGTGCAGGACCGGATATAGTGCTGTCTTTTCAGACTCCCATTAATTTTCCCATAGCACTCCATGTATACACATATCGCTTATAGTGCAGTTGCGGGAAATGAAATACCGGTTACAGTGCGGCTGCCTGGAAGTACGGAAGTCAGCGGAGACGGCGAACGCTCCCCTCAAACGGGCACCTCAAGGAGTGCTCAAGGAAGAAAGAGAGACAAAGCGGAGGAGAAGGGCACGTGGGCGAACAACAGCCAGTGAGGCTGAAACCAGAATCTTGAGATATCACGGCGCGCATAGCGAGTGAGGGCCACAAAACTGCCAACGCCGGCCAACGCTCGCTTCACTATAACGGTAGTAAACGAAACTTCAGGGAACGGGCGGCGCCGGAACGGCACGGCGAAGGGCACACGTGGAGACCATGGAATGTGAGGGAGGAGGGCGGCAGGGAAGCGGATTTCGCCTCGGCAACTCAACTCCGCCGCTTCGGTGGCTCCCCTCGCCCTCCCTCGTAGCTCCCTCACTATCGACTGTCACCGTGCGCGCCCGCCGCCGTGCAGGCGCCGCCACTCCAGCCGGCGGCCCGGCGCCAGCTCCCTGAAGTTTCGTTTTCTGCCGTTATCAGGAAGCGGGCGTTTGCTGGCGTGGGCAGTTTCGTTGGCCGGCCTGGGACACCACCGCTGCTTCCCTCTGCACCGTAGCTGCAGCGTGCAAGGTCAACACGTGACTAGAAAGTAGAGGAAGCATAAAGGAGAAAGAAGGGTTCACTGCCATTTTCTACGCGTGGCTACGGTAGCGTAGCTGAGACATCGGCACATACACGCATGTTCTGGCGCGACGCAGAATCGGCGACCTTGCCATTTGAGAGAGGGTGAAATTTCCGCCGTGGTTTTTTTTCTCTTTTTTTGTTTTGTTCGCGCGCGACATTCAGGGGTCTCTCCTAAGGTTTTACTCTATGGCGGTGCCCGAGCTATGCCGGTCAGAGGCGCCGCCGCGTGAATTATTTCGAATTAACGAGATTCGACTGTAAATTAAATGCAAACGTTCTAGCCGCATTCCTCGACTGTTGCATACGCGTGGCGGCTCGGTGCACATGTTTTGCATATGTGCGGGCCTCAAAAATTGTTGCTTTGGTTATGATGCGTACCGCTTATAGTGCGGATATTCGCGACTCCGGCGACTTACGTTATAAACAGTCTACACTGTATTTGGCTGTGTCCTCGGACCAGCGGGCCGAAAACTCCAAAGTGATGCAGTGTATTCAAGACGATATAGAGCAGTGGGGTCACGGATAGCAAGCGATGTTGCTCGGTGGCTTAACTCACATATCCAGGAGCTAGATGGGTACACTGACCACAACGGAACATTAGTGCAATCCCTCTCGGATGAATTGTGCCTGTGCATAGCAAACTTGCAAGGAGATTGGGTCGGCACCATTACGTGGTGTGCTTGGGGCAGCCGAAAATGCATCGACTATGCTCTAGTGCCCCAGGGTCTTAATTCTTCGCTGTGGAGCATTCACATTGATGAAGACGGATCATATAGCAACGGCAGTAATCACAATCGTATAAAGCTGGTTTTCACCGCCTCTACGTAGTGCAAGACGAACCGAGAAATGCAAGATCCGGCAAAAAAGTTCCTTACCGCTGTGGCATAGGAATCAGTGACTGATGAGTTCGAGAACAGCTCCCACCGCAAGGAGACCATAACATACGGTCAGTACGTGGCAGAACTCGGGCTCATCATTCGCAAGCATGAGACGAGTGAACTCATGCGGCGGACGGCCCAGAAGAAGCTGGTGGGATGGAGAAGTGCAAGCTGCCCTGGAGGCCAGACGGATAGCCAACCGTCAGCATCGCCACACTGCGAAACTGTCCGACCACGCAGTGTGGCAGGCAGCGTGGGAAAATTACCTCCAAGCAAAGCACAAAATGCAGACTTTCACACAGCGCAAGATCGCAGAGGCTGAGCGCAGGACACTGCTGGCCTTTCGGAAGGAGGGTAAAAGTTCAGGGGCTAAGTATTGGGAATATGTGTCGTCCCTCGACAGCAGACCAACGAAGCCCATGCTAAGAGAGCCAGTAACCGACACAAAGGCTGACGACCTGCACAGGCTGCTATCTGCCCATCTGGAGCAGCTCTATGGAACGTCACTCAGGCTACAGGCAGCCAGTTGCACCCCATACCCAGCAGTGGCGAGAAAACTGCACCAGATCACCTGGATTGGAACGCGTCTTGGCTGGCTGTGGATAAGGCGAGAGGTTGCATCAGCGCGTGCACCACCCGTGGCCTTGATAACATCCCTGCAGGCATTGTGAAAACCCCAGACGCGCAATCAAGAGAACCAGCTAGCAGAGATTTTCACTGGCATCCTCAAGGGTGACCCAGTCCCAGAAGATTAGCTTCGTGGCAGGGTGACACTGATCCCGAAGAAAGGGGGTGACGCGGGCCTGCTCTGAAACTACCGACCTGTCACGGTCACGTCTGTGATATACAGAGTCTTCACCGAGGTTTTGAAAACATGGATGAGTGCATGGGCTGAAGCCAATACCCATCTCACAGAGTTTCAGAACGGATTCCACAAGGACCAACGGCTTCAAGATAATGTATTTGCTCTGACCCAGTGTGTGGAAATTGCCTGCAAGGAAGCGCATACTCTTGTCTGTTGCTTTTTGGATGTTTCTAAACCATAAGACAGCATCCCACATGCGGAGCTGCTCCAGCGCCTGAGCGATATGGAGATGCCACTAACGTGGAACAGTGTTCTCCAGCGCCTGTACAAAAACAGGGTAGTCACGACCATGTGCGGTGTCCGGTTGGGCGAGGTCTCCGTGACCTGAGGGCTAAAACAGGGATATGTCCTTTGTCCCCAGTCCTCTATATGCCATATGTGTCCCGGGTGGAATGCCAGCTTCTGAAGTTGGGTCTTGGTTTCACCCTTGGGTACGTTGACGAGGGGGATGAGAGGCTGCTGGGTATTACCTGGCCTTGTTTTCGCAGATGACATTGTGCTCATGGCGGGAAGTGCTACAGATCTTCAGGCACAAATGAACAGCTGTGCGGACAAAATGGCGGCATTAGGCCTTTCATTTAACGCCAATAAGTCTGCCGTGTTGCACTTTTCCGGCCCTGCCGAAGTTGATCGACCCTTCACGCTTCCCGGAGGCCAGGCTGTTGAACAGGTGACTGAATATAGGTTCCTGGGCGTAAACCTGTGCACGCAGTGACTACACTGTTACCTACAAAGATCACCTAAGTACGGCGTCAAAGCAGTGTCCTACGCCGGCAAGGCTTATGGGGCCTCAACCGCTACGTCATGGTTCGTGAGCTCTGGAAGGCGGCACACGTCTCTGCCCTCACCTTTGCCAATGCCATCGTTTGCATGTGCTCGCCGACTCGGGAGTGGCTGGAGCGAGGCCAGCGGGTCGCCGGACGCCCTGGAACGGGATGCCATGGGAATGTCACCAACGAGGTCGTCCAAGTCCTTGGCTGGTCAAGCTTTGAGGCACGCGAGGCCAACAAGATTTGGTATGATGGGCGACTGTGGGCAATGGGGAAGCACCGGTGGGCAGGCAGGGTGTTTGACTACATCACTGTCAACGGCTTGCGAACAAGGTGGATGAAGCGTCTGCAACAACTGTGCAGGAAGTTCGTTTTTTGTTTTGTTGCCCTGCTCAAGCGGAAAACGCTCGGATGTCGACCAAGGCGGTAAGCAGTCAGGTGCACCAACGCGAAACAGAAATGAGGCGAACGGCCACGGACACCAAGTCGACACTGCAGCTGTACAGGGCGTGCAAGACAGACATCCAGCAGGAGGACTTTTACGACAACAGCGTTGGTAGCAGCCTGTTGTTTGAGGCGTGGGCCGGCGCACTCAGAACGCTGGCATATTGCTGCCACTACAACCCCACCATAGACAGCACCATCTGTAGGGCATGCGGCAGGGAGGCAACGGGGACGAGGTGCTGCTAGGTGCGGGGATGGTGATGAAAAGACGACTCTCCGAGTGGTGGACCCTAGTGCGCCGCTAGTGAACCTTCTTCTTTTACCACGTTGTTCTTTTTTTTTTCTTTCCTTATTTTTTGGCCTCAGTATGTTTGAATACTGCTCACCCATTACAAAGGGTATGGCCACAAGTTCAGTTCAGTCCAGTCAGTTCAGCTTAGAGTGCCTCGATACACGCGCACCCGCTCAGAGTGGTGTCAGCTTTTGAAAGGACCGGTGCCACCTCCTCGGCCTTGGCGGCAGCGTGACCACCATTTTGATGCCTCGGACCATTCACTTGTGCGTGGCGTGCATTTTGTTGTTAGGTCGGTGCTCGTTTCCCTCCAGTTATATGCGCTCGCTTCTGTCACAACGCCCGGGTGTTGCATGCCGCGGTGCACGAATCATTCCAAGAACATTTGGAAGCTATACCGCTTTTCAACAGACCCGAAAAGATGGCCTCTTTGGACAGTAAAAATCAAACGTGACAAGTGGCATCCGACGAACACGTTATCAATTTGCAGTGTAAGTAAACATTTATTTTTTTAGAATGCGTGGTAATTTGATTAGCCAGCATTACTTAGCGCAACATTATTTCTTTATTGGGTGCATAGGCAAACGTCGCGCAGTCAAACTATAGTGTACTAGATTAGGGGTAGTGGGCCGAGGAGGGTGCGCGGGCAATGTGCGCACGTGAAGCAGAAAATCCGGAAAGCTCTTGCGACAGTGAGACGGCGCTGTGGAGCTTTTCTCTCTCGAGTGAAGTCGAACAAAACAGTCGTGCCGAGTGAATCTCAGCGCAGCAGGAGCAGCATACCAAAGGATAAGCTTAAGTTTTAATTTTTTTTGCTCATTTGGTTGATAGAAGTGTTAGGTTAACAGAGCTATCTATATGTGAAGAAGAAGACGCGCCTCTGTCCAGCGGCATCGCTAACGCTCCGCCCGCTCTGCTCGCGCTGTTGGTCGCTGGTGTTTTTGGAGACGGTGCTCCACACTGCCTCGCCGTTCTTGGAACTCATAGCATCCTTGACGGACACCGCCAATAAACCTCTTCTCAATTGGTGAAGGTTGGTGGATTTCCCCCGCCGCTTGCACCCTGGAGCTTCGAACCCGAACGCTTCCGCCCATCATGACCGACAACACCGACCCGCCGGCGTCTGCGCCCCATTGCCCGTCATCTGCACCGGAGTTCCTCGGCAACGTGATCCGAAGGTCTTCAGCGGTACAGATGAAAAGGACGTGGAGGACTGGTTTACGTCGTATGAACGGGTGAGCACGCATAAAAAGTGGGACGACGTCGAGAAGTTGACCAACGTCATATTTTCTCTTACTGGCGTTGCCCAACTCTGGTTTCATAACCACGAAGTCGACATCCCGACATGGTCAACTTTCAAGACGTCTTTCACTCAAGTGTTTGGTCGACCTGCTGTGTGGAAACTACTCGCTGAACAGCGCTTGCGAGCCCGTGCACAGCAGACTGGTGAAAATTTCACTAGTTACATTGAAGACGACGTCGACCATTGTAAACGTGTCAACGCCGCCATGCCCGAAGCTGATAAAGTTCTGCACATCCGCAAAGGAATCGATGACGGCACATTCCAGATGCTTTTGGCCAGGAATCCGTGCACCGTTTCTGAAGTAGTCACGTTATGCCAGAGCTACGAAGAGCTGAAGAAGCAACGCACCCTGACTCGGCAGCCTCTGTCTACCGCCGACTCGCTAGCGAGTCTGGTTGCTGTTTCCAACCACTCTCCACTGCTTCAGCAGATTCAGGACTTCGTGCGCGAGGAGGTTGCCCGTCATCTTTCCTTGGTCCCCTTCACTCAGGAGCCATCCCGTCGTCTGCCTTCGACGCTCCGTTCTGTCATTGCCGAAGAGGTCACACAAGCTGTTCCCGTTGCTCACCATGCCTCTGTAGCCGCGCCTCTTCCCTACACGCAGACAGTGCAGCCTGTTGCCGCGCCTCTTACGTACGCGCAGGCAGTGCAGCCTGTTGCCGTGCCTCCTACCTATGCGAAGGTAGTGCGTAGGCCTCCCCAGCCGCCTTTCTCGATCCTGCAACAGTCTGCACCACCCGCCGCTCCTACTGCTTCTTGGGCCGGGCCGAGGGACAGTAATCCATGGCGGACGCCTGACAATCGTCCCATCTGTTACGCCTGCTGCATGCCTGGACACGTCGCTCGCTATTGCCGCCGTCACCTTCCAACTCCCGACGCCGCTGCCCGGCCGTCCCAGTATGGCGGTCAGCCCATGCGCCAATCAGCCCTGGGTCCCTCCCAGCGTTACATTTCTCTGACCTCCCTAATTTCCGTCGTGCCGATCCCCATCTCCTCGTTGACGATCGCTCTCCCCAATGCGTCGGCGAACCACACCCTCTGACCAGGAAAACTAAGTGCCGCAGTTCGCGAGGCAAGAACTGCGTCATCTTCGAACTGCCCAAGTCCTTGCTCTTCTCCTGCTAACATGGTCGCAATATCTGTCGAAGGTATTTCTACTTTTGCGCTTGTGGACACCGGCGCCGCCGTTTCTGTTATAGCCGCCAAACTCTGCCGTTCGCTGCGCAAGGTGACCACGATGCTGTCTTGACTGTTGCTTCACACGGCAAGCGCGCAGCACGTGACACCTCTCGCAGCCTGTACTGCCCGTGTGCTTTTACAAGGCGTTTTGTACATTGTCGAGTTTATTGTTCTTCCTGCCTGCTCACATGACGTCATCCTGGGGTGGGACTTCTTGTCCCATCATAATGCTGTCATCGACTGCGCACGAGCTGAAGTTGAAATTTCGCCGCTGTGTGACGCACCATCCCACGACGCTCTTGATCAGCCGCCCAAACTGGTCATGCGTGAGGACACCGACATTCCATCTGACTCTCTCGCCCTTGTCCCAGTCGTCTGCGATGCCGTCACCGATGCAACGGTCTTCTTTACGCCATCTGACATCTTTATGAGTCACAAAGCCGTTCCACTGCCTTTTGCAACTCTTGACATCGCCGCCGGCATCAGCAATATTTTTGTGTACAATCCGCTTTCTGCGTCGGTTACGTTGCTTGTCGGCGAATGTATCGGCCGCGTGGAACAGCTTGACTCTTCGTTCTTTGTTATCCATACAAAAATACTTCCTTACTTTCTTTAGAACTCTTACCAACTTTCTATCAACTTTAGTAACATCCTATGCACTTTTACTTTCTATTAGCACATGTTACAAGAAAGTTAGTAGAATCTGTTTTTACTTCGGTTTGAAGAAAGTTGGTAGGCTCTGTTTTAACTTTCGTTGTAGGAAGTTTGTTCAAAGAAAGTTTTAAAAAAGTTGGTATGCTATGTTTTTACTTTGGTTTGAAGAAAGTTTGCTTAAAGAAAGTTGGCAGGCTCTGTTTTAACTTTCATTTGTAGGAAGTTTGTTCAAAGAAAGTTTAAAAAAAGTTAGTAGGCTCTGTACAACACTGCAACAAAAAGCATAACATGCAGTATTGTTAATACATTAATTAGTACGAATAACCTGAGTGTCATACTGATAATTGCTTCCTGCAGTTTAAGAGAAAGCGAGGAGACAGAATAATTTTCGCTATGACGCGTGCATATATAATCAGCAGTAGATGATGTAAAATATATTGACCTGCCCCAGTGAAATTGTATATTACGTTTTTTATACATAAAAAAAAAGAAAAGATTTTCACACATTGGTACTCGAACTGGGGATTTCTGCATGAGGCAGAGACGCTACCACTGCTCCACGTATTGCATTAGCTATTGCAGGAACAATGCATTGACTAGACTTTCTGGCACGTCGTAAGGCCGTTTGTCTTCACGACGCTTACCTTTTTCTTGGAATTCGGCTTCTTGAGAAACCTTTCCTTTACTATTCCTTTCCTTTCCTTTACTAAACCTTTCCTTTACTAACAGCGACCGGAGGTACTAACAGTACCTGCGGTCGCTGTTAAAAGAGGCCTTTCTTTTCAAAACTGCGGGTGATCGTTCTGTTGATATATTGGCGGAATTCGTACGGCAGCAAGGATTCCGTAAATGCTTGCTTGGGCACACAAGTGAATAATTTACGATTGTCAGTTTACTGAGTAGTCAGTTGTGTACCTGACATGGCCGTATCCGTTTGTATCTGTTTGTATCTGCCGTATCTGTTTACACGTGCGTGCAAGCAGTACGCCTGTTGCACTTCAGCCGAAGCTTCAGCTGCTGTAGCGCGCCAGCCATCGCCACGTTTTCTCACCTCTATTTCTAACGCTAAGAGAAAATATGGTCTCACCAATTCAAGATGAGGGCACATATTCTCGAAAACACTACACTTGGCGCCATAATTGGGCGGTGATCACGGATATGTGCTCAGTAAGTGTCAGATTAACCCATAGACCGTCCGTCATTTCAAGCAGACGGAGCTGCACGGGCGGCGCGTGGATTGGCTCATGCTCCCAGCTACGACTACCCTTGAGTGACAAATGCGAATCTCGAAGGCTATGCTCCTGAAGCGATGGGAATCGGGGAGGCAGGTTCGTTTTCGTTAACCGCAGTGTGGCGCTGCTGCAGTGTTTTGTTGCCAGTAAATCCAATCCAAGTTGCTGTAGTGCATGGACCACGTTGGCCGTGCTTGAGTGCTCGTTGCAGTGAGGCGGTAGTTGAATTTTATATTAGAAGTGCCTAGGCGAAATGTGCTTCTTATCGTGTGCATTAACCATCGCACAACCTCTGGACTCGTGAAATGCCGTGTGTTTGCTGTGTGTTTCGTGCGATACGCCAGTGTCAACAGTGTCTTACAGCGCCCGTCCGAGCTGCCTTTGTTCCCACCTGACTGCACTCTCTCGTGAAAAGCCTGGTACTGGGGCTTCATCACGTGTACGATTCCTACATGTAACACATGCATATTATGTGCAGCAGTTCTGCTTCGGCCACTTTTTGGGTGGCGTTCCAATACCCACAAGGACGTCACCCAAAAAGAAGCGTTGTACCCCAGAAGTGTGAATGCCATTCTAAGTATGTGTGGCAAGCAGTCAGTTGAAATCTTCGTTCTGATTGTGGGTCGTTTGAAGTCAAATTCTTGTGGATGACTGCATCATGCTATCTCGTCCAGATACAATTCATAAGGCTAACTATTATTGCATTTTTCCTCCTTTAGGCTTGCAGCAAGAGGGATATCAAGAACACGGGAGATATCAAGGCCACATTTTAGTCACTGTTTGCTTATGGCTTCTGAGGGCATGTATGAAAGGGTTGGAAAATAAATATCAGTGTTTGAAAAGATCGGTGCATTTTGCTAACAGGTACATACTTTTATATGCTCAAGGTTGCATCAGAACACTACCAGACAATTTTTAAAATGCTGGAAAAAGGGGGTAAATGTCACCAGGATGTTTCTAGGGTGAGCAACAGAAAGTTATAAAAAAGTTACAAGAATGTTTCTAGAGCAAGCAATCGAAAGTTGGAAAAAGTCACAAGGATGTTTCTAGGGCAAACAGCAAAAGGTAGAAAAAAAGTTACTAGGATGTTTCTAGGTCAAGCAACAGAAAGTTGGAAAAAAGTTACAAAGATGTTTCTAGGGCGAACAGCAAGAAGTAGGAAAAACGTTGCTAGGATGTTTCTAAGAAGTACAAATATGCCCTGCATTTAATGTTTGAAGGATGTTCATTCATCGTTTAAAGGAAGTTTGTAAATAAAACTAATTGAATACCGGTGGCCAACAGTCGACAGGATGTTGGTATGAAGTATTTAGGTAGTTTAAAAACGGTTTCAGAACTTTGGTAGGTTTTAGTCACATTTGTCTAAAAAAATTTAACTGAAAGTTACTAGAATTTTTTGTAAGGGATATATACCGTGCCAGACGACTCTTTCCATCTTGACTCGCACGAACTCCTCGCCCTTTCAACGCATGATGAGTCGTCGAGTGACATGTTTTCCGGTTCCATCGCCACTACACTAAACCCTGCCGATTGCTCCGAGCTTCTTCAGCTTCTACCTTCTACACCAATTCAGAGATTTCTTCGATGTGTCTCAGCCGCAATTGGGCTGAACGTCGGAAGTGCAGCACTACATTGACACCTGATTGCACCAGCCGTTGCGTCAACGACCGTACCGCGTCTCCGCCAACGAGCGTCGCGTCATCAACAACCAAGTCGACGGTATGCTACGCCGTTGAGTTATTCAACCATCTCACAGTCCCTGGGCATCTCCTGTCGTTCTCGTTCGCAAGAAGGACGGGTCTATCCGCTTTTGTGTTGACTACCGTCGATTGAATAAGGTCACGCGCAAGGACATCTATCCTTTGCCGTGCATCGACGACGCCCTTGAGAGCCTTCAGGGCGCGGAATTCTTTTCGTCTCTAGACTTTCGTTCTGGCTACTGGCAGGTTCCAATGGCTGAAGCCGATCGCCAGAAAACGGCGTTTATTACACCTAACGGCCTATACGAGTTCAACGTGATGCCCTTTGGACTTTGCAACGCACCTGCCACGTTTGAATGACTCGTGGACAATACGCTGCGTGGCCTCAAGTGGTCTATGTGTCTTTGTTACCTTGACGACGTCGTGGTTTTCTCGCCTGACTTTCCGACCCACCTACTTCGCCATGTTTTGACGTGTCTCACCAACGCTGGCCTGCAACTGAACCTCAAGAAGTGCCGCTTCGCCGCGCGGGAGCTGACCATCTTCGGCCACATTGTGTCCAAGAAAGGCATTCTACCGGACCCCTCGAAACTTCGTGCAGTCGCTCAGTTCCCGAAGCCTACTAACGTCAAAGAACAACACAGTTTTGTGGGCCTGTGCTCATATTTCCGGCGCTTTGTCCGCAATTTCGCATCGATCATGTCGCTTGACCCAGCTCCTACGCGGTGGCGCGGACCTCTCCTCCTGGTCTCCTGCATGCGATGCCGCGTTTGCTACACTGCGGCGTCTTCTTACCTCTCCACCTATTCTTTGCCATTTCGACCCGACAGCTGCAACTGAGGTGCATACAGACGCCAGCGGGGTCGGTCTTGGCGCCGTCCTGGCGCAACGCAAGCCCGGCTACTCCAAATATGTCGTGGTCGCCTATGCGAGTCATACGCTGACAAAAGCAGAGGCCAATTACAGCGTAAATGAAAAAGAGTGCTTGGCTCTAGTATGGGCGCTTGGCAAGTTCCGCCCATACTTATACGGCCGCCCATTTGATTTGGTAACGGATCACCAAGCGCTTTGCTGGCTCGCCACGTTGAAAGATCCATCTGGCCGCTTAGCACGCTGGGCACTCCGAAACCAGGAGTACGATATTCGCGTCATCTACCGCTGTGGACGCAAGCACACTGATGCAGATGCCCTGTTCCATTCACCTCTACCTCCCGACTCGGCTTGCAGAACCACTTGCGCTCACCCCGTCATCTCTTGATCTAGACTCCATTGGCACCAATGGCACCGAACAACGCCGTGACCCGTGGATCGCTTCTCTTTTCGCTATCTTTCTGGATCATCGACGACTCCTGTATCCCGATCCCTCCGACGCCAAGCTGTTCATTTCGCCATTAATGATCAGCTGCTTCACTGACGCAACTACGCCCCCGAAGGCCGTAGATGGCTATTAGTCATTCCCCGCAGCTTAAGATCCCAAATATGTGCCTGTTTTCACGACGATCCGCAATGTGGCCAAGCCGGAGTGTTTAAGACTTATGAACATATAAGCCATCGCTACTACTGGCGGGGAATGTACACTTTTGTACGAAAGTTTGTTCAGTGCTGCCCTGACTGTCAACGTCGCAAGTTACCACCTTTACATGCGTCTGGCGCCTTGCAGCCGCTTCCGTGCCCTGCCAAACCCTTCGATCGCATAGGCATTGACCTCTACGGCCCGCTTCCCATGACACCAGATGGCAATCGGTGGATCATAGTTGCTGTGAACCATTTGACACGCTACGCCGAAACTGCTGCTCTACCAAATGCTACAGCGTGGGATATAGCCCCTTTTGTCCTGCATCGCTTCGTCCTTCAACATGGCGCTCCTCGAGAACTTCTCAGTGATAGAGGTCGCGCCTTCCTCTCCGAGGTCGTCGGAGCTCTGCTTTCGGAATGCCACATTATTCATCGCACGAGCACGGTTTACCATCCGCAAACTAACGGGCTCACGGAACGGTTTAACCGCACTCTCGGTGATATGCTCGCGATGTACGTGGCATCTGATCATGGTAACTGGGACGGCGTACTTCCGTTTGTAACGTTCGCATACAACACCGCGATACAAGCTAGAATGGGATTTTCACCTTTCTTCCTCCTATTAGACGGGAGCGATTGCATACCATCGACACTCTCCTTCCATACCGTCCTGACGCTTCCGAGTGCCCACCTGTGTACGAAGCTGCCCGACAAGCCGAAGAGTGCCGCCAGCTCGCGCACATCTTTACGTAGCAAGAACAACAGCGCCAGAAGGAAGGACGTGCCGACTCGCTGCCCAGTCCCACGTATGCCCCAGGGTCTCTTGTATGGCTGGCTGTTCCTTGCCAAACTCCGGGCCTTTCCTCAAAACTCGTTCCAAAGTACGAAGGACTTTACCGCGTCTTGGAGCGAATGTCCCCGGTGAATTTTCTCATCGAGCCACTTTCTCCATCTGACGACATGCGCCGGCGTGGACGTGACCTCGTCCACGTAGCGCGTCTCAAGCCCTACCATAACCCTCTGCCAACAACAACTTAGGTCGCCAGGATGGCTCTTTTTCTGCGGGGGCGATTGTGAAGAAGAAGACGCACCTCCATCCAGCGGCATTGCCAACGCTCGGCCCGCTCTGCTCGCGCTGTTGGTCGCTGGTGTTTTTGGAGACGGTGCTCCATGCTGCCTCGCTGTTCTTGGAACTCATAGCGTCCTTGACGGACACCGCCAATAAACCTCTTCTCGTATATATATATTATTTCGCGTGCTTTTTTAGTTTCTTGGTTATTTTGGTTGGATGTTAGTAGGTAACGAATAGTTGTATTTTTTGGAAGTGGGTTGTGGCGTACGAGTTGCATCATGAAAGCAGTGTAGGGCGGCAGTTTTAAACCGTGTTAAGGAAAGCTAGCAGAGGTAGCCGGATAGCGAGATTGCCGTAAGGCTTACCGTGAGGCTTTGTTCAGTTATTTTGGTGGGATTTCTAGTTAGGTGGTCGGGCGGGCGATGGCGCGGCAGGCTAGGAAAGTCAGGGGTGATGGCGAGCTGGTGCAGTACGAGGAGTGCAAACGTTGGTGTTATTTGGATGAGACGGACTTTGCAAGTTTAGCTGACGCTGAGAAGGCTCCCAGGTGAAAATATGAAACTGGTAATGGACTGGGACCAATTGGTCCCAGCTGGTTCCAGACGGGGACCAGCTGGTTCCAGCTGGTTCTTAACTGGTTCCCGGTGGGGAGGAAGTGGGACCAAATGGGAGCCTACTGGGACCAGTTGGGGCTTGACTGGTACCAAGTGGTCCCAGATGGGAGCCTACTGGGGCCACTTGGGGCTTGACTGGAACCAAATGGTCCCAGATGGGAGCCTACTAGGACCAGTTGGGGCTTGACTGGAACCAAGTGGTCCCAGCTTGATGCCTACTGGGACCACTTGGGGCTCGACTGGAACCAAGTGGTCCCTGCTGGTGGCTGACTGGGACCGCCATAAACTTCAACTGGGACGTACCAACTGGTGGCCCTGTGGGAGGCCACAATAATACAGGGTGTTTCACATAACTTGAGCCGAACTTTGAAAATATGCAAATGCCACGTAGCTGAACCAAACCAAGGTAATGTTGTGTGAAGCTGTATCGGGAGTTTCTCATGCTGCTCTACAATTTTCTTATTGACATAATATACCATTTTATTTCTCTTTTAACTATAATGATTGATAAGTTGATTAGTTCAGGCTAATCATCTAATTCGGCAGCACACAAAAAAAATTATCTGAGTATCTCCAAGTGACAGGAAACAACATTACCTTGGTTCTGTCCAGTTATGTGCCATTTGCATATTTTCAAGGTCTGGCTCAAGTTAAGTGAAACACTCGGTATATGGGACCAATCAGAGACCAATTTGGAGCAGCCAGCCTGCCACTTTGATAACACATGGAAACTGGACTCGAGAAGCCTGTAGTAGCGTTTGAATATATTTGCTTCAATAATTAGTTGATTAAACCATACCAACGTGCCCAGCAGACAGTACTATGTTATATGCAGTGAAAATAAAGACTTTCTGCTGATGCAGTGTAATATGTATCTACAACTAGATCGTGTGTCATAACTTTTACGAAGGCAGCCTGCGAAAGTAGCGCATGGAATATGCCATCTCCCAACAGATTTATGATGAGGCTAACTTCTAAAAGTGACAAAGGCCTAATTCCGATTATCCGGGGTTCTTTATAATGTACACCCCAAGTTCAGTACACGAGTGTTTACGCCTTCTACACCCACAAAGATGTGGGTACCATGGCCAGTAATCGAACTTACGACCACACACATTCAGCCACAGAGCTCCCATGGCAGGTTTGTTAACTTAAACTGTTTGACATTGCAGCCAATTCCATCAGGCTGGTTAAAATTTTGTGACTATTTCTGGAGCAGTTATATTTCTTTAACTTGTTTTACTAAGCATTTTACTGTACTTCATTACAGAACAAGCCATTAGTACCAGCCAAGGTTTAGTACATAGAAAGCTGTGGCTTGGGAGAAAAGTTTTTTGCTTTTCATTGTGTGACTATAGCCTTAATTTCTGGGCAGATAGCCTTCTTTATAATGACAATGTTTTGACCACAATAATTTTAAACTCAGGCGATCACATAGTACCAAGTGCCATCACAGAAGGCAAGTGTTTTCACTTCCTCTCACATAAGCTAAAAGCGTTTTTAGGCAAATGAATTTTCAGCAGACTATGTGCTACATAGGCACTTTTACACTGTTGAGCCACAGCCTTTAAAAATTAGAGCCATGATTCTGGAGTGAGGTATTAATATGGACAATTTCGAGAACATAGAGATGCTTATTGACTGGGATTCTGCTGCTAAACATGAGGTCACAGGTTCGACCTCTGGCCATAGTGGCGGCATTCCAATTGGGGGCAGAATTCATGAATGCTCGTGTACCGTGCTTTGGGTGCATGCTAAAGAACCGCCATGTGACCAAAATTAAACCGGAGCCCTCCACTACTACAGCATCTCTCATGACCCACTCTGCAGTTTTCGGACCTGCAAAATATGAACACAAGTTTAACTATGTGATTTTTAACTAGTGCTCAACCTGCCATTTCAGATAATGACTTGCATGTAGCAAAAAATGATCAGGGCAACGCCAAGGATCATTTTCCTAGCATACCGGGTACATTCTCTTTTATTTCTATTTTCTGTGAACAGTACATTCGTAAATGCGGCAATATTAATATGCTTTAAACACTTCTAGTTGACTCCACCAGGGTCATTTATTCCTGGTTCTGCTGCTACTTGCTGTGGGACAAGTACATTTGTTTTACTCATACCTGAGTGCTCACATGCACACTGTATCTAATAAATAAATGTAAATACCTTGAGCCACCCATGGCCACCATTCATAAAGTAACTTGTAAAAGTTTTCATTTTTATGCGTCAGTAATTAACAGAACTTTTTGCCTGCTCTCTAAATCTTGTAAGGCCATGCTATTTACTTGTGTAGAATGTAATGTAACAATTGTGTTTAGTTAGCATTATTTCAATGCTAAGCTTGTCTCAAAACATTTGCACACATACAGCACCATTAAAAGCGTTGCAATGATTTTAATGTGGTTTTGATTCTTATCTAGTGCCTGGGAAAGACTTTGTGCACCTCCCTGATGGATGAGGTGAGTACCATTGCACACTATTTTTGTATTCCTTTCCATGTTTAGCGGTACAAAAGGTATTCATATGCTAGCCTCTCAACCAATAAAAAGTGGTCATTGTCATAACGAGATGTGAAAAATCGATACTGGATAAACCATATTTGGCCATTTTGTATGACAGTAGTTCTTATTTTACTTATGATTATACGTAACTTTATCCCCTGATGTTTCAGTCGCTGAAACAGAAGGTTGCTGGGCATGTCGAAGAACATAATTTGTGATGGACAAGCCCTGCTTCCTTTTCTAAGGCAATGAAAGTGCACAAAACCCAGCTGTATTTCATGTACCTCCTTTCAGAATTCGTATTTCTGTTCTCTCGGTGCTCTACAAATTACATAATTCAACAAGTTTAGCTAAGACCACTGGTTGTGCAATTCATTTATGTAGGACCTCTATTCTTATCGGCAATGTGTTATTTTTACTATGTGGGTATGGATATCTTTTCGTTTCAGTTTCATCTGGCAGAAGGTATTGTTATATCTGCAAATCAAGCAGCAAAAATCCTAAACAACAAGAAGGCAACACTTGTGTGCAAAGACACCATCCAAGCAATATGGGGCACGAATGGCCTTGTGAACCGAAGTGTGAGTGGCGTTGCTGCCCCCAAGCTCAGAGCAGCTGGGGAGTTGCCGAAGCAGCCACTTACACCCACGAAAGTGAACGTCGTGACAGGTATGGTGGAAAAAAATATACAGACTCTGGTAACCTTGAAATGTCTAAAATGGCACATCTGTCTTGATTTTGGCTTTGTTTGTCTCTATAAAAATCGTTGTTTTCTTGACATTTTAGCAAAATTATTGAACCTTATGCTGTGCTGTGCCAATTATGTTTTACAGCCACAGTCCACTACTGGGGCCAGTTAAAGGGCGAAGATGTGACCACAGCTGTGGCCTCCATTACCAAGCTTCTCTCCGAGAAGATGCAAGACGTGAAGAAATCGAGCAAGTGACTGGCGCTAGCCAAAGAAAATCATAGCATGTGAATAAATACTTATAAACTGGCCTTATAGCCCTTGTTTCTTTAGCAGCAGCTCTCCATGCACGGCTGCCAACAGGCACCTTGAATGTATGGAGCTGCGGCCAATACACTGCCAACTGGTCCCAATGGGGGCTGGGACCACTACCAACTGTTCCCAGCTGAACTGGTTCCAGCTGGTCCCATTAGGGGCTGGGACCAACTGGGACTACTATCAACTGGTTCCAGCTGGTCCCATTGGGGGCTGGAACCAACTGGGAATTTCACCATAAGCCAGAGCAACGGGGACCAGTTTGGAACCAGGTGGTACCACTTGGAATATTTTCACCTGGGCTCGCTTCGCGTGCAGGCTGTGTGAAGGATTCAAGGGAGCTGTGCGGCGTATGGAAGGGGAATGGGCAACTAGTGTTGAGGAGTTCAAAGGGGAGCTGAAGGTGGAGCGAGAGCGGAGGATTGAGCTCGAAACTCGGATCGGCGAGTTGCTTGACAGGGAGGGGGCCGAGGCCAACCTGGTAGAGTGAATAGCTGGCGAGCTACAAGAATGGGAAAAGCGGGCCATGTTGGAAGAGCGGGTGGAGGCGCTAATGGCAGAGGCGGCGCGTAATCCCGGGTCGGAGCAGCATCAGGCGGACGGCAGGGACAGCGCGGAGTCTCAGGCAGAAGCATGCTATGAGAGCAGGGAGGGACACCTAGGGGCCGTAGAACAGCGGGCGAGAGCCGGCGGCAACACGGGGGCTCCACAACGCTACAGCGATGTAGCGTGGCAGGCTTCGAGTGAGGCGGGACGAGCGGCAGGGAGTCTGTCGCCGCGTGACAGTGGCGCACGGCGGGTGGAGGGCCAGCTAGCGCGAACTGGAGGACAGCAATCGCAGGCGGGAGGCGAACGTGTAGAGCGAAGGGTCCTGGTGGTGGGGAACTCGAACGTAGCGAGGGTTCAGGAGGGCGTCCTTATAAAAGTGAAGGCAGACAGGCGGGTGAGGGTGGAGGCCCAGTTAGGTTCACGGTTGACTCTATTAGCATCAATAGGAACATATCAGAACATCACGTCTTTACCTTTTGTAGGTGTGTCGGAAAATTGAATATCGTAGGGACAGCATCAGGTCGTAGCCGCATTTGTGCTTGCGTCCGGTTGAAGCACGACTCTGTCAAGTGGTCGCTGCAAAGTCTGCTTCCCGGTGATGGCCTCCACTTGTCTTGCCTTAAGTTTGCAACCCATCGACACAAATCACATGGTTGACGCAATGGCAGAAGCTCAGAAGGTGGTATGGGACAACATGGAGCACGAAAATCTGGTCGTTACCCATGCTAGTCTCAACTAAAGCCCCTCCATACGCGTTTTCGCCGACCAGGTTAAGTACCGCCAACCCACCCTCCTCCTCCACGCTCCTCCCTCGCTCACCCTCTCAGTTTCCGGAGTCAAGCGGAACTTACGTAGTCCCAGCTTCCGTTTTTAACGGAAGCGACGTCACTGCTGCGTAGAGGTGCGAGCATGCAACAAGCGAAAATTCAGGAACCGGAAATCTCCGGAAGGAGAAAAACCGGAAACGGAAACCCCGGAAGTGGAAACTGCGGAAGCGGAACTGGTTTGAGCGACGAATCAGGGAACAGCGGCGCACATGAAAGGTTGGCGCTATGTAGCAAAAGCGGCGGTGGCGCGTGGATGGAGGGGCTTTAGTCTCAACGATGTGCTGAAGGGAAGGAGCCAGAACCTAAAGAGACAGAGGTTGGGTTGCGTAAACTCAGAGAAGCCTCTGCGAAGGTGCATGTGACCATATGCACAATCCCAGAGGTCCAGGGCCAGGCTGCGGGATGGAACGGAGTGTGGTTGAGGCTAACCCACTGATCTGTACTACAGGGGGCTGGATGGCGCTTCGAGCGCGCGCAGCAGAAGGAAGTGAAAGGCCTTGTCTCAGAAGTTGGCTATTTGCGGCTTCGCATCGCTTTGCAGCTCGCATGCACTCGATGTGTTTTCTTTTTCTGCCCAAAAATGCCTGCTTGTTGTGCCGTGAATTGCACAAGCAGGCTAGAGAAGTCTTCTGGAAAGACGTTTCACGTGTAAGTATTTTTCAAATCAGTGTAATTTGCATTGTGTGCTGCGTAAAACCAAGGCTGTACCGCTGACATTTTGGCATGCAGCCCTACACTGCGAACCACGAGCACTACAATTTGGGTCATTTTATGCATAGGTTCCCGTGGTCTCGGAGCGATTTGTGTCGATGGGTTGCAAACTTAAGGCGAGACAAGTGGAGGCCATCACCAGGAAGCAGACTTTGCAGCGACCACTTGACAGAGTCGTGCTTTGACCGGACGCAAGCACAAACGCAGCTACGACCTGATGCTGTCCCTACAATATTCAATTTTCCCACACACCTACAAAAGGTAAAGACGTGATATTCTGATATGTTCCTATTGACGCTAATAGAGTAATTATTAGTCTGTGTTTATGTTGGGTGGTTTATTTCCCGTTCACATTCAGCAAAGCCCAGAGTATTCATTGGCATGACATCGCCGAGCTTACGACTAATTATTCAACTGTGCAAAGTGTAAACGAGAGTCGCAATAGGAAAATGTTTGTTTTCTGTATAGAGCAGAGCATTACATATCATGTGGTATGAGTGTGCCTTGGACCTGCCTGTGAAGTACACTAAATAAATAAATGCACATATGAGATGACTCGGGCTGCTTTCAGCACGCCGAACTGTTGTAGATATTCAGTGCATGTTAATTTTTTACTTAACCCTCCGCCCTCCTCCGTGGCACTTCGTGCAGCAGGTAAGCACTATGGTAATCATCAAGCACACCTGGACAATCGACCAATGTCAATTGAAACGATTTTCATGTGTCGTCGACAGAAGACATCGCAGCTGAAGGCGACGAAGGGACTACTTAGGTTTTAAAAGAAACGAGCTTGGGCAAGCGGCTGTGACAGTGATGTCACGTACTACGCAACAGTGACGGACTGTGACTGACAATGAGTGTGCTGTGTTATGTGCTCTCTCTCTCTCTCTCCTCCCCATCTTTCATTCCCCCTCATCCCGCTCCCATGTGTAGGGTAGCAAACCGGTTGTGCTGAACTGGTTAACCTCCCTGCCTTTCCTTCTACACTCTTTCCTTCCTTCCTTCCTCAATATTAAATATACCTATTGCAGAAACCTGCAACGAGGAAGCCACCAAAACGGAGAGATCTGGATCAGGGTGGAGCTCCAATTGAAGATGTGATGAACAGTGTAAAGTCGCCACAGGAAGCTTCGCGACAGAAAGCTTCTGCTAATGTAAGTATTTTGAAAGCCACTCGTACAGAGCTGTACACTTTAGCCACAATCGAGGCTAAAATGTATTGGCATGCTTTTATTGAAAAATAGCTGCTGTGATTTGGAAGGGGATGGTGCTGGCTAATGTGTGTATCGGCATGTTGTTTCACTGTGTATCCTTTTTCTATTCCGCACCACAAAAAACAAAGACAAGGACAACAATAGCTTTGCGCTAAATTCTTTAAAGTACCTCATGTGAGACACCCACTGAGCCACACCTTAGTTGTTCGATATATTAGTATACTATTGTTTTTCACTGTTTTGACTCGTGCTATGTTGCTCCTTCTCCCTTTATTAAACGAATACTGCCGGTATTCAGTGAGCGAGCATTCACTTCCTGGCAGAGTTTTGTTTGCTGCTTTTAAATGCAGGAGCCTTTACATCAAAACTTTAGTAGTGTTGGTTGAAACATTTGTTAACTGGTCGATGTACCATGTCATTTGCTTTCAGGTTGCTGAACACAGCTGTGCTGTCATGGAGACACCATGCACACTAAAGAGGAAACTAGACTGTTGTTCAGCATCTGCAGCCACTGTGAGAAAAAGGCTGAAACTCAGCCAGCAACGAGAGCGTCGTCTCAAAGATCAAGTCCAAACATTCAGCGAGATTATCAACGACCTCAGGAAAAAACATCTTGTTTCTGAGGATGCTTCAGCTATGCTTGAAAAGTGCTTTTCAGGTGTTCCCGTATAGGTCATGAAGCGTCTGCTCAAGAAAACGCCAGCTGAACCCAGTGAGTCTGAGAAGTTGAGCAGAGAGAAGTATTCCCCAATATTGCGCATGTTTGCAATGACACTACAATTCTACTCCAGCAAAGCCTACAACTACGTTAGAGCACAGCTGGACTGGAGAGGCGCACGAGGCGCGCGTGCTTTCCTTCTTACGGCTTTCGCTATCGCTTTGGGCACAATGGGAGCGCGTCTCCGTGGGTAACGTCACTGCTCGCCGCGTGAGGGCGCAGCGACCCTGCTGTAGTTGTAGTTCTGGGAGCTTCTTGCTACTGCCGTCCTGACATTCTCTTTTTATGTCGTGTGTTGCATCGTTCGACAGAGTGGATGCTGCTAGCCAGATACGTCGTGATTTGAGTACCTTTGACTCATAGCTTTTGCATTCTAAGGGATATGTCTTGCAATGAGAAGCAGTGAATCAGTTGCTGTGGACCGGCCAGCGAGACCATGGTGTACTGTTGCGTACCGCACTGTAAGTCGCAGTCAAGTAGGACTAAAGGCGTTTCCTTTCATCAATTCCCGAGTGATGCAGAACTGGTCGCTAAGTGCCTGAAAAACACTTCAAGGGAAAATTTGGTTGTCAACGACAAGACGGCATCAGCTGTCGTTTGTAGCCGGCATTTCCTCTCCACTGACTACGTGCCTGGGTACCAAATCAGGAAACTTATTCTACCTGGTGTTGTGCCAACAGTGTTCGATGAGTACCCAAGTTACCTTGTGCTGAGTGCCAAGAAGCCTCGTAAGGAGCCCGCATCTAGATGTTCTGTCCCTGCTCCAAAACCAAGTAAGCGAAAAGCGGAGCCAGAAGGTGCGGTCGACCTTCCTGAATCACAGGACGACTTCGCTCACAAGAAACATAGTGTCTGCACTCAAACGGCAAATAAAGACGCCCAGCGAGTAAGTGCGTATGTTTCGCTTATTGGCAGGCTTTGTAAACACGCTGCGTACCACCATTTGAAGTGTAGCAAACTCCAACAGCAGCTTGACACTGCAAGGAAAGCAAACGCTTTCTATCGGGAGAATAAGAGGCATGCTTCTGTCAAAGAAGTTGTTGCTGATTCTGCAAAGGGTGAAAAGAAGGCCATCTTTCTCTTCATTAACTAGACAGTGTGGGGATGCGCGACTCTCACGCATCTCCTGTGGTCCGGTTTCACCACGTGGCTAAGTGCTGGCGGTGGTTGCGGCGCGTTGCGAGAGATGGCGCGAGTGTCGCAATGCTAACGCCACCGAACGGCGGGGTGACTTGGGAGAAAAAGGTCGAAGGCGCTCTCCCTTAGGGTTGGAATCGGTGAGCGACGCGGACTTCCTGCGCGTGCGCCGATCCACGCTTCGCGAAACATCTCGCGTGGCTTGGAGCGGGGCACCGGTATGGACGAACACGGATCGTTCGAGCGCGCCACCGTTCGCGTGACCGTACACGTGAACGACTAGGCGATGGTATCATGGCAGGGGGTGAACATATTTGCTCACTATCCGGTCGCGGTGAGTCGGACTTCCTTGATTTGTCATGCGCCCATGTGAATGTTCTATTGGTTGTAATTCGGCTAGTGTGCATTCGTGTATGAAAGGTGCAATAAATGCCCTTTTGATTGTTTGCACTACTGTGTTGTCATTCCTTTGTCCCAAGAGCCCGAGTGAGACCCCACAACAGTTATTGGCAGAAGCGACCGTGTTACCCAGAGGAGATAATCAGAGAGTGTGTCGTGTGGCGCTTTCTTTCGCCTAAGGGGTACGATCACGCTCGGACATCCCTGCTACTGACACTGCCAGCAAAGTGTACGCTGCAGCGGTACATGGGAGCAAGCCCAACAACGACAGGGATGAGTCCTGCGATGAGAGAAAGACTGGTTTTTGAAGCTTCCTTACTCAGCTCTAAGCAGCATATGGCAACGCTAATCATTGACGAGGCTAGCATCAAGCCGAAGTGTATATACGATAGGAAATCGGACGCAGTCTTTGGCTTGAGAGACAAGCCTAGCAGTGACACACCAGGTGGCTCGAAGGAAACCCTTGCAAACAGGGTCCTGTGTTTTGTGCTTCACGGCATCGCTAGCTTCCACAGAATTCCCTGCTCATACTATTTCACTAAGCAACTTAGCGGGAGAGACCTGTTTGCATGGACTAAGGAAGTGATCAACGCTGTTGAGTCGTGCGGATTTTTGATTGTGCGCATTGTGACGAACAATTATTCCACCAATACTACAATGTTTAAGCTGACGGGAAATGGCTGCCTATCGACTGTAGTGGAGCATCCACATGATACCAATCGGGTGATCTTCCTAAGCTTTGACCCATGCCACGTACTAAAAACGTTCGGAGTCAATTTCTTAAACGAGAGCTGACAGAAGGCGTAGGGGACATCTCTGGCATATTTGTCCAAAATCTGCACGAGCACCAGAAGGACATGACAGTCAAACTGGCAAGAAACCTAACCAAGAAACATGTCTACCCTACAAACCTGGAGAAGATGAAGGTCCTTCGGGCAGTGCAAACATTCTCTCCACAAGTAATTGCAGCTATTGAGCACCTCCAAGAAAACACAGGCAGTGACTCTACCCTCTACGTGTTCAGCAAAGCAAGTTCAACCATTCACTTTATGAAGACAATCAAACGATGGTTCGGTATCCATGATACCACGTATGCCGGCAGCGGCCAAAAGAGCCCGATATCAAATACAGACGACCCTCGGCTGCTGTGGCTTGTAAACGAGTTGAACAGCTACATAGAAGGCATCCAGGAAAACTAGAAAGCACGAGGAAAGGATGGTTTCACTTGTGAGACATTTGAAGCCGTGCGCTTTACGACGAAGTCTACAGTCGAAACTGCCCGTTTTCTTCTGCGGAATGGTGTCAACTGCGTCCTTACACGGAAGCTGAACAGTGACCCTATTGAGGCCATCTTTGGAAGAATAAGATTCATGTGCGGAGGAAATGACATACTAGACGCAAGGGCAGTGACGACTGCGCTTGATCACATTATCAAGTCTGAGGCCTCAATTGGCAAGAAGCTCACAATACCTTGTGTTGATGCCGAAGAGCTGGCTGCAGCGCTACCACAGTCTCTGACTGAGGAGTTGAATGACCTTGCTGAATATCCAGACATCCCATTGCCCTCTGTCACGTACTCTGGTTCGGTTTATGTCGCTGGATACATCGCCAAGCTAATAAGTGACTTTGGGTGTGACGCTTGTTCAATTCACCTCGGAACGCACGAGAGAAGTGATCCTCTGTACACAATTCTACAAAGCCAAGATTTTAGCAGGCTGCACTATCCAAAAGCAGAGTTTGTGGCACTGTTGGACAAAATTGTGTGCTTTTTTGAGAAAGCTGTCGTGCACCTTCCACGCACAAATGTGCTGGAAGTACTACGAATCCTCATTCAGCCACATCTTGAAAACTCGCCACTGCTACGTTGTCCAGAAGGCGTCGACAACAGCCACGCGATAAGGTCTGCTGGCTTGATTTCCGAGAAGTTTGTCAGAATACTTCTGATCAACTACACCCAGAAGATAACTGACAAGAACGAGAATTCAATAACTTATGCGCACAAGCCGTCCAGGAAACACTTCAGGCTTTGAATTTGTGTCCCAGGTGGGAGTTATTTCAGCAAGAAGTGATGTGTTCGACATGAAAGTTTTCAAATAATGTGGTATTAGTGAAGGAAATGCTCAGTTTGTTTTTAGTTTCAACATCAATAAATACTTGTTTTCACCGAATATGCAGCACCATCCCTTAATTGTTTTTAATGCCAGTGGTGCTCAAACAAAATACCAGCACTTCGGCTTCAGAGCTATGACGCAAATCCAAGCCTGGCGTTTCGTTCTGTGCAAACACTGCATGTTGCGCGGAAATTTATTTGCCGACTCAGACCCATTACTAGGCAAGACAAAACTGCGCGGTGGTTGTATAGGAATAAGGGTGAGCAAATTTTTATCAGTGCATGGCACTTACAAATAATGCGAGCTTGCACGGCCGAGAGGGGAGCGAGCGCACGCTCGCCTTCAGTTCGCGCCGACGGCGGCGGCGGCAGCAGTATTGTCGCAGTGACCACGGGTGCGCGGCATGAGGGGGAAACAGCCGCAATGAGAAGGCCGTAAGAAGGAAAGCGCACGCGCCTCTCCAATCCGGCCGTGGTTAGAGAAACTTTTGGTTGCTCGTTGCCTCATCCATCAACATTAACGAAGTGGTACAGTGCCCTAAATGGGGAGCCTGGTTTTACAGGTGAAGCTATGAATGCTATTGAAGCAAAGGCTAAGGACCATATTGAACTCTTCTTTAGTGCTGTGCGTTCCAAAGGTGGGTTCAACAACAACCCCACGGCATCACAGTTTGTGGCAGCTTATAAGCGCCTGGTTGTACATAATCAAGTGAAGGGTGGTCGAGGGAATTGCACATGCCTTGATGACACTCGAATTTTATATATGAGCAGTCACATCGGTGCTCCAGATGAACTTGATGTCACAACAGCAAAAACAAATGGTACCAATGATTCCCTGGAAATTGTCGACTTTTTCGAAGAAAGTGAGCTGGAATGTCTTCCACTCCTATCTATTTATGTGGCCAATATTGCTGGCTATATTGCTGGCTTTGTGTGTCGAATGGTGCAGCGAAGAATAACTTGCTCTGCATGCCAGCTGGCAACAGTTTCATAAACGTGCTCAATAGCACTTTTGAACAGAAAGAACAATGGTGGTCTCATGAAGCCGTCGTTCTCCACTTCTTACATGTGTCAGCTCACAGAGAAGGTAATTCGACAAGAAGAAAAGCTACTTGGGGGAAAGCTCCCTAAAAATGGACACTTTGCTGAAGTCCTTACAGTGAAAGTAATGAGGCATCTTTCAGGACAGCTTGAGAAACTGTATCCAGAACTTCAGGAACACATGCTCGAGTCAGCAGCAGACTGAATCCACTTTGTGCGTCTTGTCAAGTGCGTTATTGGGTGCTATGTAAAGGTAAGGATGCACCACATGGCAAGGAAAGCGACTGAGAAACTATCTGGTCCCAACATTCGAAAATGGCTGACCAAGCTCATTCGTTTTAAGAACCAGTAGTCATCAGCATTGCTAAAGCGTGTGCACAAAGAAAGCTGCCAGCATTCTTTTTCTGTATAATAAACAAGATGTTTTGTGCATTAGCCTATATCCTTTGTACGATTCCCTTGCAGTGTTAATGGAGTTACCGCATGATGTGAAATAAATCCATGAATTTTCTTCATACTTGTTATTCACCACTCCGTGTTTGCTATATATATATATATATATATATATATATATATATATATGTGTGTGTGTGCAGTGGTAGGAAACCTGCGCCAATTGCGCCAACCTGCGATAACTCATTATTACTGCTCTATACTGCTCCAAAACGGTCTTTTTTGCCTAATTTGCGCCATTGCTGCGCCACAATGTGGTTTCGGAACCCCAACTAATGTTTCGCGGACAGCTCATGAGCGGAAGTACGTCATGGCCGCCATCTTGTACACAGAGCTGCCGTATTTGTTAATGGCGCCACTAGCGCCACAACCGTTGTGACAGCCGACACAATCCAATTCCTTATCAGATGCACGGAGCATGGCACGGAGTGATCAGTGGCAACGCCAGTGATGCCGTAACTGGCTACGTAACCCGTAGCCAATGCCTGCTTTACTAGATGCCTGCCACGTGGTCCGATAAACCCGGTTCCGTGCCCTCTCCCCTTTTTCATCTCCACGAAAAGGCAACAAGCGCCCCTTGCGGTGCACGCCTGCAACCTAGATCACGTGTTGCGGCCTCTGAGATTACTACAGCATCTCTTACCGTCTCGGAGGCGGCAGGCGCTATGAACGCGCCGGCGGAAGTATTTGGCCGCCGCCACCAGAAGTTGAAAAGGCAACAAGCGCCGCCTCACGGAACTTATGCAGAACTAAGGGAACCGCTGCCCCAATGGGAAAGCGAGCGATGCGGCGGGCATCTAGTAAAGGAGGCACTGCCGTAGCACGTGCAGTTAGCAATTCCTCGGGTGTACTCCGCGGCCGTTCCTTGCGGTGGCCGCATTCTGCGCCCAGACAGCTGCCGATGCGTCATGGTGCTCTCGAAAGGTAAGCAAGGTCTATTTGTTTTCTTGCTTGAAATTGTATTCGTTGCACTGCAAGACTAACTTGTGGAAAATTTTCGGTAGTGCTTATTATCAGGCTTTATAAACGCGCACACTGCCATTTGATAAAGGACGATTGTTCGTGCTCTTTATCACCTATGTTGCTGGTAATGCGTGTACCTTGGGTAAAACTAGTGAAGAAGCTAGTGCAGACGGCCGAGCCTTTTTAGGTATTCTTTGTTTTAAGCACGATAACGATAAATACTTGGTTGCGACGAATTTCTGAAGTGGATCCGGCGACCACGTTTCTGCCGCTGGGCTGCCGGTGTGGCTGGCGCCTCAATGTGCCACAATCAGAGACCGGCAGATGATGACAAATGAGCGCACAACATATATTCATGAAAATGTAGTTCAGGGGCTCATTTTGGGCAAGACATACGTTTAAACAAATACAGCATTGTGTATCGCAGCTCATATAATGACAATGCACTGCAATGGTGGTCGCTTGGCGCACTGTCAGAGCGAGTGTCCTGACCACAAGGTATTGCTCAGTTACTTCGTCAATTGCGCCTTATTTATGGGGACGCTGTTCTAATAATTACTGCATAATCGTTGTTTGGAAGTCTGTTTTGGTGTACAAGTTCAGATATTTAAAATTTTCTTTCACTGGGTGTGAACATAAACTGATGTTAGATTAAGCAGCCAAGTAACAAATGAAGTAATTTGTCTCCTGTTTCATCCAGGCCGTCGCAGCAAATTCAATCAAGATACACTAAGCCAAGAAGATAACAATGGTGACCGCACTGGGCTCTGGTGCAGGCCAGGTGACAAAGAAGATGCTGTTTGCATTGTGTGCAGCACAACCATACACTGCTTGCATCAAGGAGCAGCTGCTGTCAAACAACATTCTCAGAATAAGAAGCACATCGAGCTTTGCAAAGCTTTACGTGGTCCTGATGGCACATTGAAGCGACCGCCGACTGTGCAGGCTGTTCTGGACTTTACTGGAGCAAGAAACATCATGTCCCATGCTGACACAGTGACTGCCAGTGAAGCACGTTTTGCTTTGGCTGTAACATTGCGTCAACTGCCATACAGATGGGCGGACACAGCGACCCCATTATACCACGCTATGTTTCCAGACTCAAAGATTGCCCAAGATTTTCTATGCAGTCGAAAGAAAACATCCTACATTGTTTCAGATGGCCTTGGCCCTTACTTTGAAGGCCTTGTGTCAAAAGCACTGAATCAGTCTGCTGTTTTTTACAGTATAGTTGTGGATGAAACACCCCTGCCAGAGCTGCGTTGTCAGCAGCTTGACGTTCTTGTGCGTTATTTTTCTGATGTCCACAAGCAAGTCATCGTGGAACATTTGCGCTCGTTTCGCTTAGGCAGTGCTACTTCAAATATAATTTTTAAGTGTGTTAACAAGGCACTTGTGAACATTCCTCGTGCGGGCTTTCTTTCTTTCTTCAGTGACGGTCCTAACGTAATGAAGTCACTGAAGAAAAAACTTGCGGACGACAATCTTTCCCTCATTGATGTGGGAGAATGCTGGCTGCATAAGGTGCACAATGCCTTTTCGCATGCGCTAGATTCTTTGGCTGCTGAAGTAGAGAGTGCAGTAGTTGACACCTACTATTTCTTTAAGCACTCATCGGTGCAGAGCAGTTACTTGAAAGAACAACAGAACATTCTTGGACTGCCTGAAGCTGTGTTTTTGCGTCACATCAGCAGTCGCTGGCTGTCACTAATGCCAGCTCTGGAGAGACTGCTTGAACAGTTGCTTGCCCTGAAGAGTGTACTGGCTGCCGAAGCACCAGTGCGCAGTGGCGGGAGCATCAAGGAGCGCTTGAGGATGACCATTAATAACAAGGAATTTTGCACAAAGGCAGAAAAGTGAGCCACTCATTCACATTCTTTATTCAGAGTGTGCGACGCTTGTAAAGAAAGTCTTGGGAAGGTTCCTGAGGTTGAATGTCTTTCAAAACATGTCCGGGCATCAACTGGCCATGCTCGACGTAGAATCTTCTGAGAACTGGAAGGCAAACGTTGAGCTTGGCGCAGACACTGAGGCAGCCATGGTGTCATGGAGTGCAAGCGAAAAAGCAGCTTTCAGACTTGGGGCACGAACATTCTACATGAAATTTGCCAGGTACCTTCTGAAGCAGCTTCCTCTGAAGAACTCTGTTCTCATGCACCTCTCGTGCTTGGAGCCTAGTGCTTCTGTTTCTGAATCCTCAAGAGAGTCATTTAGGGAGCTTGCTAAATATGCACCGCAAGTTATCTCCTCAAGTGACGTGTCATCTCTCTTGGATGAAGTGACAGAATTCTGCTTGGAGCCATTGCCTGCGACAGTAGATGGGCAGCTGGATAGTTACTGGCAAAATATGTTCGAGCGAAAGAGTGCAGAAAATCAAGCAAAATACCCCTTGTTGACAAAGCTTGTGAAGGCTCTACTCAGCATACCACATGGAAATGCAGATTTTGAGCGTGGCTTCAGCCAAAACAACAGAGTGCTCCATGATAGGTCCAGTCTCTCTCTTGAAAGTATTAATGGCATCCGTCGCACACTGTCATTTGCACAACGATATGATGGCGACCCTTGCAAGTTTGAAATTGGAAGAGACATAAAAGCTGTGAGAAATGCTTCGAAGTGATACTCTGAAAGCATTGCACAGGAAAAGCAGGCTCTTAAACAGCTCCGAACTGATGCTGAACAATCAACACCAAATGAATCTGAAGCAGATGCACAAAATGAAGCTGTGGAAGCACAGCGCATGTTGAAAAATGCAGAAATACTAATTGAGCGTGGAATGAAACAGAAAAATTTTGGTGACATCCAAAGCGGACAAGCTCTGCTGATGAAAGCAAGAGAGAAAATGGCAGCTAGTATGAAACAGCTAGAGTCTATGAATAAGGCTAAGAAAAAACGAGCATAATTCAAATACATTCCTTTTTATTTTGTACTTGTCAGTCTTTGTTAGTGCATTATATTTCTGTTCGGGCTGTGCTGGTGTGAAAATCACAGTACCTAGTGATGTATTTTGTGCTCTGATATATGTATGTGTAATATTTATTTGTGTGTTTGTGACTATGAACAGTTTTCATGCTGCATCCAGCCTGCTGGTGCAATATCCTTCACTTTTGTCGTCTTTTCTCTACATAATCCTACTTGTATATTTTTGTGCTTTCTTTTGTGAACTTGCTGCCTGTGTAGAAATTATGTCAATTGATAGAATATTAAAGTACATTTTCTTCCCCTGCCTGTTTCGTAAAATGCTTGCACATTTTTTATGTTATGTGCAAACTTGCTGTACCCACCCTGTTACGGCCAAGATGGCCAACAGTATTTGAAAAAAAAAAAAGAAGCAGATTTTGCCTGCTCCAAAAGCTGCTCCAAAATGCTGGAGGGCATTCCCACCACTGATATGTGTTAACGGAAGGACGTCAGTGAAGAGTTATAACACCATCCACTGTAAACTGGCTATACCAGTCACGAGCCTACATAAACTACATCAGAAAACTGCAAAGCGGAATTAAGAGCACATATCCAATATAGAAAATCGGCGCATAAACAGCCAAGCACTTTCGATCACGTTCAAGCCCGATCGGGAATAATTTTCTAGAATGTGGTTGGCAGTTTTCCGCAAGCCCAATCGCGATCGATCCTGAGACGTCTCTACTGCGATCGAAAGTGCCTAATGCGATGCCATGTTTCACATTTCCAATACAACTGCTCTACAGAACAGGAATCCCTCAGCGATCGCGTCGCTATTGTAAATGATGGACACTCGAACGCTGGTGATCAAGATTATTGTTATAAGTAAATAAAGTTAGGAGAATACACATTCACACTGTCAAAAAGGCATGTTCCCGACGGAAAGAAAAACAATAATTTATATGGCGCGGAAAAGAACGGAAAAAAAAGCCATTCTAACACATCTTTAACCCCTTATAACGCGCACTGGTAAAGGCAGCAGACACCTCCTTCCGGGACAAGCCGCCGGGCCTCTCCTTAGTTCCGGTGACTTCACTTGCGCCCGCTGCGGTGAGCGGCGATGCGGCATCCAGCAAATTATAGTGGAGATCAGTGTGCTAACCGAGTCATTAGCAGTCTGAGCCGACCACTTGGGTACGGCATAATGGACGTAAACCGGGACGTGTACAAGCCTGGCTCCCACCCTTTTGCAAAGGATGGCATTCACTACAGTGGTGCCATGGGCAGGAGGGTAGGCAGTAGGATAAGGCACCAAGCTACGGCTTTTTTGGGGGGACCCAGAGCCCTGAGGCCACCAGTGTAGACGAAGACGGACCCGGAGAGGCCCCAAGATTCAAGAAATGTCGTGTCTGTAGGAGAAGAAATAGACGTAGGCACTAGTGGCAAGGTTATTCGGACATAGGGTATATTAACATGCAAGGTGGCAGGAATAGGCTGAAGTGGGAGGAGATAGACGAGCAACTAAGGCAGGAAAAGCTGATGGTATACGGGTTTGTGGAGACACATCTTAGGGACATGGAGCAACCACCCTGTAATCCTGACTACGCATGGGAATATTGCAATAGAAAAGGGGGCGGAATTGGGGCATTCATTCATGAATGTATAAATTGGCAAAGGGTCAAACAGGAATGCAAGGAGCATTTATGGCTAAAAGGGAAAGTGGCAGGAGAACAGACACTCCTTGGCTTTGTATACCTGTGGACAGCAGCAAATGCCAAAGAGGAAAACAAAAAAATGCTGGAATGCATATCAAGTGACATTAATGAGCTAGGAGAAGGGTGCGAAATTATTATACTAGGCGATATGAACGCACACATAGAAGACATAGATGGGTACACAGACTCAACAGGCAACATGATGCTGGGTATGTGTGAAATGCATGACGTAGCTGTATGCAACAGTACTGAGAAGTGTGAAGGGCACATAACATGGGAGGTAGAGAGCCTGCAGTCGACGAGAGATGGAGAATGGATTAAACAGTCATTGCCAGGGCTGATGTACGCGGATGACATTGTACTTATGGCTGACAACAAGGAAGACCTGAAGGGGTTAATGGACATCTGTGGTAAAGAGGGAGATAGCTTAGGTTTGAAGTTCAGTAAAGAAAAATCGGCAGTCATAATTTTTAATGATAATCAGGGCAGCGAGCATAGAATACAGGAGATAACGCTGGAGGTAGTGGATAAGTACAAATATCTTAGAGTGTGGATAAACAATGGGGCTGAGTACCTAACGGAACATGAAAAATATGTAACGACAAAAGGTAGCAGGAGTGCAGCTGTGATGAAAAATAGGGCACTGTGGAATTACAATATGTACGAAGTGGTGAGAGGGATTTGGAAAGGGGGTGGTGGTCCCTAGCTTTACTTTCGGCAATGCGGTCCTGTGCATGAGATCAGAGGTTCGAGCAAGGTTGGAAGTTAAGCAGCGAGGGGTAGGTAGACTGGCTCTGGGAGCACACGGAAATACACCAAATCAGGGGGTACAGGGTGACATGGGATGGACGTCATTCGAGGGCAGGGAAGCCAGCAGCAAGATAAATTTGAGGAGCGATTGAGAGAAATGGCAGAAAAGCGGTGGACAAGGAGAGTTTTCAGTTATTTGTACATGAGGAATGTTGACACAAAATGGAGGAAGCGGACCAGAAAATTGTCAATCAAATACTTGGACTGCAGGAGGGGTGCAAACCAGGAAACAGCGGTTAAGAAACAGGTTAAAGAAACAGCGAGGGGTCTGTGGATAACAAGGATGCAGACGAAATCAGCACTGGGAACATACAGAACTTTCAAGCAAGAAATTGCCAAAGAAAATATCTATGATAATTCTAGGGGAAGCTCTTTGTTGTTTGAAGCCAGGACGGGAGTATTGCGGACTAAGATGTACCGAGTCAAGTACCAAGGTATAGAAACGTTGTGCTGTGCATGTGGAGAGGAAGAGGAAACGGCTGAACACCTCATACTTTTCTGTAAAGGGCTTAACCCTACCCTTCATTTTTTCAAAGCATTTGGGTTTAGGAACAGTGGAGGCAAAATAGACTTTAAGTGGGTAGAAATAACCAAACGGAGGTTATCTGATTGGTGGCTATACAATCAAGGCAGAGATTAAATTTCACCCTCCACAAAGTACAAAATATGTTAATAGTCACGGCTAGGTGGCGTGTGCCACCGCCCGATTCAAAGGGTTAAGCCTCATCCATCCATCCATCGTGGAACCCGCCGTGCGGCCGCGCTCGCACGTTGGCAGTCTCGCCTTCCCATCTCCACGTTTGTATTGTGGTGTGTTTTGTGAGCGAGTTTGTTATTCCAAGTGCCATTTTTGTTTGTTTGTTGCGCTTTGTTTGGCAGGGCAACCTTCGCCGTGCTGATAACTCCCTGGAACTGACTAACTGAGCTACATTTTAAAAAAAAGTCCGTACTACGAGACTACATTCACGTCATTGATGGAAAGGAAGTGCAGATACTGCGTGTTTCACCTGATGCAGTACCGACCATTCTGCCAAATGTTCCAAAGTACCTGTCGAAGACTCGAAGGTGTTTTGTAACTGTAAATTTGCTTTCTTTTCACAAGTTAGCGAGGAGTATGGATGGAGCAAATGCAAGTCCTGATGTAGTGAGTACTCTTAGCAGTGTTGATAACCAAAAAATGTACTATCGACCAAAAAAATTTACATACCACGGGATCTCAGAAAACGCTAAATATCCGAGCAGCCTTTAAAAGTAGCCAGTGAAAGCGTACATTACAATGTTGTTCGCATATACCAGTAGAGGCTGGAAATGGGAATACCAGGCTGTGTTGTGAAGCTGCGGAGATATTCAGCTTTTTGTCAGATCCCTTGGCCCGTAAACTTTTTTGGTCGATAGTACATATAGTACATATAAAACCTAAAAGAATTGAGGAGATGCTTTCGGCAGATAGGCTGGATGAACCCGAAACATCTCTTGAGAAAACTTTTATAAAAGTAGCTGTCAGCATTTCTCTTTTGTTATTGAAAAGAGTGATTCGAGATTAATATATTATGTTGCCGGTCAGGTGGCTCGAAAATGTGCACTGCAGCTCAAATGCACATTGTGCGGAATTGGCCAAAGCGGCTGCTGAGCGTCGTCCTTCTAGCTTCACAGAGCATTGTGACTGGGGAGGGCTGTTGTACCTGTCCAGAGCACTGCACAACTTCATCTGTTGTCTAGAGAGTATATTTCTTAGCTTAAGGAAATTGCACACGAATAGTGTTTGTGATGTTCTGGCACAGGTGAAAACAAACTTTCTGCCTCAAAAGTATGTCGGCTGCACTGCGTGTGAAAATTGTTTCCTTTTATATATAGTTGTTGCTGATTCTGCAAAGGGTGAAAAGAAGGCCATCTTTTTCTTCATTAACTAGACAGTGTGGGGATGCGTGACTCTCACGCGTCTCCTGTAATCCGGCTTCACCGCGTGGCTAAGTGCTGGCGGTGGTCGTAGTGGTTGCGGCGCATTGCGAGAGATGGTGCGAGTGTCGCAATGCTAACGCCACCGAACGGCGGGGTGACTTGGGAGAAAAAGCTCAAAGGCGCTCTCTTTGGGTTGGGATCGGTGAGCGACGCGGACGTCCCGCGCGTGCGCCGATCCACGCTTCGCAAGACGTCTCGCGTGGCTCGGAGCGGGGCACCGGTATGGACGAACACGGATCGTTCGAACGCGCCAGCGTTCCCGTGACTGTACACGTGAACAACTAGAGGATGGTGTTATTGCATGGGGCGAACGTATTCGCTCGCTATCGGGTCGCGGTGAGTCGGACTTACTTGATTTGTCGCGCGCCCATGTGAATGTTCTACTGGTTGTAATTCGGCTAGGGTGCATTAGTGTATGAAAGGTGCAATAAATGCCCTTTTGATTGTTTGCACTACTGTGTTGTCGTTCCTTAGTCCCAAGAGCATGTGTGAGACCCCTTCATCTGGCTGCCCAACGTGAGGCTCTTGGGGCATCGGCCGATAAAGTTTTGCTCGGTTCGAGACAACCTTTGTTTCAACCTAAGCGTAGTCCTAGCGTGGATTTTGATCGCTAGTGCCGGCGGGATGCTTTCTTGAGCGAGGCGACGGTCGCTGTAGCGTGTTTGAACTTTTCAACATGCTAAGCCTTTTCGCGAGTGTTTTGTTGAAGTACACTCGTCGGTACGAGAGCAACGTGGTCTGCATCCTAGGAGAGCGAGGCCTAGTGCCCGCGGAGCATTGGCAAGCCTGAAGCGAGTGAGTACGGAAGCCTCGTGGGTGGTCCGAATTTCTTATGTAAATAGCTTCTTCTATCTCTGACTTCGGAAGTCGCGGCTCAGGGAGCCGGGTGGCCGCGGGCCACGGGTGCCGCTACGGGCTGACTGGTATTGCGGCCTGGAACCGGGCGCTCCGACACCGTCTGGGACGGTAGGCTCCGTCAACTCGGATGTTGTGTGCACCGAGCGGGGTAGGACCACCTCACAGAGCTAACGTCTCCTCGCGGCTGCCTGTTGTGCCCATTTTGGGTGATTTTTTTTTTGGATGCCGGTTGTTGTCAAAGTAGCGACGCATTAGGCCTAAGGCTTTACAAAGCCACCTGTCGCACGTTGAGGGACACAACCTGGTGGACCGTGGTGTTGAGGTATCGCACATTTCTTCCCTCATTAGTTCGCCTCGCACGAATTGAAATTACTCGTTTGACTCAAGAAAGTAAGTTTTTTCACGTGAACTTAGCATCTGAAATGCCGCCCGAAATTTTGCTAGCCGAATTGAATATCGTGCGACATGGGCGATGCGTATGCCGAATTCCTCTCCCTTGCACTACTTAGTGTTTATCGAGTGCGTTGAGTGTACGCAGCGTGAGCGGAGTCACCCCTGGTTTGCTGTCACCTGCACATCGTCTGCGCTGCTGCCTCGCCCTACGAACGAGCCACCCCTGGCAATGGAGATGCCTGTGGCCAGTTCAGCGCAGCGACTTCGGCGGCCACCTATGTCTGGCTTGCAATGCTCGGCGACTGGGAAAAGAGCCGGCAGTCACCAACGGCTACTGCGGCTCTCGTCAGCAGGGCGCGTCGGCGCGAGCAACACTTGCTCTTGCCGACTTCTGCGTCGTCGTTTCCGGTGTCCTCGGCTGGAGTCGTGCCATTGAATCTGTAGAGGTGGTGCCGTGACCAACGGACGCCAGCGGTGAACCCCAGAGACATGTCGGCTCGCATGTTGTGGATAACGTGTCGACATTTCATCGGCGCGGCCACTATCACATGTACTAACTTTTGTTTGCGACGTGCGCGTTGATAGACCGTGTGACATATTTTGCCGGAGTATGTGTAGTGATTTAAGGTTGGGGGGATGTGGGGATGCGCGACTCTCACGCGTCTCCTGTAATCTGGCTTCACCGCGTGGCTAAGTTCTGGCGGTGGTCGTAGTAGTTGCGGCGCATTGCGAGAGATGGCGCGAGTGTCGCGATGCTAACGCCACCGAACGGCGGGGTGACATGGGAGAAAAAGGTCAAAGGCGCTCTCTTTGGCTTGGGATCGGCGACCAACACGCACGAACGCTTCGCGTGTGCGCCGGCCCGCTTCGCAGGACTGTCTCGCGAGGCTAAGAGCAGGACACCGGTATGGACGAACACGGATCGTTCGAACGCGCCCCGGTTCACGTGACCGCACACGTGAACGACTAGGCGATGGTGACACAGCATGGGGCGAACATATTCGCTCGCTGTCGGGTCGCGGTGAGTCGGACTTCCTTGATTTGTCGCGCGCCCATCTGAATGTTCTATTGGTAGTGATTCAGCTAGCATGTTATTAGAGTATGAAAGGTGCAATAAATGCCCTTTTGATTGTTTGCACTACTGTGTTGTAGTTCCTTTGTCCCAAGAGCATGTGTGAGACCCCACAAACTCCACGAGCGTCGTCCATAAAGAGCTGCAGCCTTGCTGGAAAACCGTGTACAGCTCCTGAATGAGAGCATCGGTATGTACACTGAAGAAATGACTCGATTGTTCCGGCACGCCGATCGCGCTATGCCGGAAGACAACAAAGTTCGTTTGCTCATGCGGGGATTTAAGCAGGAGCTATTAGCCGGACTGGTGCAAAATCCACCATCGACAGTCCAAGACTTGAGGCTATGACAATCGAGAAAGCACTGGACATGCGCAACCGGCAATTCAACCGCCATTCGAAGCCACAGTACGCCGAAGTCCAAGGACTCTCCGACAACATACGAGACACCATCAGGGCGATATTACTCGAAGAGCTGCAGAAGTTGCTACCGTCATCACAGCCTCAAGTTGCTTCCATCGCCGATATCCTGCGGGAGGAAATCAAGCAATTGCTAGGACTTCCCGAATCGCCGCAACCCCTGCCGGAAGCGAAGACCTACGCCACCGCCGCCCGTCGTCAAGGCCTCCTTCAACGCTCGCGCCAGGGCCTCGTAATGCCGCAGTTCCGTCGTAAACTGCCGCCGCCGCCAGCACGCCCGCCCGTCGCCCAACGCAGCTACCAGAGAAAGACGGACATGTGGCGTGCCCCCGACCACCGCCCGCTCTGCTATCACTGTGGGGAAGCGGACCATGTCTACCGCCGATGTCCATACTGCGAGATGGGCCTACGAGGGTTCGCCGCCAATGCGCCACGTCCACAGCTTGGCAAGCGACCATGTGATATCGCCGACTACCTCACTGGAGCCCAGTGGCAACCACGACGACCCTCAGGCTCGCCGCCACCAGGCCGCTACATCTCACCGCATCGCCGGCTGTACGCCGGCCCAACCCAGGGCTGATCTCCCAGCCCTTACCCGGGAGACTAAAGGCAGCAACCGATGGAGGTGCGGTTGCCGTACGACGCAATGCCGAAGATCCTCCGCTGCCGACGAAGATTCGCGAATCATCACTACGAGGTATCAGCACACCGCCTGGCAAGAGCCTTGACGACAACACTTCACCGGCGAAAGACGACCTTCCAACGCGACGTAGAAGCAGCAGAGTAAGCCGACGCAGCCGTGATCAGACGCCACGACTTAGCCGTAATGCCAGACGACAATCCGCCGAGCTAAACATGCTAATTGATGGTCATAACGTCACCGCTCTTGTCTACACTGTAGCCGACTATTCCATCTTTAGTGGCCAGTTCGCCGCCAAGTTGAAGAAGGTGAAGACGGCCTGGCAAGGCCCTGATATCCGGACAGTGGGAGGCCACCTAATAACGCCGGCTGGAGTCTGCACAGCGCGAGTCACGGTAAACAACCGCACTTACCCAGCGAGCTTCGTAATCCTGCAGCAATGCTCCAGGGATGTCATCCTAGGCATGGACATTCTAAACCAACACGGTGCAGTCATCGACTTAAGGTCCAAGTCGATACACTTTCAACGCACAATGCGATACCACTGGATACAAACAACAGTTGCCATGCCTTGAATCTGCTAGAAGAACAAGTCACCGTTCTGCCTCACTCGAGCGTAATGATTTCCGTCGGTAATGAAGTGCCTGCAGACATGGAGGGCGTCATCGAGGGCACTCATCACTTACCGCTCGACTGTGAAATTTGCGTCGCTAGGGGCATAGCTGAGCTACGTGAAGGGAAAGCAAGAGTGATGCTCACGAGCTTCAGCCACGAATACAAGCACATTAACAAAGGCACCATGATCGCCTACATCGACGAAATAGTACAAGCCAGCAGTGCTTTCACTTTCAAGGATTCTAGCGCAGCTGAAACGACGACTGTAGTACCTAAACAAACTTTCGACATCAATCAGAACCTTCCCAGGCATAAAAAAGAACAGCTAAAAGCTCTGCTCCTGCAATACAAAGACTGCTTCTCGTCGTCGTCGTCAAAAGTTCGACAAACCCCTGTCGCCAAGCACCGCATCATAACCGACGAATATGTCCGCCCACTCCGTCAGAGCCCGTACCGAGTTTCGTCGCGCGAATGCGAGGCCATAAAGCAAGAAGTCGACGAAATGCTACGCGACGACATCATCCAGCCATCCAAGAGTCCATGGGCGTCCCTTGCGGTGTTAGTGAAGAAGGATGAAACCCTACGTTTCTGCCTCGATTATTGTCGCCGCAACGATATCACAAAGAAGGACGTATACCCCCTCCCACGGATTGACGACGCCTTGGATCGACTCTACAACGCAAAGTATTTTTCGTCGATTGACCTCAAAACCGGCTACCTGGAAATCAAAGTCGACGAGAGGGACCGGGAGAAGACTGCCTTTATAACACCAGACGGACTGTTCGAGCTCAAGGTCATGCCGTTTAGTCTTTGCTCGGCACCTGCGACTTTCCAACACATCATGGATACAGTACTGGCCGGCTTGAAGTGGCAGACTTGCCTCGTCTATTTGGACAGCATCGTTGTGTTTGCCTCAAGCTTTGAGGAAAACCTCCGGTGCCTTGAAACAGTTCTTCAAGCAATCAAGACCTCCGGACTCACGTTGAAGCCAGAAAAGTGCCCCTTCGCATACGAGGAGCTCTTGTTTTTGGGCCACGTCATTAGCAAGTCTGGACTGTGCCCTGACCCACAGAAAACAGCGGCCATCACTGACTTTCCTCCGCCCACCGACAAGAAAGCAGTGCGTAGATTTCTTGGACTGCACACCTATTACAGGCGCTTCGTCAAATACTTTTCACGGATCGCCGAGCCACTGACGTACCTCACGAAGGCCGACGTCGAGTTCAAGTGGGAGACGCCGCAAATCGAAGCATTTAAAGAACTGAAGCGACGCCTGCAATCGCCGCCAATACTTGCGCATTTCGATGAAAACGCCGATACCGAAGTCCACACCGACGCAAGCAGCGTAGGACTTGGTGCCGGACTAGAAAGCGAGGGACTAGAAAGGGTGTAAGTTACGCTAGCCGGTCGCTATCGAAGACGGAAGCAAATTATTCCACAACAGAAAAGGAGTGCCTCGCCATCATCTGGCTACATCAAAGTTTCGCCCCTACCTCTATGGCAGGCCCTTCAATGTTGTGAGCAACCACCACGCCTTGTGTTGGCAAGCTAACTTGAAAGATCCTTCAGGTCGCCTCGCACGATGGAGTCTGAAACTTCAAGCTATCGATATCACCGTTATTTACAAGTCTGGGCGAAAGCACTCTGATGCCGACTGCTTGTCTCGCGCCCTTGTCGAACCGCCGCCACAGGACGACCAGGATGACGACACTTTCTTGGGACCCATCAGTGCCGACGAATTCGCCAAACAGCGAGCCGACCCGGAACTAAGGAGCCTTGTAGACTACCTGGAAGGCAAGACCGTCATTGTGCCGAAGGTGTTCAGGCGAGGATTGGCATCGTTTTTCTTGCAAAACGACATTCCCCTAAAGAAGAACTTCTCGCCTCTCTGAGCCAACTATCTCCTCCTGGTACCCTCAGCATTGCGTCCAGAGGTTCTCCAAGCTCTCCATGGCGACCCAACGGCTGGACACCTAGGTTTTTCCCGCACGCTCGCGGGGATACAAGAAAAAATACTACTGGCCTCTCCTCTCTGCCGACGTCGCCCATTATGTAAGGACATGCCGAGACTGTCAGCGACGCAAAATACCGCCGACAAGGCCAGCTGGACTTCTACAGCCAATCAAACCACCTCGCCGACTGTTCCAGCAGATCGGGATGGCAGGGTTCGTACAGGTTTCCAAGGCAAAAATTCAAGGATATTCCAGGACTTTCCAGGACCTGTCACAGGTTTTTCAAGGACTCAAAGCGGCAACCAAAGTATGATTTCTTTACTCTAGCATTTCTAAAAATGACTAGTTTTATTGCAATTACAATAAATAACTGTATATCGCAATTATAATAAAAATGTCTAGCCTTGATAACTTCTCAAGATCACAACACAAAATGAACGCTTACAACAGCGGCTGAGATTTCTCCAGTACAGGCTGGGTAAAGTTCACCAAAAATATTCAGAACATGCAGCATAGGGTTATTGCACTAAAATAAAAAGTCTAGCAAAGAGAGATGCTATAGAGGGTCCAGTGTTTTTGCTCGGCAACGGCGCTCGTGCTTGAAAGCCGTGTCTCGTTTGACTGTTGCCGCTCTGAACTCTAATAAACCCTTTACAATTAGTGAAGGTGCTAGGAGCTCTAATGAACCCTGTACAAAAGAAATAACTGTATATCCCAATGATGTTAATAATGTCTAGCCTCGATCACATTGCAAGTTCACAACAATACCAAAAAAAAACACACATACACAATGAATGCTCCCAACAGCTACTCTGACTTCTATTAACTGGGCAAGTTTATCAAACATTTTCAAACCATTCAGTGTAGTCTTGCTACACATCCATTATATTATAACAAATAGATGTTTATCCCAATTTTGTAAAACATGTCTTGATCATTTCTTTTAAGTCCGCATTATAAAAGTTAACACAACGCTCAGGCTCAGGCTTCTGCAGTATTACCTGGGTTGGCTCATCAAATATTTCCAAAACATTCAGCATACCGTGTTTTCCGGTGTATAAGAGGCAGTTTTTTTTTCTGAATTTTTCGTCGGTGCGTCTTATAGAACGGTGCGACCTATGTATGTTTTTTCCGGAGAAACTGCCGTCAAAATCGGATCCGATATTATGGCCACGCGAAGCACGCTGGTTGACTTAATTGATACGTGTTCTGTGCGCACTATGGAGGTGCCGGGTTCTCGTGATCAAGTTCCCGAGCGCCGTGCGAGAACGATGGAGCAGTAACGCAAACGGCGGTAGGCCAACCACGAGTCGATCTATCCCGAAGTCGTCACATCTGTAGATAAGATACGACGCGCGCTGCTGCGCAAACTACGCAGTTGCTACCAGAGTACAGGCAGCCCCCCCCCTCCCTCCCAGGCTGCCTTCCCGCTTTCCTCCCTTCTGCGCGATTCGGCTCACCGTCACCCGTTTTCACTCGCACATACAACACATGGCGCGCGGGGACGATGTTATCGCCCTTGGACTTTATACGGAACATTGCAGCAACCACGACGGCAGTAATGCGCCTGGAGTGGAAATATATGGCACCCATACGCTTGCGTGTGACCCGCGTTCACGGAGCGAAACATCACAATCTTTTTCAAATCGATTACCGAAAGAACAGGTGCGTCTTATACACCGATGCGACTTATATACTCTTAAAAAACAGCCGTTTTGAGGGTGGTGCGTCTTATACAAAGGTGCGAATTATAGACCGGAAAGTACGGTAATGTTATTGCACTTATATTATCATAAATAATATTATAACAAACCTCCATCCAAAGGCACTGAGCATCAGTGGTTAAGTTGCTCCACTATGGCTCTCTTTAGCTTCATCTCGCGCGCAAGAGTGGAAGTGGGACAAGGCCGACCAATGGGCGAGGAGTGAAACGAACGATAGGGTGAGAAAAGCAGCGTAAACACTGCCAGCCGAGCAAGCACGGAAGCGCGGCACGGGTCTCTGGCTCCGTTCGCGGTTTGACGCAGCGAAGCCTTTTTTTTCCTCGCAGTTCTGCAAAACGGAACCATGTGTGCACGCGCCGGCGTATTGTTTCTGAAATGTGGAGTTTTTCAGATCGACGTCGATCTACCACAGAAAGGAGGTCGCAATGTCAAGTGCATTGCTCACGAAATTCAAGGATTTTCAAGGAAGGAAAAAAATTCCAGGACTTTCAAGGGCCTTGAAAACGCACTTTTCAATTTCAAGGGTTTTCAAGGATTTCAAGGACCTGTACGCACCCTGGGATGGACTTCCTGGGGCCTTTTCCGACGTCCGGGAATAAATTAATTGTTGTAGCTATGGACTACCTCACCTGCTACGCCGAAGCAAAAGCCTTGCCCAAAGGCAGTGCCACCGAGGTAGCCTGATTCTTCGTAGAGAACATCCTCTTGCGGCACGGAGCCCTAGAAGTCCTCATCACCGACATAGGTACGGCCTTTACGGCAGCACTAACTCAAGCCATCCTGCGATACAGCCAGACAAGCCATCGCCGGACCACCGCCTACCACCTGCAGATGAATGGCCTCACTGAGCGGCTGAACAAGACCCTCGCTGACATGCTGGCAATGTATGTCGACGTCGAACATAAGACGTGGGATGCCATCCTTCCATACGTGACCTTCGCATACAACACGGCCGTGCAAGAAACGACGCATATGGTGCCATTCAACCTGGTCTACGGAAGAAACCCGGCAAAAACGCTTGATGCCATGCTACCGGATGCCACCGATGAAGAAAATCTCGACGTTGCCACCTACTTGCAGCGTGCCGAAGAAGGTCGACAGCTCGCCCACCTGCGCATCAAGAACCAGCAGAGGACCGACAGCCGACACTACAATCTTCGACGACGCTATGTCAAGTACCAGCCCGGCGACCGTGTTTGGGTCTTGACTCCGATACGCCGATGAGGACTTAGCGGGAAACTGTTACGTCGCTATTTCGGACCCTATAAGATCATCTGACATATTGGCGCACTGGACTATGAGGTCGTGCCAGATGGTATTTTGCAGTCACAGCGGCGTCACGCACGACCTGAAGTCATCCACGTGGTGCGTCTTAAGCCTTTCTACGCCCGCTGACAAACTTAGGTACTTTGTTACTTTGTTATTGTTGTTTTGTTTTTGTCTCTAATACGCGTGGCTTTGTTTTCTCTTTCATATTTGTAGTATCAGCACGATGCTTTTTCAGTGGAGGGCATTGACACGTGTACATGTTTATCTTTCACCGGTGACCGCTTTTCACTGACTAACAAATGTTATACGTTATCGCTAGGCACAGGACGCGCCTGCATGTTTCCGAAGTTTCTCGAACGTTATCGATGCTTCTATCCATTGTCTGTTGTAACCGACGCTTACGTAATCTGATATAGTATGACCGACGCTAATGGTCTAGAACTTTCTGGAACAGGGAATAATCTGGAACCTTCGATGACTCATGCATAAAAGCCAATGCGTTTCGCCGCTGATCAGATTTTCGACGATCGCCAACCGTGTTCGCTGCTATCGTTGTGCTTCGAGTGTAACTTGCTTTTGTGGGAACAGGTTCGCCCGATAAAGAATCAGTTTCGTCATTCACAGTTTTACGACTGCTTGCTTAATCGTCACTACTACGTGACACTATTTCCATACTACCCGGATGCATCCGAATACCGCCCAGCCTCAGAACTCGCTCAATGTGCGAAGAGTGCCACCAACTCGCACGCTCATTTACATCCGCAACACAAGGTCTTCAAAAAGAGCGCCTTGACCCGGCTAAACCTGCCCCTACCTTCCCTGTTGGCTCGTTCGTGTGGCTTTCAATTCCATGCCCGACTCCTGGTCTCTCCCGCAAATTTGCAACGAAATATCACGGTCCCTACCGGATTGTTCAATGCACGTTGCCGGTGAACTACTTCGTCGAGCCTGTGACACCTCCCACCGACAGACGCTGCTGCGGGCATGAAATGGTCCACGTGAGCCGCTTAAAGCCCTACTACGACCCTCTTGTGCAAGCACAAGACGGTCGGGTGTCCTTGAGTCGCCAGGATTGCATTGCATTGTCTTGAGTCGCCTCTTTGCCACCGGGGCCAATGTAGTGTGGAAGAGAGTCCCGAATTATTGAGAGGACGACGAAGTCCGGCAGCCCGGAGAGCACGAGACAGCGACCGACACTTTTGAGCCAAGGCTGTTGCGTAGCCCTAGCTGTTTTGTAAATAAACCCTTTTATATTTACAAAATATTTAAAAATATGTGCCTAACGAATCGGGGTGGTAAACAGAATTTTATTTCGTTAGATAAGCATTTTATGAAGAGTAATGTCATATCTTAACCGCATGGTGTGGAAGGTATAGTTGTTGGGAAATTATTAGCCATGAAGGTATTGAGTTCTCTTTTCTCTTCACAATAATGTTGCCATTTCAGACACCTCAGGTGAACGCAGCAGCCACATGGACTGTGCACCATCTTCGAGCGAAACTTCGGCATCAGTGTGCCGTGCTGGAGAACCAGGTGAGCAAGGTTGCATGCATACTGGCGTACGTCTTTCACAAACGGTGATAACTGAAAGCCAATTGGACTGCTTCCTATGATACCTGCTGTCTCCGGCGAAGCTGCTGCCAAGGGGTACATCCACAGCCAGTTGTCCCAGTTGCTGCAACTCTTCCAAGAAGGTGAGTGTTATTTCGAATATGTTGGAACAGCCGAATAGGTATGGCACAGAAATATGCTACGATTCCTTGACTGTGCGCTGTGCAGATTCAGATGGTGCCAGTTCTACGGCGAACCAAGCTCGTTCCCACGCCAGTGGCTTGATGATGGTTCAGTGTTAAGTGTTAATTCAGCTTGTGAAGCTCAGTTATTTGTTGGGTTTCTGGCTTCACTTTTAGAACTGTGGTGTCACTGTATTTTGTTCTCTCTATCCTGTGGTCGCCACTGACCACACGTATGCACAACCAAGCTCTCAAGCAAGCACTTTATCTCTGAAACCTGACATGGCAGGAGAGGTCACAGCACTGTCAGCGAGCGCTGATCTGTTGCCAGGAGCTCCGCTCAGCACTTCGCCTCTTTCTTATGAAGTTTAGTGATCTTGAACCACTGTAAGGACTGTGTGGCGGAGACAACCACCGCAAGTCCGAGAGATGGCGCCACCGGACAGAGCAACATCATCATCACCAATACGGAGCTGAGAGATGGCGCCACTGGAGAGAGCGACATCATCATCACCGATACGCTTCCTTCCTGACAAGTGGGGGCTCGTCTTTGATTAGAAATGGATAGCGTGAATGTTCCGGAGGAAGTAGTGCAGTACCTCGTCAACTAGACAGACGGCTCGCCCATCCAGCGAAAACAGGTCGCCTCCCTGCTGCGGCACAAGTGATGACCGCCACCGTGACTACCGCGCTGGTAGGGGTGCCTGTGGGTGTGTGGCAGCCGGCTGCCGTGACTTGCACGCCATACATGACAACAGAGCCGCCGATGTTCTCGGGATTCAATGACCTACAGTTGCCGGAGGTGTTCCTCGAACGTTTAGAGAACTTTTGCCTCGTGTCTGGTATTGACTCTGCCAAAAGGTTCAGTAACGTGGTGCCGGCCGCCTTGGAGGGCAGTGCTAAACTGTGGTGGCACTTTGTCGGTGTTTTCACCACGTGCGAAGAGTTTACGCAAGCGTTCCGTGCGGAGTTCGCTTCAATCGATTCGAAGCGCCGCCTGCAGGAAAAGCTCCAACAATGCACCCAGCACCCTGAGGATAACCTGAAGGAGTTCATCTACGTGATACCGGCGTACTATACCGTCCTATCTTCGTGATCAAATTTATCCCGCCCACACCGTCCCTACGCTGACGCAGCCAATCGCCCACACCTCGCAACTGGCCGCTCGTTGGCAGCGGCCCAACACACGACAAGTCCACTGCCAGCGCTGTGGAGGGATCAGCCATGTTGCCCGCCAATGCGCCACGGGTAGGAAAAATGCGCCGCCCAGGTGTTTTCAGTGCCATCAACTGGGGCACGTGCGGGCCGAATGCCCAGAGAATCAGTACTCGGGAAACATGCATTGGTAGATGCTATGCCGGTGGGCATGTACAACAGCGCGCTCCAGGTTGCGGCCACTGCTGGCAGAAAGGAACCCCTTCTTGACATCCGCATCAGAGCAATGACATTCCAGGCGCTCGTGGACACGGGGTCCAGCGTCAGCCTTCTGGGACAATAAGCGACAGCGGCCGCTGAAGCCACAGGAGCCAGTCACATAAGAGAGGTATGCACGCTCCACCTGGCCACGGGCTGGTCCCCTCAATCTATTTCCTCGCGCCAATGCAAGATCCGCAGGGCAGCAGGCTCCTGCCGGCAGCATTTCCTGTGTGTGCCTGACCTCTGTAAAGAAATTGTACTCGGGAAGGACTTCCTGATGATGACTGGAATATCGCTCCATATTGCACTGGGAGGTTGGACAATTGGGACTGAACCGCAGTGCATGGTACCCTTTGTCAAATGAGAGCAGCAGGTTAAAGGGGAGCTAGGCAGCGAAGAATCATATGACCTGCAAGCAATCTTTGCCGAGCAACCTGAGCCTATGGTCAGCTCTGAAGTCCCAACCGCCAGTGACTCTGCTAGCTTTGCGGCTCAGGTGAATGTAGATCCCCGTCTGGCGCAGGTGCTTGAGACTTTCAGCCCAATTATTACAACTAACCCCAGGCGCCAACATTTGCTGAACATCGAATTGACACTGGGGACAGCCTACCTGTACGTTGCAAGCTTCGCCCTGTCAATGCTAAAAAACAGACCATTATGGATAACTGCATCCGTGACCTCCTAGAGCAAGAGCCCATACACCCGAGTACCAGTCAGTGGACCAGTGCTCCTGTTTTAATTGCAAAAAAGTCTGGTGGCTTCCGCCTCGCCATTGATTATCGGCCACTGAATAGCCAAACAAGGGTGCCTGTTTACGCCATGCCCAGGACTGACTGGCTCTTGGCACAGCTGGGTTAGGCACAATGGTTTTCAAGTTTTGATCTGTAAGAAGGCTTTTTCCAAATCCCAGTGTGCGAATAGGATATCCCCAAAACCACATTTATCAGCCACCAGGATACCTCCGAATTCACTAGGATGCCCTTTTGAGTGGCAGACGGGCCAGCAATCTTTCAAACATTGATGGACAGAGTTTTGGATTGTACAAATCATATATTTGCAACGTCATTCCTCCACGATGTCCTGGTGTATTCAGAACTCTCTGGACAACCACGTGGAACACATCCGATAAGTGCTTGAGCGCATCAGAGCCGCAGGCCTCACTATTAACCCAGACAAGATCTAACTCTGCCACCATTCGCTCAAGTTCCTTGGACATATTTCTCCTGGGCAGTGTAGACCTGACAAAGGCAAAGTGCTTGCTGTGTTGCACTACCCTCGACCAGCAATAGTAAAACAACTGCAAGCTTTCCTTGGCCTGGCGGGGTATTATCGAAGCTTTATACCTCAATTTTCTCTCACAGCCCACCCCCTCACCAGTCTTTTGAAGAAAGATGCACCCTGGCAGTGGACCAACCAGCAAGAGTGCGCATTCCAGAGTCTGAAGCAGTCCCTGTCCCATCATGGCATGGTGAACCTCCCTGACCTCAACCAGCCCTTTGTGGTGGAAACAAATGCCAGTGATATCGGAATAGCTGCTGTGCTACTCCAGGCAAGCCCTGAGGAACTCAGACCCGTGTCATTTATAAGCAGGTTCCTTACCGAGGCAGAAAAACAGTACACTGTTCAGGAATGGGAGTGCCTAGCCAGTGGTCTGGGCAGTCGATAAATTCAGGCCTTACCTCGAATTCATGAAACTTGAAATCCATTGTGACCATTCTTCTCTCATTGATGTTTCAGACAAATCAAGCCTCACCAAGAGTTGTAGCGCCCACCAACGCCGCAGCGTGGAGCTCTATGGTCGGCGCTGCAAAGAGAAAAAATAAAGATGCGCAGCACATGCTCGAGGCACAAGCTCAGCATGCGCAGTGTCGTTCTAGAAGCTAGCTACGCTGGTCGTCGCAGCCGCCACTCGGCTTGCCACCTCTGCCCTTCTGTAAAAGTAGGGACGACGGCACGGCTCCTCAGCCGCCGTCACGTCCTCCTACAGTGGTGACCGGGGAGAACGCGCCTTGCACCGAGCGACACGCTGCCATGGCCACCTGGCCGGAGCCGCAGTTCGACCCACCACTGCCGCCGTTCTTGACCACCTACGTCGGTGCATGGTTCGTCCAGTTCATGACTCTGGAGATGAACCACATATGGATCGAGGAGTTCACGAACGTGGTACTCCTCGACGTCCTGCCGTTTGCTCTCCAGCTCCACCTCGGTGTTCAATCGCCTGGCCCGCGCCCGTACGACGAACTGCGGCAGTCTGTCCTCAACTTCTACGGCGCAGCCTACTGCCCTCTTTCAGAGGTTGACGGCACGGTGCGCGACTCTGTGCCAACGCCTTCCCGGCCAGCACCAGACGCGTCTCTTTCAACGCCCGTAAGCCATCATCAGGCGAGCCTTCCTCCTTCGACTTGCCCCGACACAGTCTCGTCGACCACTCAATGCGCTACCGCACACTCCCCGGCCTCCGGCTCTCTCCAGGGGTCTCTTGCGTGTGAGTACACGCATAATGGTGTCACCAAGGGTATCGACATGACCATGATACCGGCCACGTCATCGCCTTGCTCGCCTCAATGATGACATGCGACAGTGGTGCCATCGCCGACCCTACGCCGGCTCCTGTGCCGCACGCTATCAGGTCTGGTGACAATGACGTCGCTCCTGCCATTCTGGCCCCCGACCAACGCTTCACCTGATTTGTCTATGCTGCCGGCTGAGCGAGCCTCCGAGTTAACGCACGAGCCATGCCCCGTGCCGAATCCACTGCCTCCGACCTTATCGAACTGTCGCTACACCGCGGCATCTACAAGCCAGCGAGAGCGACGTAGCAGCAGCAGCGACCTTCTTCCCTGCCCTGCGCTCCCCGTCCTCTACTTCGGCCAACTTGCCGTTGGGCCCTTTTGGCGACCACCCTGCCAAGTCAGACATTGGAGGCTGTCAACAATCGTCGCTCGACAAGGATAGGGCAGAAAGACTGACACCATCATCTTGCGACGCGAGCCGTGATGCTGTCTTGCGCCCACCATCTCATCCAGTCCTTCACGTCGCGCCCGCATTGGAGCTCGCCTGTCAACATGATTCGGCTGCTCCTGCTCCAGCTGTCCCACATTTTCCCCAACCCGCACTGGTGCAGTCATCGAGCGTCGTCCGACGACGCCTTCCTGGCTGTCTTGAGCACCACTCGTGCCCAAGGCCGTTGACTGTGGTACGACCGAGACTCCGGCCCGCCCGTTCTGGACCCTCTTCTTGTGACTCGGGCGGTGTCGCGTGCAGAGGTTTGCAGCTTGCGACCTCTACAATGGGTCGGGCAAGACCTGACAAGCGCATGCACAAGCTACATCCACCAGCGCTCACGCATCTGCAAGCGCGTGACGATCGAACTTGCGGCTTGTCTTGCCCACCAATGACTGCGCCAAGTTCCCGTTCGTTCCGCCTGGCCTGTGTGAACTGCGGCAAAGGCATCTGCTTTCACCCTCTCTGTGCTGGTGTACTGTGCACCGCTTGTCCGCAGCGCCACTCGCAGCCTCGTCCACCGGAGGGTTTGCCACTCCCCTTCGCCTCCAACGGACTCACTAGTTAGACTCACCCTGGATCCTTTTGAACCTCGCTCCTGTCATTTGCTCTATCGCCGTTCCGTCTGTGTGGGGGGCCCTGTAGCGCCCACCAATGCCGCAGCGCAGAGCGCTATGGTCGGTGTTGGTGGGCACTACAGACCCTGCCTGTGTTCGGCGCGTTGAACGTCACGACAGATAGCTGGGCGACAAATGCGAGCGCTAAGCTACTTTTACCACGTGACGTCTCCCACAGTGTATACTATCTGCCAGCACAATAAACAGGGGTTCTTTCCTTTCGTCACCTAAAGCGCAGCTCGTCGACTGTTTATTCCAACACGCATACGCATTGCACTCATATGCAGTGTCACCACATGGTGTCAGAAGTGGGTGTTGGTCAACTATCTTTTGCTGAGGCCGTGGGCGGCAGCATTTCCAGAAAATTGCAAACAAGCCCACAACGATAATCACGGGGCTCCAGCAGCCACCACCGCTGGACTTTGACAAAACGTCAGTGGCCGGCGTAGATCAACCACTTCGATGACTACTGCTTCGCCACAGCTCTCAACGAACGTTCAGGAGAGGCCCAGGTACGCACGCTACTTTACACAATGGGACGCCAAGCCCGCAAAGTCTTTGCTACATTTGGGCTGACCAATGAAGAAGCAAAAAGTTATGATGTCGTGAAGCAGAAGTTCGACAGTCATTTCGTCAAAGAGCGGAACATTGTGTATGAAAGTGCCTGCTTTCACAGACGCCAGCAACAGCCAGAAGAATCGGTGGATCAGTTCGCAACCACACTTCACGTGCTGGCAGACCGCTGCGACTTCGGGGATATGAAGAAGAGACTCGTCCATGACAGGTTTGTCGTCTGTCTCCAGGACGCGCAACTATCTGAGGCCTTGCAGATGGATCCGCAGCTGACACTGGCTACAGCGCTGGCCAAGGCTCGCCTCAAGGAAACCGTGCGACAGCAGCAGCAGAGCCTTCGACCGGAAGGTGTTCATATCGGGAGCCCACCAGAACTTCAGGGCCAAGGCGCCATTGTGGACGCCGTGGGTCACCAGAAACGCCCGCAGCACAATGGGGGACGGTGCACCTACTGCATCAGCGACGTGCACCCGAGGTCCACGAGCCCAGCCAAAGCTTCCAAGTGCCACTACTGTGGTAACGAAGGACATTTTGCGAAAGCCTGCCTCAAGAAAGTTGGGTCAGCGCAATGAAAGGTACGCGTCTCGGCTGTCGAACATGGTACCAGAGAAACTTTCATTGGCGCGATTCACGCGGCCGGGAAAGCGCGCTATGTGCATGTTCTGATAAACTCTGTGCCTATCCTTGCTAAAGCTGATTCGGGTACAGAAGTGTCGGTTCTACCTTCTACATTTCCAGGATTGCCCACCCACCTGGATAACGCAGACGAGGTACTACAGGGGGCTGGCAGCAACAAGATCAATGTTCTAGGCAAATTTGTCACAGAGATTGCGTGGAAAGGAAAGAACCCCTGTTTATTGTGGTGGCAGATAATATACACACTGGGAGATGTCACGTGGTAAAAGTAGCTTGGCGCACGCAGTTGTCGCCCAGCTAGCTATCGTGTCGTGGCTAGGCATGGAATCCCCGAGTGCGTGGCACGGTGTAAAAAATACCGTATTTTCGAGCATATAACCCGCCCTTGCATATAACCCGCACCCCTAACTTTGAACTCCACGAAAAAGAAAAAATAACCTCGCGTATAACCCGCACGCTTATCCGAAAAAATGAGGACTAGGAAGTTACAACTATGCGCAGCCATCATTTTGTTCTCAAAACAAATTTATTTCAAAACGACTGCTGCAACGTTGTCAGCGCTGTTGTCCGATTCATTGCTGCCATCCGAGGCTTCGTCGCCGCTCTCGAAGACGTAATCGTCTTCGGAACCATCTCGCAGCAGCTCTGTTGCCGATTTCTTCAACAGCAGCTAAGATCTTAAGTTTCTCTTTCACAGTCAACGACTGCCTCCGAGACACATTCATGATGCCTAAGGCTGGCCAACTGTGCAAACTGGGCGTGCGAAAAGCATGCAAAAAGCACAGAACACCCATACCGAAAAGCATTTTTCTTCCTCTATGCCGGAAAGCGTCTAACCAGACTATGAAAGTGGATCAGGCAATAACCTGTGTTGGCCTCTTATTGGCTTAACACACGTCAATGTCGATAGGCATGCGGACAATGCGGACTCTGCATGGCAGGCCGCGCGTTGCCATGAAGCCGACCCCCACCCCCTCCCTTTGCGAATATTCGCAGAACCCGCACCCCCACTTTTTAAGCCCTTTTTTTTTTTAATTTTTGGTGCGGGTTATATGTGAGAAAATACGGTACTTTAGGTGAGAGAATGACGTGGAGGGAGCGCTTTGTGGGGAGAGGCAGAATGAGTTCTCGTTCCGCCGCGCACTGAACTCAGGACCACAGGTATCGCCCGTATCACGCCACGTGCAGCGAAGGTCGCGCATCGCACGCTAGTTTCTTTTGTCGGCTTGTCGTTGTTGTTGTTTTTTGTGCGGTTTTTCGAAACTGTGTTCATGGCCAGGTGTCTGTGCGCGGAGGAAGAATGGGCAAGTGCTTTGTGCCGTTTTGCAATATTGGCTACAAATCTTGCAAGGAAATGTACGTGCTTTTCACGCCGCCAGCTAACGAAGAAAGGCTTCAGGCATGGAGGCAGGCGATACCATGAAAAGACCGCGTGCTGCAAAGAACGGATCATGTGTGCGAGAGACACTTTGCTCCCCATTTTATCCTAAAGACTTGGTCCGCAGAGATATTAACGGTCATGTTTTAATGTCGGGGAAAAGGAGAGCCGGGCTTGCCAAAGACGCTCTGCCGTCTATTTTCGATGGTGCGCCGGGCTACTTGTCAAAAAAGATTAAGAACCCTCGAAAAAATATGGCAGATGTGTGGCGAGCTGTCCTGCACATCTGTGCGCAGAAAACTTTGTGAAGAGTCCCAACCTCATTCGCTTGCAGAAAGTGCATTACCACAGCAAAGGGCTGCTGAAGCAAACAATGACGTTGGCGACGCTACTGAAGCCCAAGCTGGGTATTCTAATAAGTCAGCATTTGATGAACTCTTCACCTCGGCTTCAAGCATGTGCCTTCCATCTTCATCGTCGGCAGTCTATCGAATTGATACGGACGGGCTTAGGGATGTTTTGTTTGCCGATGCTTCTGTGCTTCACGCTAGCTGTGATGGACCCGATGTGCCGTTTAACCGAAAGTCTGTGCATGTCAAAAGCGACATGACTGTGCAAGTGTTTATTTTTGGTAAGCCTGTTGCATCTGGTGATGTAGGCATCAGTTCGCTTGCTACATCTGTGTGCGAAGTTGAAGATACAGTACGAGCAGTGGCCAATTTAGATGTTTGCTCTGGAGGGCCAAATTTGAAAGATTTTCCTAATGTCACACCTCAATGCGCTTACATCAACTGTCAAAGGAAATGGAGACACAACAAATGCTCACTGGTATTACCTGGTAGTGCCATTTGTCGGTCATGCAGAGCATTGGCTGACACTTTGAGGATACATAATGACCGACAGATTGCAAGAGCTCGACAGAAGCAACCACTTAAGTGCATCAGGCTTTCTGTGATGCCTTCTGCAAAAGAGAAGCTTGACGCCCTGCGGAAAGCGAAAGCCGCATTGCAGCAGTCACGTGCACGACTGATGAAGCGCAACCAACTGCTAGCAAAAGAACTTCAGAACAGCAGAAAAGAAATAATGAAGCTGTAGCATGAAGAAGTCAGAGATAAGCTTCAAAGGCTTGATATTCCCCCAATGCAGCTTGTTCTCCTGGAAGAATGTATCTCCGCTGCTAGAGCAACAAGTGCAAAGAGCAGAAGGTACTCCGACTAGTGGCTGCTGCTGTGCCTCTTGATGCATATTAGAAGCCCCGCTTCTGACCCCTTTCTGCGAAACAACGAGGTGTTACCTTTGCCATGTATTTCCACGATAAGGAAATACATTAGCATGGTGGGCCTGAAATGTGGCTTTGACGATGAGTTTTTCACAGCTCTCAAGGTTAAAATCTCCAGCAAGGCGGCCTTTCAGCACAGAGGAATGCTCATCCATGATGAAATTCAAGTCAGGAAACAAATGTCTGTAAACTCAAAAACGATGACTTATGCTGGTCTCGTTGATCATGGCGAGGTCACAAAAATGAGTTGGCTGATCACGGACTGGTTTTTGCATTCTCACCATTTGGTAAGAATTACTTGCAGCCAATAGCAGTGTTCGCTTCAAAAGGTCCGGCGAAAGGGACACTTTTAGCCCAGTTACTGCTTCAATGCATTGTGCGCTTAGAGCAGGCTGACGTTATCATTGATGGTGTTGTTTGCGACGGTGCATCCACTACTAATAGGGCGAAGTGGAAGACGTTAGGAGTCAGCGGTGCTAAAGGGCGTGTGGTTAATTCCTTTGAACATCCATCAGATCCATCAAGAAGAGTGTATGCGATAGCAGACGTGCCTCACCTTCTCAAGTGTATTCGAAATCGCTTGCATAACAAGAAAATCCTCCAGAGGAAGGGCAAGCTTATAAAATGGTCATGCTATGATGCCCTGTTTGTAGCAGACACGAAAAATGCTGGAGAGCTTCGACTGTGTCCAAAGCTCTCTTACAATCATGTTAACCCCTCAAACATGCTCCGCATGGGAGTTAAGCTGGCCACCCAAATTTTCAGCAGGACTGTCGCAAAGGGATTGCAGTTTTACACATGTCGAGGAGCACCGCGGCTGTATGATGTCGAGCCTACTGTGGAATGTACACTTCTGCTAAATGATCTATTTGATACCCTCAACCGACGCTTTCCGGCTGAGGGACTGACACCAGGATGCAAGGATTTCGACGTCTTTATCAAGGCATCTGAATGGCTTGATGACTGGGAGGAAGAAGTGCTGTGGGGTGACATACACAAGGACGTCTTTCTAACGCAGCCTACAGCTTATGCATTGCGGGTTACACTGAAGTCGGTAAGGGAATTGTCATGGTACCTTCTGGAGCACTGTGGCTTTAAGTATGTACTCACAGCAAAAATGAACCAGGACCCATTAGATTGCTTCTTCGGTATCATCAGACAAGCAGGCGGACACAATGAGCATCCTACTTTCCCAACTTTTTTACAACTTTACCGCATGCTGTCACTCTATTCCCTGCTCAAACCACCACGCTTCGGAAACTGTGTAGCGCCAGAAAAGGGGCAGTCTGCCTTTATTACTCTTGTCGACTTTAGGGAGATATTTAAGTCCTCAGCCGCACAGCGCACGGACAAACTCGAAGAGCTGAAAGAGAAGCTGGATGGCTTAGTAAGCATCGGAACGTGGGAGTGTGACGAGGTATCCGAACATGATTGTTCAAATGCCACTGTTGTTGAGTGCATCATCTATTATGTGACAGGATTTGTAGCGAGGAAGTTGAGCAAAGAAGCATCCTGTGCTTCTTGCAAGCAAGCTCTTGCAGGTAAAACGGGCATTGATAAAGCTCCCGAAGCAGACTTGGTGAACTGCAAGATGAGAGGTCATTTGACACACCCCCACATGCATCTCTATCTCCTCTTCAAGGCAGCTGAGGAACATTTCTCAAAGTTTGCAAGTGAGAGGGACGTTTATGACAAAACAACAGGTGCTGTTCTGGAACAATTTGATTTTACATTTCCTTGTGCTCTCCATAGAGAAAATATGCTAGCCAAGCTGCTGCAATACTACATATTTGTTCGTATGCGCCAGTATTGTCGACAGCTCCAGAATAATGAAACGAAGAAAAGCCAGGATTTGCGAAAAATGTCTAAGCTTGCGTGAAACTTTTTGACCCAACGAGCGCATGTCTTGTATTTTTGTCTTGTATTATTTATAATGTATAACTATGCTTTCTGTGAATCACTCTTTGTGTTCAAAAATGTCAGTGCCGTTTTGAATATTTTGTCATGTCAATAAATTTTCATGCGGTCACGCAGTAACCATGCTGCCACTCGTGCTTTATTTTATTATCTTGTGACAAGTTATCATGCAACGACGAATCACGCACCGTCCGCATGAGCTTGGATGCTAGTTCGCATACCCTTCTTCACAGCAATAGAAAAAAAAATATGTGAGATTTATTTTCTTTTTTCAGAAGCAAGGACCCGTAAGACCGAGATACTCCTGAAACCAGTACCTGCGCACTGTTGGTCAATTCAAGTTTAGGCATTCAATGCCATAAAGTTTCAAATGTGGACATCAGATGCCGCCCACTGCGGGTTTCTGAATTAATTTCGAGCGCTAGGGGTTTCTTAGATGTGTAAGAAATCAAAAGAAACAGGCTTTTCTTGCATTCCGCTCTTTTCGGAATGTAGTCGCCGCAGCCACGAAGGCGTGACAGTACTCTCGAGCGGTTGGCTTCAGCGGATGAATGAATTCACTGAACATGATAAGAGAGCGAGAAGTCTTGCACTAAATATTTCAGACACCGTTGCATTCGAGATATTAGCTATGTGCACGCTTATGAACGAGAAGAGCTGCAAGAGTAGCAAGCGGGCTCCCGGCCGCGAGGCTGCTGGCGACGTTGATCCCGGCTCACCGGGTCCGAAGTTGGTAGCACCATCTCCCGGGCTGCTTGCGAAGCAGAACATAGTCGCGGAGCGGGTAGCCGCGGCTTCTGCTCACCTAAAGTATTTCTTACACCGTGGTGCGTGGTGACCGACAACGGTCCTCAGTTCGTGGCTACTGAGTTTGAACAGTTTGCTGTGTCATACGGGTTTCGCCATGTCACCATGAGTCCGAGGCACCCGCAGGGCAACGGGGAAGTAGAGCAAATGGTTCAGACGGTTAAGCACCTCCTTCTAAAGTCTAAAGACCCTTACCTGGCATTGTTGCCTTACAAGTCGACGCCCGGCATTCTTGGGGTCAGTCCTGCGGAAATACTTATGGCTGGCGACTGAGAACAAGAGTCCTAATGCTACCACATCATCAAAATCCGGGAAAAAGCAGCCCGAAAGAAGTCGTGGCCAGCGACCAGAAGGTCAGGCGGCGGAAATGCTGCTACTCCAACTGACGTCATCGTGCCAGACGGCTTCCCAAGCTAGAAGCAGGTGACCTGGTCTGGGTGACAGACATGCAATCCAAGGCCACAGTCCTCGCACCAGCACCGAAACCGCAGTCATATGTAGTGCGAACAAACAACGGCGTTAACCTCCGCCGAAACAGGAGAATGCTTAACCGTCTCCCAGAAGAAAGGACGCACATGGAAACTACAGAAACTTACGAATTTCCAGAAAACAGAGAGCAGCTGAGCGTGGCACAATTGGCTCATAGCCCAGATGGCTCGACTGCAACAGATTCAGCGGTGCCTCCGACTTGCACTGTGGCCAATAGTGACCCCACTAGCACTGTAACGCGGTATGGTAGAGTGGTGAAGAAACCCAAGCCACTGGGCTTTGATGAGTAGTGGTTTGGTGTTTTGTTTCTTCTAGTACTACGTATATTCTCTACCATGTATCTGCGAATGTTCCTGTGTGATGAAAAAACCCATAAGATTGGGCTTTGATGAAAGGTTTGGTGTTTTTTTTTTCTAGTACTACAACATATATTCTCTACCATGTATGTGCGAATGTTCCTGTGCTTGAAAAAGAGGGATGTGCTGTTATCGCCTGCCTGTGTTCGGCGTGTGACGTCATGACAGATAGCTGGGCGACAACTGCATACGCCAAGCTACTTTTACCATGTGACGTCTCCCAGAGTGTATACTATCTGCCAGCACAACAAACAGGGGTTCTTTCCTTTCGTCACCTAGAGCGCAGCTCGTTGACTGTTTAATCCGACACGCATACACGTTGCACTCGTATGCAGTGTCACCACAGGGACGACGGCACGGCTCCTCAGCCGCCGTCACGTCCTCCTACAGAGTCAAGCGGTTGTACTTGTTCGAGACATGGTAAGCACGCTTCCTTCCTGACAACACTTTCACAATATTGCACCCTTTTGGTGCTGCAAGATTCCATGGAACTACGACTAAACCAGATGCAGCAACTTATCGCTCTTCTGTCGATTCTCTACCCTTCAGGATCTGTCACCAGCCTCATCCAACGAAAGGCAGCCTCTTCAGAAACTTCGAGCCAAGCTCAGGTGGCTCAGTGACCGCAACAAGAGGCTACAAGGACTGCTGCTTCAACGCCATTGCATGAAGACCACTGCCGAACTGGTAGAGAGCCTGCGTGAGTATTTACCTCCAGCTGTTGCTGCTTTTGTCGAAGCCCAGCTAAAGATGCGTAATGGCAGCTGGTTTGGCCGTCGATGGTGCAGCCAAAATAAAACCTTTGCTTTAGGTTTATACTTCCACAGTCCAAAAGGTTAGATATTGTAGGACACTCCAAAGACTTCCATCTGTTAGGTCTCTGCAGCTGTGGCTTGCACACCGACCACTGAGGGTTGGGTTTTACCTTGAAGATTTTGATTTGATCAGCAAACGAGCAGCGCCTTTTCCAAGGCAAGACAGGGCTTGCACTATAATTTTTGATGAGATGCATGTCAGAAAGGAGCTGTCATATAACCCAGTGTCCGACAGAGTTGAAGGCTTTGAAGAGTATGGTGCAGTACAAGGTCCAAATCTCGCAAACAAGGCCCTTGTGTTCATGTCTAAAGGAATATGCACACCGTGCAAGCAGCCTCTTGGTTATTTCATTGCAGATAAGGCAGAACCTGCAACTGCTCTGCATGACCTTTTCAAATGCCACAAAATGTTGGTTGGAGCTGGATTGCAGCCTGTGGCTGTGGTTTGTGATCAGGGGAACCAAAATGTTTCTTTGTTTTCAAACCTTGTAACCCCTGAAAAGCCGTACTTAAATGTCAATGGTGAACCGCGTTTCTTTATTTTTGATCCACCACATTTGCTCAAATGTTTACGTAATATGTTGTTCAAATACAACTTCAGGGTAGGCAGTGACACAATTAAAAGCTCGTGCATACGACAGGCTTATGATAGGGATCGAGAAATGCAAATTCGGTCCATTCCTAAGTTGAGTGCCCGGCGCTTTAATTTGACTTTTGCTTCCAAGATTTCGGTGAAACTTGCAGTACATGTATTCAGCAATCATTGCGCCGCTGCATTGTGCACGCAGGTAACATTCCAGCAATTGCCAGCAGAGGCTATCCACGCAGCCAGATTTATTGAGAGGATCGACAGGCTCTTTGATAGTCTAAATATTTCACAGAAGTAGGGAAAGTCTCCATATGCATCTGCAATGTGTGCAGGATCTGTGCATAAAGAGTTTTTGGAGGAGTGCATTGCAGTTTTCGAGAATATCAAAATTCCAGGCTGTGCACGGCAGCCTCTTTGCATCCATGGCTTCTGCCAAACTATGAGGGCTTTGCTGCTGTTATGGAACCACCTGGCGTCTAGCTATGGTTTGGCATACCTCCTTACCAGACACCATAACCAGGATGCGCTTGAAAACACCTTTGCAATAGTTAGGTCAAAATCTGGAACGAACTGCAACTCGTCTTGCTGGCAGTTTCAGGCGGCATTTAGACATCTTTTAGTTAGTAACCTTTTCAAACTCTTGGAAAGCAGCAACTGTGCTGAAGACATGTCTAGTGTTCTGGCCACTCTCCCAGCTTGTTTTTCTAAATTTGCTCCTTCTCTCTGTACACCTACACCTTTGCCAGCTGCAGCAGTTCTGCCTTATGATTCTCCATCTTTAATGGAAGAGGACAACATTGTCTATTTTGCAGTCTGGCTTGCCTTTAAGTTTATGAATGGCCACAGGTGTGCTACAGGGTTGTGTAAGTGTGAGTTGAGGCAAGAGAATGCAGCCTTTACCGATCAAAGCCAAGTTTTCTTGTACTTGAGTGTGAAAAAATCTGGAGAAGGTGACTTTGGGATCCTGTCAGTTCCTGCACCCTCCTTTGTAGCATTCATCAATGCTTGCGAGCAGCTTTTTATCGCATCTGCCTCCGATATTATGGGAAAAGAACATGTAGGGCATGATCTGTGCTTGTTACTTCGTGCCAACGTAGAAAAATTGCTAACTGTGTGTGGTGATGATGTTTATGATGGTTTGTTTGCCCTGTTCATCAGGGTGAGGCTGCATTGGCTTGCGCGCAGAAAAAATCTTGAACTCCACAGTGAAACCACTAAACGGAAAGCTACAAAGCAAGCATTGAGGCTACGCAGTTAAAAAAGGATGCAATTCCCCAGCTACTGGCTGAATGTTTTGTGAAGTTGCAAGCTATTTTCCAGTGTGTGCAACAGATCTGTTTGGGCTGGTTTAAGGGCTGGAAATGTTTTTTCTGGTTCACAGCCTGGCTATATATTCTAATTTTTTTTTCCTTGTGGATTTTGCTTTACTAGGATGTGACATGGTTGCTCACAGGGGCAATGGTTTAACAATGCAGCATCTTTCATCCTTCATTCCACTATTACGGTACTTTAAAGCAATGTACAACCTTTTCAAGTGTCCCCTATGTACTTGTGCACTATTGTCGTATAAAACTCCATTCCTATAAATCGAATGCCTCCCAAAGGAGACCCTCCTGGCAATGAATTCAACTGGTTTCCGTGATGTTGGGGTCAATCTTTCCACCTTCCTGCCCCCTGCAGTTTCGTGCTGACAGGTATAACTAAATGAACCGTGTCTTCATAACTACCACTCAGCACCATTGGCTACAAAGCCACCTTTAAACAGGCTTGCTGCATCTCCTTTGAGTTTTTAGCAGGATCTTTTGCAGCACAACGAGACGACAGAAAAAGAATGCAGAAAAGCGCTTAAGCTTTATCTGGCTATATTGTAACATACAGTACGGTGATATATGCTTTACTGCCATGTGAATGTCCTTGCATTTCACTGTAGGGTGTACTTCATGTATGCTTTAGTTTGATTAGAATTGGTTCAACATACTCTGGTTATCGACCAGAAGCAGGTGTGGAGGTTGTACGTGTCGTGTCATGGGAACTCTTGACACTTTCCAGAGAGGGCACCACATACCTGTTGGGACCCCCACCGCTAGGAAGGCTGGGACGGCTACAAGAGGACTCAGGGACAAAGACAACATGCCGTAACAATAAACGGGTCATTCATCCGTACTCGTAAAACCTGACGTCTCTCAATCTTCCTCCAACCCCTCGACAACGTGACATGGTGGCAGCGGTAAACAAGAAGTCGCCTAGCACCCGGTGAGAGCCACGAAACGACCAACATGCCAGACGGAAGGGAAAACGACGCTCAACAAGCAGCAGCAGCGGGCCGTCAAAATGGCACCAGCTTTTTCAACCCGTTCGCCGTCGAACTACCAGAGAAGTTGGATTTCCGAGACCCAAATGACTGGAAACGTTGGGTCGCAAGATGGGAACGCTATCGCATTGTGTCGGGACTTCACCTTCATGATGTAGAAACACAGGTGAACACGTTCGTGTAGGCGATGGGGAAGGAAGTCGAAGACGTATTGGTGTCACTAAGCCTAACAGACGCCGACCTCGCGGACTACGCAACAGTGAAAAACAAGTTCGAGGGACACTTCATACCGTGCACAAACGTCATTTTCGAGAGGGCCAAGTTCAATTGCCGTAAGCAGGAAGCAAACGAGTCGGTCGAATCGTTTATCACAGACCTGAACAACCTCGCTGAAACGTGTGAATACGGTTCACTGAAAGACGACCTCATTCGTGACCGGTTGGTTGTAGGACTTTTGGACCTCGGTCTAAGTGAAAAGCTGTAACTAGACTCGAAACTCACATTTAAGTCTGCAGGGAAAATTGCACGGAACTCCGAATTCGTCAAAAAGCAACAGAACGAGCTACGCGACGGAACGGAACGCGGTGCTGCAGTCGAGGAGCTGCGACGGTCAAAAGAACGCCGCAACCATGGAGGCGCGCAACGGAAACCAGCCAAACCTCCAGTGCTGCACTTCGAGGGACGAAATTTGTGCAAGTGGTGCGGCAGCACACAGCAGCATTCCAAGAAGCAGTGTCCAGCCTTCGGAAAGCAGTGCAACAACTGTGGGAAAATTGGTCACTATGCAACATTATGCTTGTCGGGACGCCAGCAACTGACAGGGCAAACGGCATTTGGATCAAAAACCAAGAAATTAGGGACAGCAAACACGGAGGAAGTGTTTCTTGGTGAGGTCAGCGAGACAGACACCCTTGAACCTTGGTTTATCATTGCACTTGTGAACAGTCGTCCTGTTTGCTTCAAAGTCGACACAGGAGCAGACGTGAGTGTAATCCCTACTTCGCAGCATGACAGCAGCCGCATGCAGACTGAAAACTCCTGACAAAAGACTTTTCGGACCGGGCAGAACACCCATCGAAACAAAGGAAATGTTCAGTGCAACAATCGCATGGCAAGGCAAGTCTGTTCAGCAACAGGTTTTTGTAGTTGAAGGCTTACAAACAGCTCTATTGGGACGACCAGCCATACGTGCTCTCGACATACTGTCACAGCTGGAGGCAGTTGAGGCCAACAAACAAACCGAAGCAAGAAGCATGGTGTCCCCCGAGGCAAGACCAGAGTTCTGCCAACTCTTCACAGGACTTGGTGAAATGAAAACTGTCTACAAGGTGACACTCAAAGCAAATGCTACGCCTTATGCAGTGACAATGCCTCGACGAGTAGCTGTTTCACTCCAGCCTAAAGTCGAACAAGAACTACAGAGAATGAAGGATCTTGGAGTGATCCAGCAGGTTTACCATGCGACACCATGGTGTGCACCTATGGTCATTGCATCGAAACAGAATGGAGAGATCAGAATCTGCATTGACTACACTGAATTGAACCGCCAGCTGATCCGGGAAAGGATCATCATGCCTACAGTTGAAGAAAACTTGGCGAAGCTGGCCAATGCAAAAGTTTTCAGCAAGCTCGATGCAAATTCTGGCTACTGGCAGACACCTCTCGCACCAGAGTCCCAGGACTTGTCCACATTTATCACGCCGTTTGGGAGATTTCAGTTCCTGCGATTACCTTTTGGCATTGCGACAGCGCCAGAGTTCTTTCAGCGAGAAATGCTTCGCATTCTTGAGGGACTCCCTGGAATAGCATGCCAGCAGGATGACGTCGTCGCTTTTGGGAAGAACCAGGTGGAGCACAATGCAAATCTCACAGCAGTGCTTCAGAGGCTCAAGGACGCAGGAATGGCCCTAAATCCACGCAAGTGTGAATTCACCAAAAGAAGAATCAAGTTTCTCGGGCACATATTGAATGAAGTGGGTATCGCTGCTGACTAGGAGAAAACTGAAGCCATCAGAAAGATGCCACCGCCAGAGAACACCACTGAGCTCAGGTCGTTCCTGGGCATGGTCAACAAGCTGGCAAAATTTCTCCCAGGACTGGCCGAGAAGACGAAACCTTTGCGAGACCTGCTGCTGGATGAAGCAGTATGGGTTTGGCACCAGACTCAACAAGAAGCCTTCGATCGGGTAAAGGATGACCTAACGACAACACCAGTGTTGTGCTACTACGATCCACAAAGGCCTCTGACTACATCAGCTGGTGCCTCTTCCTATGGCTTGGGAGCTGTTCTGCTCCAAACAAATGACGGCAAGCGGCAGCTAGTGGCATATGCTTCCAGGGCAATGACAGCGACAAAACAAAAGTATGCTCAGGTGGAGAAGGAGGCACTTGCCATAACATGGGCGTGTGAACGTTTCAGGATGTATGTGCTCGGTCTGCAGTTCAGCATAGAGACTGATCACAAACCCTTGATGCCTTTGTTCTCAACAAAACGCATTAACAAAATGACACCACGACTGCAGCGATTTCGCATGCGTGTGCTTGAGTATGAATTCACGATTTCACACATACCAGGAAATGACATGCACACAGCTGATGTCTTGTCGCGCAAACCGCTGCAGTGCTCCGGCAAACACCTTGCATCCGTCATAGAAGAGTATGAACTTCTGACCATTGAGCAGCTGCCAACATCAACTGAGATGTTGAACAGGACCAAGGTCGAGCTGCAAAAAGATGCAACGACATCACTGGTCATGCACTACTGCACTACCAAATGGCCCAAAACAGAAATGCTGGCACCTGAGGTGCGCAAGTATGCAAGTGTGGCCGATGAACTGTCTGTCGTACAGGGACTCCTACTTCGGGGCACAAGGATAGTCTTTCCCCCTTCATTACGCAAAGAAGTTCTGCAGCGACAACACACAGGACACCAAGGTGTTGCGAGATGCCGAGCAAGAGCACGGGAGTCTTCGTGGTGGCTAGCAATTAGCCATGACGTTGAAACGCATGTGAGGAGATGCCCAACCTGCACAATGCAACGTCCTGTGGCAAACGAAGAGTTGCTTCAGACACTGCTCCCAGAACGCCCGTGGCAAGTGGTAGGCAAAGACGTGTTCCACCACGAAGGGAGGAACTACATAGTAGCTGTTGACTATGTAGAGCTTTGTGGGACACAAACCAAACATTTTGTGCAGTTCCTTAGTAATTTGTTCGCTCGCTATGGCATTCCGGACATTTTGAGGTCCAACAATGGCCCGCAGTACAGCTCACTCTAGTTCCTGCAATTTATGAGCAGTTGGGGTGTAAGACATGTGACCTCCAGCCCACATTAGGCGCAAAGCAATGGCGAAGCTGAGAGAGCTGTCCAGACTGCCAAGAACATCATCCGTAAATCCACGAATGTTGCGGAAGGCCTTCTTGCCCAGAGAGCTACACCTGGACCCGAGGGTTATTCGCCAGCTGAGCTTCTCATGGGCCGCAAGCTCAAAACAAACGTCCCTACTCTGCCTGAAACACTTGAGCCCAAGTGGGAATACCAGCATCAGTTCCGGCAAAACAATGCGGTCATTCGTGAGCGAGAAGCCAAACACTACAACAGGAGGCGTAAAACAAGCGACAGGCCACAGCTAAAGCCAGGTACAGTTGTCCAGATCAGAGAAGGGAGCCAACAACAAGGAACCATCGTTGGACAGTCAAATGCACCGAGATCTTATGTTGTGCAAATGGCCAAAGGAAGCGTTCGTCGCACAAAAGCACATCTGCAAGAGGTGCCAGAAGTTGCACCACCGAACCAAGCAGGAACGGGCTGTTCAGAAGAAGCCAACTACACCACCCGCAGTGACCGAGCCATTAGACCACCGCAACGCCTGAACCTATGAGCAAGCTGAGGGCTTCTCTTTTCAAAAGGGGAAGGTGTCGTGTCATGGGAACTCTTGACGCTTTCCAGAGAGGGCGCCACATACCTGTTGTGAACCCCACCGCTAGGAAGGCTGGGACGGCTACAAGGGGACTCGGGGGAGAAAGACAACATGGCGTAACAATAAACGTGTCATTCGTCCGTACTCGTAAAACCTGACGTCTCTCAATCTTCCTCCAACCCCTCGACAACACGACAGTACGCAGGCTCACTGTATGGTGTAATGTTAATGTGTTGAGCAGGTTTGTTGATGCTAAAACTGGCTTTAACATTGTCTTGCAGGTGTAAACATAGCTGCTATATTCTTTCAGATGAAGAAATGAAATGTGATGAGTAATCCCAGTGCCCTATGCTCCATGTGTATCTTGATGCACCTACTTATTTCATGTCATTTTTGCCTCAATTGAAGCTGTCGTAGCATTGTTTTCAGTACATTTAAGTTTCCTACCTTACAACGTTTGTGGCACTTCAGGGCTTTTCCCTATCTGCACTACGACCATTGGGATGATTAGCCAGCTTAAACAGTGATACTGTTTGTGCTGCCTGTGACATGCAATTTCTGGTGTACTCTATCACAGTATTTGTTTGGTTGCTGTAAATAACCATGAAAATGAAAACTATACTTGCCGTACACTCTATCGCGAACTGCACTTGAGCCAGTGCTTTGTGGACCGTACCTTGCTCTACACAGAGACAAAGTACTTGCATGAGTATTCGCTACAAATTATGCATGCTTAGCCAGTGTCTGGAAGTGTTGCTGCCTTCCTATGCTGCCTTCTTTGCCAGTCACTTTCATTGGGTGCATAAGTGCACATAAACACATAAACAAGGACATAACTAGCAGGAACTTGAGCACATTTGACTGGCAAAGGTTGGCGCGCGCTGAAAGGCAGCAACCTTCAATACGAGCTGGAAAATGCGGATTCTATAAAAAACCTGGTTTAAAATTTGCACCAAAGCATACGTAAGCGTGACGTCATTGAACATCACGCATACGTAAGCATGCCCCCCTGCATCCAGGGGCACTGAGGTGCCCATGAGCGACCATTTTTTGGACCAACGGGCGTCTATGAAACCTTCGCTACCAGTGTAAATCTACCTTGGTCAGTCATCGTTCACCACCAGCACGCTGCCGGTGGTTCCGCGGAGAGAGGGTGCCTCGATTCCCCTTCGTTCACGAGGTCGGCGTGGATCGTGACAATATATATATATATATTGACACGTGTACTTGTTTATCTTTCACCAGTGACTGCTTTTCACCGGCTAACAAATGTTAAATTTTATCGCTCGGTACATGATGCACCTGCATGTATCGGAAGTTTCTCGAATGTTATCGATGCTTCTATCCGTTGTCTGTTGTCACCGGCGCTTAAGTAATCTAATTGTATGAGCAATACGAATTGTCTAGTACTTTCTGGAAGACACGTGGGCACCAGGGATTGTTCTGGGACCTTCGATGACTTATGTATAAAGGCCAACGCGTTTCGTCGCTGATAATATTTCGAGGATTGCCGACTGTGTTCGCCGCTATCATTGTGCTTTGAGTGTAGCTTGCTTTTATAGGCACAGGTTCGCCCAATGAAGAATCAGTTTCGTGATACACAATTTTCCGACTGTTTTCTTCACCATCACTACTACGTGACAATATATGTATAAATTCAGTATTTCAATTCTTTGAGCAAGCATAATAATCATAAAGAAGTTGTCATTTCATCTTAGCAGGATATTTGCACCATACTGCCCCTCAGCACATAATCCTGTGCACAACACGTATGTTGCCATTTATAATAACAAAGTAAATTGTTTGTAAACTTAGCAAAATAAGCCACCATAATCACGCTTAGGTAGCTTCGCAACATTACAATTTGTGTGTTGAGATACATATGCTGCTGCTGGTGACATGTATATAGGTGCTTTAAACAATTCTTTGTGTATTTGGAATGCAGAGTTTACGTGGAAAATAAGCAAGGGTTTAGACTTATCGAAACTCTGTCGTTTCCGGCCTAAGGAAGGGGATTCGTTTTTAATATAACAAAATCTACGTCAACCTCTAGCTGCCTAGCACATAAGACAAGCACGGGCCCTCAGCTTATATGAAGTACAGTGTAGACCGCTTATAACGTAAGTCGCGGGAGTTGTAAAAATCCGCGCTATAAGTGGTACCGCGTTATAATGAAAGCATGCTTTTTTTCAGCTTTTGCTTATGCCAAACCGGCAACCCACCTTTCAAACACAATTTATTACATATTTCACCCACACAATGCAACACAATCGCAACACAGCACAGGAACCAAGTTCCCCTAACAAGTGCGGCATTAGCGGAAGAACGCTGTTATTTTCGTCTGGAGACTGGTTTCCATGCGCACGCCCACCGCTCCCACTCCTGAAAAAAAAAAAGAAAAAAAAAAAGAGTGCGCCACCGTTCTCCCCCGCACTCCGCACACCCTGCTTGGACGCTGCTCTCTAGTTCACTCTAGATGCTGCTATGGTGATGAAAACACGTGCCCTCCTTCCTCCAAAATCTCCCACCCTTCTCCTCCTTTTTGTTTCGCTTTTCGCTGCTGGTCAACACGCGCGCCCATGCTCCCACTCCTAAAAAAAATTACGAAAAAAATGCTGTATGCTGCTGTCTGCCGTACGTATGCTCCATGTGCGAGTGAAAGCGCGCTAGGGACGTGTGCTTTCACGGAGAGCGAACGTACGGCGGATAGCAAACGTGACGACTCTCGTCGTGCAGAAGGCCGTGGAAGGATGGGAGGGAGGGAAGACTTGCTTAATTTCCTGACTCACTATGAAGCAGCAGCAACAGCCTAAATGTCTGGATGTGGCAAGGGCGGCAAGGAAAGGAACCACCCCAGTGCTTAGGGTTCCCCAACCTCGGTGGGTAAGCCAGCGTTTCCTTATTTCCTTGTTTACAGGTTGTGTTGGTATTTCTAGTGTGTGCTAGATAGGCCTAATTTTGTGGGTCTAGATAGCGCGAGCCACGCGGCAGCGCAACCACGATGGCGAGCCAAAAGCAGCTCAAGCCTTTTACGTTCTTCGGGCGTGTCCCGCAAGGCGTAACCCCTGTTGAGTTGACTAAACGTTTGACGCAGAGGTTCACCAAGAGTGAATTAGGTGTAGTGCAGGACTTCACAGGTGGAAAGTACGAAATCTTTCTGAAAACGCGCGCGGCGGTCGAGCGTGTTGCGTCCCAAATCGGCAGGGCGCCTTCTTTCGTTGTTTCCATCGAGGCAGCCGCTTTCATCAGCACCGCCCAGCCGGCGACAATGCCCGACACCGAACGAGACGGGCAGACAAGCGCCCCAACTCGGCAGTGCGCATCCCTTTGGGTGCTTCCCCCGATGCGACCCCCTACATCAGCGGCCGCCTACCTGGCGGCGCGGCCCGACACCGGCAGTGACGCGAGGACAAAGAGGCTCACGTAGAAGCGACCGACCACCACCGCCACCCCTCGTTCGAAGCGGGGATTAGCACAAAGGCCATTCTCCCGACCCTGGCAAGAGGACTGTCGGAGGGCAAGGAACTAAGTCACCGACTTTCGTGGAAGGAGTGTGAACCCCCTGTTTCCGGATTGCCTCATCCTTGCTTCGGAGGTTGACATCAGAGGCGGAGTTCGATAAACGATACCACTCCTCTGATTGGCCGCACCAAGGTCATCCAATTCCCTGGTGTAGGGAACTAGGGAAGACGAACTGCTTAAGAGAGGCCTCTCCAGTGCGACTGGGAGAGCTCTGACTAGAATCTGAGTACTTGTTTCAATATGTAAATAAACGTTTCTCTTTCGCTCCTACTCTCGGACGTACTCATCCACATGCCTGGCGTATTCCTGACTTCAACTCAACCCCGAGGCGCAACAACTGGTGGCAGCGGTGGGATTAATCTCCGACCCGTAACAACTGGATGGCGAGCGGTGGGATCAACACAGCGCATCAGGACCACATGGTATAGGGTGAGTGCCTGGCTTTGTGCTTGAGATACATCGGGTCTTTTAGCCCAGAAATTGCTAAATTCCGATATAGCGTTTACAACTGCCCAGATAGTAAATTGTGGTTGTCGCGTTGCGTATCTCAGCATAAAGTGCCTTCAGCATGGATCTGAACAAGCTACATAAGCCAGACCTCATACGCATGTGCAAAGAATTGGGGGTGGACATTAGCCAAATAAGCAGGAAGCCTCATATTATTCAGGCCATTCAGGCCATCGGCGCAAATGAGGATGAGCTAGAAGAGTGTTGGGAACTCATTGAGAGTAGGAAGCGTGAAGAAAATGAAGAAAAAGCGCAAAGAAAAGCAGAGGAAGAGCGACAGCTGGAAATGAAGCGTATTGATCTTGAGATCCGCAAATTGGTCGGCAGTAACTCTGAAAGCCAGAAAATGCCACACAGCACGGTCAATTCCTTCTCTTTTATGATAAAGGATTTAATGCAATGCTATAAGGTTGGCGAGGACATTGGACTTTTTCTTGTCAACTTCGAGAGGATGTGTGAGAAAATGGGCTATTCTGGTGCTTCCTGGCCTCAGCTTTTGTTGACACTGCTGCCATGCGAGGCGGCCGACATTGTTGCACGGTTGAATGTAGAAATCGCTAATGACTACAAGAAAGTCAAAAAGGCGCTGTTAGAGAGATTCCGCTTGTCCGCTGAAGCCTTTAGGCAGCAATTTCGGGGTGCATCGGTAGCGGCAGGCGAGCCCTACACGGAGTATGGCTATAAGCTAAAAGCAAATTTAGTTGAATGGCTGAAGAGTGCTGAAGCGTTCGGTAACCACGACGGTGTCGTGGAGTTAATAGGGCTAGAGCAGTTCTATAAAGGTCTGTCTGATCCCATGAAATTTTGGATCAAGGATAGAACCCCAATGACCATTCAAGCAGCTGCCAAATTGGCAGAGGAATATGCCCCGCGCAGGCTTAACGAGCGCAAACGGCCAAAGGTGAAAGGGGCAGCCGCACCCTCTTCCCTTGCGAAGGGCTCGTGGGGTGCAAACAAAAGTGGCCCCGCCGGAGAGGGTGCGCGAGAACCGAGGATTAAGGGAGACGGCCCACCCGTCAGTGGACCAGTACTGGATAATGAGTCAAAGGCAGGCGCGCACAACAGTGAGGAGAAAAGGGAATTCGAGGCGACGCGACCTGTGATATGCAACTATTGCCAGCGGCCGGGACACATAGCAGCTTATTGTAAACACCGCAGGAATGTATTCTCGTACGTGAGCGACACTGAGGAAAACGATAAACTTCTGGCACCGTACATGCACGACTTGGCAATAAATGGTAAGCAGTGCAAAGTACTCCGAGATTGCGCAGCAACCCTTGACGTAATTCATCCGTCCCTCGTAAGCGCAGATGATTACACTGGAGAATGCGCGTGGATTAGGCAGGTGGTCGAGGCTCAGAGTGTCTGCTTGCCAGTGGTCAAGGTAATAATCGTCGAAGGTCCCTTTGGTAGGCTAGAGACCGAAGCAGCGGTGTCCAAGAACCTTCCCGTTCATTACCCGTATTTGTTTTCGAACAAATCGTACCAACTCCTAAAAGACGGGGGCTTGAGCTTTTGCGAAGGTACAGTCTTGGCTCTCACGCGATCAAAGGCGCGCGAAATGGCAGCTAAGTTGGTGCACAGGGAAGATAAGGAAACAAATGTAGTAGCTGATGGTGAAGACGGTTGTTCAGGAGAAGGCGGTTCAGACGATAAAGACGGAGAAGCACCCAGTCTCAGCGCGATAAAAGAAACGACAGATGAAGGAGTATTGCCGCCAAGCTCGCTGGCGTTTCAGAAACTACGCAGCATCTGCGCTACCACTATGCTCGAAGAAAAGATGGCAGATCAAAGTATCAGGCGGTTGGACGCGTGTCAGAAGGAGGGTGTAGCGCAAAAGAACGTAAAGTTTTTTAAAAAGCAGGGAATTTTGTTTCACACCTATCAAGACAAGCGCCAGAGATATTTCGAACAGCTAGTGGTGTCGACTAAATACAGGGCAGACATCCTCAATATGGCCCATGATAATTCATGGTCGGGGCACTTGGGCATAAAGAAAACTAAAGCCAGGCTGTTGCAGGAATTTTACTGGCCAGGATGTTTCCGCGACGCAGAAAACTTTGTTAAGTCATGCGACGTATGCCAGCGCGTGGGGCAACCTAATGACAAGTGGAAGGCACCGCTGAAGCTGGTTCCTATAATATCCGAGCCATTTCGGCGTGTTGTCATTGATACAGTGGGACCGCTGCCTACAACTTCCTCGGGGCACAAGTACGTGCTCACAATGATTTGTGCCGCGACTAAATTCCCCGAGGCCATTCCTCTGAGAGAACTCAGCTCATCGGAAATAGTTGATGGACTTCTGAGCGTTTTTTCTCGCGTGGGTTTTCCGGCGGAACTCCAAAGCGACCAGGGTAGTGTCTTTACAAGCGCTTTGACTACAACTTTTCTGGAGCGATGTGGAATAAAGATAATTCATAGTTCCATCCACCATCCCCAGACCAACAGTGTAGAACGTTGGCACTCAGCGCTAAAACGAGTGCTAAGAACTCTGTGTCAGGAATACTCTCGCGACTGGGAACGCTGTCTCCCCGCTGCAATGTTTGCTTTACGCACGGTGCCGCACGAGTCGACCGGGTTTAGCCCGGCTGAACTGGTATATGGCCGCGAACTGCGATCCCCCCTCCGGATGCTTAAGGAGACGTGGACAGGGGGCGAGGAGGAGACGACCGTCGTTGAATACGTTCTCCGACTGCTCAAAAGAATGAGCGTAGCACGCGAAATGGCGGACGCCTGCATGAGCGCCGCACAGCTGAGGGCAAAAGCATACTATGATCGAACAGCCAAAAGGCGTTTTTTTCAAGTGAACGATCGTGTGATGCTGCTGCGGCCTTCAAAAGCAAACAAGCTTGATGTGCAGTGGGAGGGCCCGGCCGAGGTTGTCCAAAAGCTCTCGGACACTAACTATGCAGTCAAGAAGATATTAGGGCGCAGAAAGGAAGTGAAGGTATATCACGTGAACTTGATGAAGCCGTACCTGGAGAGACAAGCAGTTGTATGCCTCTCACTTAACGGTTACGATGAAATGCCGATTGAGTTCCCCGTTTTTGGAGAACTAGATAGATCAGAAGCCACCAGTGCAGATATGCGAAAAATGATCAAAGACGTGAATCTGACTGGTGACCAAGTTCGAGACTTGAGGAACCTGATCCAAGAGTTCAGAGATCTCTTTTCCGATAAACCTGGGCGAACCGATGAGATAGTCCATGATATTGAGCTGACCTCCGAAGAGCCATTTAAAGCGAAAGCGTATCGAGTACTATCTCCAAAACAGAAAGAAATGATGCGAAAGGAGATTCAAAAGATGTTGGACCTCGGAGTAATTGAGGCAGGCGACAGTGATTATGCGTCTCCCTTGATAATGGTAGAAGTTCCTGGAAAGGAGCCGTGACCGTGCATAGACTATCGGCGGTTGAACTCAGTAACGAGAGATCAGCTCTACCCGATCCCCAACATTGAAGAAAGGATAGAAACCGTCAGCAGAGCGCGATACATTTCTACTCTTGACCTCATTCGCGGGTACTGGCAAGTACCCTTGACGACGCGCGCAAGCCGCTATGCTGCCTTTGTAAGTCCTTTTGGTTCGTTCCGTCTGCTAATGCTTAGCTTCGGACTGAAAAATGCCCCGTTTTGTTTTCTAAGCTTATGGACAGGGTGCTGCATGGCCTAAACGACTTCGCGCTGCCGTACCTCGACGACATTGCTGTTTTTTCGGACTCCTGGGAAGAGCACCTGGAGCATCTAAGGAAAGTGTTTGAGTGTCTAAGGAGCGCGGGGTTGACGGTGAAAGCCGAGAAGTGTGAACTGGGAGGAGCTCAAGTGAGCTACTTGAGACATGTGGTAGGGCAAGGATGCCGCATGCCGTCCGAAGTCAAGGTAGAGGCCGTTGCATCATACCCGCGACCAAAAACGAAAACCGACGTACGGGCATTCTTGGGGCTCACGGGCTACTACCATCACTACATAAAAAACTATTCCGAGTTAGCTAGCCCGCTCACTGACGCACTCCGAAAAAACGAGCCCACCACGTTGGTGTGGGACGAGAAGAAGCAGGAATCATTCCAAAATTTGAAGTCGGCGCTCGTCAGTCGTCCCATTTTACAGGCTCCCGATTATAATAGGACATTCATTGTGCAATGCAATGCAAGCGATCGCGGCATGGGAGCAGTACTCTGTCAACATGACGAGGCCGGGGCGCAACAACCCATCGTGTACATTAGCCGCAAACTAAGCGTTCAAGAAGAGGCGTATAGTGCCTCCGAGAAGGTGTGTGCATGCCTAGTTTGGGCAGCACAAAAACTGGCATGCTACCTCGCTGGATCTAAGTTCACCTTTCAGACGGACCACTGTCCACTCAAATGGTTGCAGAACATGTCGCCCAAAAACGGCCGATTACTCAGGTGGAGTCTCGCGCTTCAGCAATACACCTTTGATGTAGTATATCGAAAGGGCAAACATAATGGCAACGCGGATGGCTTGTGCAGGCCATCGGAGTAATGGTACCTAAGAGAACTCGGCTCTAGAAGCCGTGAGGGATGAAAGGCTTTATTATTATCTATAAATTTTTGGGTTTCTGTGAATGTTTGGAAAAGTGTTTGAATGGCTACTTTGATGCTTTAATTTGTTTCATAAGGCAGGTGCGTATATTGGTTTGCTAGACCCGATGGCTCTCGGTGCGAGCATGGCACTTTCCTGTGCCCTGTAGTTTTGTGTGTGCTTCGGTGTTCGCAGGAAGAATGCCACAGTGAAGCGAATGCAGGGATTCCAAGCTGCAGGGGGCCAACAACATTCACATTGGGATGATCCCTGGGATTGCATCTGAACATTGACGCTTCGGGCAACCTGACAGCTGGTCACCCTCAGGTCGGATCTTCCGGCGGCGGAGGAGTCTGTTGCGTCCCAAATCGGCAGGGCGCCTTCTTTCGTTGTTTCCATCGAGGCAGCCGCTTTCATCAGCACCGCCCAGCCGGCGACAATGCCCGACACCGAACGAGACGGGCAGACAAGCGCCCCAACTCGGCAGTGCGCATCCCTTTGGGTGCTTCCCCCGATGCGACCCCCTACATCAGCGGCCGCCTACCTGGCGGCGCGGCCCGACACCGGCAGTGACGCGAGGACAAAGAGGCTCACGTAGAAGCGATCGACCACCACCGCCACCCCTCGTTCAAAGTGGGGATTAGCGCGAAGGCCATTCTCCCGACTCTGGAAAGAGGACCGTCGGAGGGCAAGGAACTAAGTCACCGACTTTCGTGGAAGGAGTGTGAACCCCCTGTTTCCGGATTGCCTCATCCTTGCTTCGGAGGTTGAAATCAGAGGCGGAGTTCGATAAACAATACGACTCCTCTGATTCGCCGCACCAAGGTCATCCAATTCCCTGGTGTAGGGAACTAGAGAAGACGAACTGCTTAAAAGAGGCCTCTCCAGTGCGACTGGGAGAGCTCTGACTAGAATCTGAGTACTTGTTTCAATATGTAAATAAACGTTTCTCTTTCGCTCCTACTCTCGGACGTACTCGTCCCCATGCCTGGTGTATTCCTGACTTTAACTCAACCCCGAGGCGCAACAAGCGGTTCTTAACCATTCCTGTCGTCGTAATTCCGGAGACTGCCGTGCAGTTTGAGTATCGAGGAACCTGAGCGAAGGCTTTCAGTGTTTTCGGATATTCTGCCGAACACCAGGACATTGAATTGACAAAGGCGATGGAGAAATATGGCAGGAATCTCAGCATGACACGAGAGAGTGTACCTGAGTTTCCCTCAGTAACCACCGGCATCCATCGCTTGAAAATTGAAATGAAATCTGCGGTACCCAATTTCTTGGAAATCACTGACACCACTGTTCAATGCGAGTTCGAAGGTGTAGTGCGAGTGTGTAGGCGCTGCGGTCACGAAGGCCATTTTGGCGCCTCCTGTGACACTCCGCAGTGCGAGAGATGCGGGGCATACGGCCACAAGGTCTGCAATGATCCATGCCTGAAATGCTGAGAAGACCACGCGGTCATCAAATGCGAAAAACGCACGTTTGCCGCGGTGGCAAGTCAGGGGCTTGACTGCAAACCAGAAAACATTGTCGTGGCCGACTACTGGGAGCAGGCACGCCCAGTGTTCTCCCAACTTTCGGGGACGGTGGCAAACAGCTCCCAAGATAAGAAGCCCAAGGAAAGCCCGCGTCCGCCAACAAAGCAAACCTCTAACGATGGCAAGCAGCCAACTCCTGTCAGTACCGAGCAGAAAACACAAGAGGGTGACCAAGAGCAGGTCATAGCCATTACCCCAAGTGTCAGTGCAAACGACGCTGGGGAGACCCCGAACGTGGCTGTCAAACGAAAGAGGAAACCAAAAAAGAGAAACTCTACCACCAGCTCCACCAAGGAAGGTACAGAGTCAGACGATGAAAGCTCCAAGGGCTCGAGTGATAAGTCACACTACAAACGGCAAATCCTCGCACGCAGCTCGGATGAGAGCAACTCAGATAGTGAAGCAGAGAGTAAATCAATGAAGTTACAAAGATCCCTATGCCAATTTGGCCACTTGAGCAATTGTGATTGTTCCCAGCTTTCAGACAACACATACTCGTCGTCTAGCGAGAGTGTGTCCTTGGCCGTTGCCTCTCCATAAGGGGAAGGCTGCTCCCTTAACCTCTTTATTTTAGGCGCACCTTCCCCCGTCCTTCCAAGATGGCTCTCACTTAAAATAGCTTCTCTCAACTGTCGGGATTTGACGAGAGTAGCTAAGCAAGAGGAAGTAACAAAATTGGCACGCCAGATAGGAATATATATCCTGGCACTTCAAGAAACTTATATCCACCACATCAATCAGATGAGGCAATTCGATGTAAGTTTTGACACTAAATCTTACTGGAACTTTAGAAGAAAGGGTTCAGCTGGTGTCGCAATTGTTTTTCTCTGCGACTTGAATTTAAAAGTACTACGCTATGAACGGGACAATGCAGGTCACACTTTAAGCATTGATTTAGGTAACGGCATCGGAATAATTAACGTTTATGCCCCTTGTAAACGCGGTCAAAGAGAACTTTTTCAATCATTAGAGCATTATCTTGTAGGACCAGCTAAGGTCATTCTCCTGGGCAATCTTTATTGTGTCTTAGAAATGAACAACACGCGCTCCAAACGCTGTACACCCAGGTGTATGGGGCATGATTACAACGGTGCGCAAGCACTGCGCTCTTTGGTAGACAAAATAGGACTTGTAGATGCGTGGAAATCCTTACAGCCCAGGCAATCAGGAATGATGTGGACAGGTCGCGGCCTCCAAAGCCGCATCAATCCTTTATATGCTTCAAACACCCTGGTAACGTTACTTCAGTCCGCGTGGGTATTTTCCACTGCGTTAAGCGATCACACCTTTTTAGTCTTCCACTTCATTGACTACGATCTGGCGCCACGAGCAAAGGGATGCTGGCGCCTTAACATAAAGTTACTTGAAGACCTGCGCGTAGTCGACGAGATCAGTAATGAGATAAAAACCTTTCTCAAGTCTGTGCCGACTGCTACAGCATGAGAGTCATTCAAAGCAGCTGTCAAGGTATGCTTCCAAACGTGGGGCACAAAGCTAGCCAGACAGGAATGCAAGGAAAGTCTCTGACGCCATTTTAATACTCAGTGCACCGCTACCGGAAGGCCCAAGCATAGCAGGTGCTCTGTGCGAGCTAAGAAAAGAGCTCCACAGCCTGCTCAACAAAAGATGGGACCAACTGAATCCTACAGCGTGCGCAGAAAGATGGGAGAGAGAATAGTAGTGCTCGAGACATCTCCTATGCCGTCGGCTAGCTATGAAGGGTTCCGCCCTGTGCGCAATCACAGACCCAGCCACGGGGATAACAACAACAAAGCCCGAAGAGGTAATGGAAGCTGCCAGGCTCTTCTATGAGCAACTATACCAAAGAACCCAAGGCACTCCCCATAGCTTCCCTCTGAAGAGCCCAGAAATTAGCCCCATAGTTGCAGACACGTCCTTTCAAGCTGAAGAACTTTTTGTTGCCCTTAAGGCTATGAAACAAAACAAAAGCCCAGGTACAGATGGCCGCCCACTGGCTTTTCACTTTTACTTTTAATTATGGCCCCTTCTGGCCAAATTTTTCACGGCACTAGTCAACGCATCCCTAGATGAAGGGGCGCTACCAGTTTCGTAAAGAGAAGGATTAATTTCGCTGTTATGTAAAGACAAAACAAAAGCATCCCACCTTCGAGCATGGCGTCCCATTACACTCTTAAACAGCGATTATAAGATTATCGCGAAAAGCCTTTCGCTTCGTCTGACACCTGCACTGACAGACATAGTCGGGACCTACCAGGCATGCTGTATTCCTGGTAGATCAGCTGAATTGCATGGTTTAGGACTTAAGGACCTATTAACATGGGCTGCGTAGAGAGATCTACCAGGGTACGTATGCTCGCTAGATCAAGAGAAAGCCTTCGATAAAGTAAGCCATAAATATCTTTTCCAGGTTCTAGAACAGGCAGGAATTAGCAAAGATTTCAGCAAACAAATTCAGTGCTTGTACAATGGCCCAACATCCGCGGTCATTGTACAAGGAAGAATGTCGGCAAGCTTCCAAATAGAAAGAGGTGTGCATCAAGGTTGCCCACTCAGTCCGCTACTATATATACTAGCCATTGAGTCACTATTACAGAACATTTTCTCTGAAAATGGCATTATACATTTCCCCTTCCTGTTGGTCCGCCATGCACTCCGATATTCGCATACGCGGACGATATCACGGTAGTCGTACCAGATAGTAATTCAGTTACTAGTTTACTTAACACAGTTTATTTGTATTGCCAAGCAAGCGGAGCAAGCCTCAACCGCACCAAAAGCGCAATAATGAGCCTGCTTCCCGACCTAGGATCGTCAGGATGTTTGCATGGTCTGCCTCGCAAAAAATAAATACAGTATAGACCACTTATAACGTAACCACTTATAGTGCAGGACCGGATATAGTACGGTCTTTTCAGACTCCCGTTAATTTTCCCATAGCACTCCATGTATACGCATACCGCTTACAGTGCAGCCGCGTGAGACGAAATACTGGTTATAACGCGGGTTCCGCGGGAAAATCTCACCGACAAGGGTGGTAACGAGCACGCTTCTCAACGAGGTGCACCCACCGATGGGAGAGGAGATCAACGAGGGCAATGCGGAGGAGGAGTATGAGACGTGGAGCATGAATCCAAGGGCGATAAAATCGTCGCCACATGCCGTATATGCAAGTGAAAGCGCGCGAGGGACGCGGGCCTTCACGGAGAGCAAACGCGACTTCCATCAAAGAGATAATCTAGTAACGTTGACTTCCATCGCGCGAAAGGCCGTGGGGGTATGGGAGGGAGGGAGGGGGGCCGACTATGTGCTGCGGCACCAAATGCATATCTTGCAACCGGGCGCAAGGGGAACTGGCGACGCAATCTCCCACGCGGAAGGAGCAAAGCGGGAAGGCAGCACAAGAGGGAGGAAGGGAGGGAGGGGGCGGCTTCTACTTTCCCAAGAAATGCGTTCGCGCCTGTGCCAGCTGTTGGTGTTGTCACGCACACCGTATCTTGAAAGCGATCTCCACACGGCACTGACCTTTGTATGCGCTGTGCTTATGCCGCTCAGTTTCCGTTGAAGCGATAGACCGCATGAACCTTCGGTCGCTGCTCCTGCCACGTTTGCTCAAGCCTGCGTTCTTACAGTGCTTGTCTGCGGTCGTCAAGTGCAATCTATTCATGTTTGCTTGTGTGCGCTGACACCATGCTCGTTAATTCAGTTAGTAAGCGGATGTGGCCAAGTTTATGCAGGCGATAAAACTACTATCCTTACTTATACTCTACTAGTAAATTTGCTTCACCTTTCGGGGGAAACTGCGACTTTTCGTTTTGCTTTTCGCCACTGGTCTCCATGCGCACGTGCGCGCTCCCACCCCTCTGCGTTTGCGCACCCGGCAACCGTGCGGGCCGTGCTCAACACCTCCTAGAAAAGGCCGTGCTCCAATTTCAAAGAGAAACCGGAAGTTGAGCTTTAATGGTAGATTATCCTTTCACAATCACAGTCATGCCATTCTTACGGCGAACAGATGTTTAATAAGGGAGAAAATAGCGAAAAACTGAAGGAAAGGTGCTGAAGCCCCTTCGAATTTCCCGCACTACATGTTCGTGACGTCGGAGATCACAAACGCAGGCCGGACGCGATTAGTCGAGAGCGATTTATCGCTGTTAATAAAACGCAAAATGAAATACACCTTAAACGTACATAAACAGCATTTTCCAACTTTTTAAGCTGTTTCAAGCGAGGAAGTAAAAGTTTAGCACAAAATTAAATAAATAAAAAAAATGGCATGGCGCTACATCCGATCGTGATACTTTCGTAGTTTCGTTTAGCTCCATGCATCATCGCGTGCGCCTGTTCCGCTCTACAGTGTTTGGTTGCATGTTGCGTGGCTTGAAAAACGTTGACTTCGTGGGAAACAGCCGGAAATGCTTCGTGTGTGTAGCGTTGAGGGCTGTATAAACGGCCCAAGGCGCTTGCTCAGGGGCAGTGGCCGTGTTGACTCGATTGTGTCCTTTCATGTGGTGCCGTGCAATGAGCCCCGGCTCCCCGGCGTTTGCAATGGCTCAGTGCTCTGCTAATAGTGCAATAACTCTTAAATAACAATGTAAGTCCCTTAGTCTGCCTTTTTTTTGTTGTTGTACTATTCATGTGTGGATTATGACTTGTGACCGAATATATTTTATTACTTAAAGAGGTAAATATTTGACCTGAAACATTTAGAAAGGGCTTGAAACAGTGTGCTTGTTTATATTACGGTGGAAATGCCATAAAACTGCTGTATGATAGGGATGTACATTGTGGTGCACTAAATAAACTTCTCTTTAGGACCCACATGATACAAGCAAGCTTCTTCCGAGACCATGGATTGAACCTAGAGCCGAAAGAATTGTACGCAAGCCACAGACAGTTCACCTTGTGCTTGGATGTTCCATCATTGAGCATGCACTAATTCTATGCTTGACTATCTATTTCATACTAGACATCTCGTATCCGGACGCATCTGCACAGACCTTAGGGTTGCTGCAAACCATACTAGTAAAGAGTGAGACATTTCAGCAATGCTTTATATCACATAAGCTGAAAGATTTCTTGAAGTAGCTGAAAAGTGTCGGGATATGTGGGGATTGCCGACGGCCCTCTGCCTTGACACACCGAGCCCCGCGGTTGTCGCATGCCTGCGCATCAACCGCGGTGCGGTACAAGCTCGAGGAAACAAAAGACGACAACCACGTGTACACTCGGAAAGCATTTGTTACGACTGCAACTAACACTTCGAGCAGGCCAGCTGGTTATAGTTGACATCGCTGAGGGTTCCCTCGAAGAGAATAATACACTAGGTAAAGAAGGGCTTCCGACTTACCAACTGGGGAATACGGGGGGGGGGGGGGGGGGGGCCGCGGCGTTTGCCGCGGCAAGAACGCGGTTGACTAACCACGTGCGGGAATACGGGAGCGACGGCGGAGCCTTCCGCCGTCGCCGCTTGCTGGCGACCAAAGAGCCCCGGGCGATATCAGCGGGATCTCACGTGACCCACCCGGTGGCGCTGATAGCGCTTGCGATTCCCGCTCGCCGCCCGCGGAAGGAAAGTTTCTCCTCTCCCAACTCTCCCTGGCACGCATGCGCTTGACGCGACGTTCGCTGCGCGTTCGGCGGTTATGGGACCCGAGGATTCCCACATCCCTCCGCCCTTAAATATTGCACTACGGCGGAGAAATCGCTGAATGACGGCATTGACAAAGTATCCGGGCAGATGCGATGGTAAACTCCGGCAGGAAATGTCCGAATCCACGCTGATAGGTAGCACAGTCCTGTGTGGCGGCCGCCACAGTGGTTGACGATGACGGGGGCTGAAGATGGCTTGCCCTCAAGATGCGCGCCGCAGTGTCCACCCGGGAACAGCGGGTCAGGACTTTCTCGAAGAGGCGCGCGCGCCGGCACGATGAACCTCGCACCGTCGTGGGAGTATGATGGTAGGCCTCCCTCCTCGTGGCTGTCATGTGCTGCTGCATCGGGCCGCGAACAAGGAGGGGCCGAGACAGCAGGCAGGGACGTGGACCATGGCAGCAATAGCAAGTCGAGGCGGCTTCACTCGTTCTGCAAAGTCGCTCAAATGCACTCCACAAACACTTAGAATTAAGGCAGTAGAGGCCGCCGCAGCGTCGGCCATCTGACACGATGCTGAACCACCCGTCTACCGCATAGCTTTATGCGGTAACGAGAAAAAAAACAAGAATCCAGTTCGTTTGAATGAAGTTATTCGCTTCGACCGAATTTTTCCGGTCCGATACAGCGCGAACGTGGGCGATGCTCGCATGAACAAAGCGCTGTCTGGTCCCCCGAGATTTCGGTTATTCCGCCCGCAAAATATTGAGTTCATCTGAACAAAATAAGCTTTCTATTTCGAACGAGGTTTCTCCGCTCGGGCGAGTAAGCGAATCCGGTTGCACCCGCTAAATGTCACGACATGGTCGTCTTCGAACATGCGACCGGCAGCTCCGCAGAGCCTTAGGCCTAATCGCGTCCATGACGGATACCAATGCCACAAAAGACCCATAAAGGGTTCCAATGAGCCGCCGCGAGGAGATGCAGGTCTAGCTAAGTGGTCCCCGCTCGCTGCTCAACACGCAGCTTCCGAGCAGACTTCTGGGACTGCGCCCCGCTGACGTCCTAGCCAGCGTTTCCGGCGCCCAGCTCCCAGAGCTAAAGATACAGAAAGGAGGCTATTTACATATGTACAGGGAAAATCGACCACCGCGTCGGCTGCTGCACTCACTCGCTTCGGGCGTACTCTTAGGAGAAAACTCGCTGCAAATCTCAGCGTCTACACGAGTTCGGTGACACTAGTGCAGCGTTAACTCGCACTCAAGAAAGCACATGCCCAATCTAGCTAGCAATCGCGCCTTCGGTTGAGGCCTAACGCTGGTCCGGACAAAGCCTTCAGGCTTCCGCGCATCCGAACCGATCGTCGTCCCGTTTTCCAAGAGCTTGCCCCACGTTGGGCGCCAAAATGTCGGGATATGTGGGGATTGCCGACGGCCCTCTGCCTCGACACACCGAGCCCCGCGGTTGTCGCATGCCTGCGCATCAACCGCGGTCCGGTACAAGCTCGAGGAAACAAAAGACGACAACCACGTGTACACTCGGAAAGCATTTGTTACGACTGCAACTAACACTTCGAGCAGGCCAGCTGGCTATAGTTGACATCGCTGAGGGTTCCCTCGAAGAGAATAATACACTAGGTAAAGAAGGGCTTCCGACTTACCAACTGGGGAATACGGGGGGGGGGGGGCCGCGGCGTTTGCCGCGGCAAAAACGCGGTTGACTAACCACGTGCGGGAATACGGGAGCGACGGCGGAGCCTTCCGCCGTCGCCGCTTGCTGGAGACCAAAGAGCCCCGGGCGATATCAGCGGGATCTCACGTGGCCCACCCGGTGGCGCTGATAGCGCTTGCGATTCCCGCTCGCCGCCCGCGGAAGGAAAGTTTCCCCTCTCCCAACTCTCCCTGGCACGCATGCGCTTAACGCGACGTTCGTTGCGCGTGCGGCGGTTATGGGACCCGAGGATTCCCACAAAAGCTACCTCACAAAAACAAGCCAGAAGGCTAACCAGGCTGAAAACGGAATATGAGCAAGCTGACTGCTTCAGAAAAGCTCTCTTTATTTTTTTCTGTTGCTTGGGTGATATGAGCAGCCAGTGTATGCTGCTCATATGTACTGACACTTGACAACTGGGCAAATGTGCACAACTGAAAATTGGTCGAACTCAATACTGTATGCCAATAATGTGATATCGCATTAGTGACGTCGTGCGGTGACGTGCCGGCAAAGCAGTGAAGCATGCGCCTTTATCGTATCGGCCACCTTGAGTGCAGATAAGGCTGCCACTTCATTTAGTTAAAGAAAGCACTCTCAAAATAAACTGTTGTTTTCTTACTGGTGTATGTACCGTCCAGGCATCAGTTATTACAGTGGCGACCAGGCACGGTTTCCCCCGTAAAAGCCGGTGCAATCAACGAAATAGCATGCAGCGGCCGCATTGCAGTTTGATGTTAATGGTGGTGCTACATGGGAAGAATACATCAAGCACATCGAATTGTCCTGTGCCGTCAACAAGTTGACCATGGACATGGACAAGAGGGCTGTGTGGCTTAGCTGTTGCGGACCGGAAATGTACTCTCTGATAGCGACGCTCGTCAAGCCTCTGCGACTGCCGTATGTCAACTACAAGTTATGATTGACACTGCGAAGAAACACATCCAGCCAAGACCATCCGTACTCTATTCGAGGTATGTGTTCTTGAAACGGGACCAGGAAAGCGGGGAATCAGTTGCTGACTATGCCGCTGTTTTGCGCAGATTAGCCGGAAACTGGGTTCAGTGAGGACAAGTTCCCGCTTGATGAAATGCTCCTTGACCGGTTGGTTTTCGGAATTGCTGACGGGGTGGTGTAGTAACGGCTGTAGTTCAAAGCCGCATACGAGCTCGCAGTCACGGCAGAAACTATGGCTAAGTAGCAGAAAACAATAAGTGCAACCCGACACGAAACAGAAGTCCAGTTTGAGCAGTGCTGTTTTCGATGTTTTGGCAACCACAGGGCAATGCGGCCAAAACAAATTTAAGGTTTTGCCTTTCAGCTTTTGCTCTGCCCCTGCTATGTTCCAACACCTCATGGATAATGTGCTTTTGGGTCTGAAGTAGAAAACCTGCTTAGTGTAGCTCGAAGACGTCATCGTGTTCTCCGCAACGTTTGAAGAACACCTCGAACGGCTTTAAGCGTTTCTGCAGTCCATACGATCTGCCAGCCTCACCCTGAAGCCGGAGAAGTGCCACTTTGGCTTTGCCGAACTACTGTTTCTTGGTCACGTCGTCAGCCACGCTGGTGTCCGCCCGGATCATAGAGGCATAGAGGCACAGGATAGGCGGCGATAGGCGTAGAGGCGCTTCCTCAGCCTCTACGCCTATTACCGGCGGTTTATTGCAGACTTTGCTCGCATTACGTCACCGTTAACTCGCCTCACGAGAGACGACGCTGCTTTGGTATGGGGCGACGAAGAGCAAGGTGCATTTAACGTATTGCGGCAACATCTCCAGACACCTCCAGTGCTTGCCCACTTTGATGAGACCGCTTCTACATTGCTCCACACTGATGCCAGCAATGTTGGCTTGGGAGCTGTTCTTGAGCAGCGGCAGAAGGACACGGAAGGAGTCGTTGCCTATGCAAGCAGAACGCTCTCACGCAAATTATTCCACAATTGAGAAAGAATGCCTCTCCGTGGTATGGGCGTTTATGAAATTTCGCCCATACTTGTATGGCCGCCCTTTCATAATTCTCAGTGACCACCATTCACTGTGTTGGTTGACGAACCTTAAAGATCCTTCTGGACAATTGGAGCGTTGGAGCCTAAGGCTGCAAGAGTTTGACATAACAGTCATGTACAAGTCGGGGAAGCGACATACGGGTGCTCACTGCCTGTCTCGATCCCCGATAGAGTTGGCTTCTTCACGAGAAGACGATGAAACCACATTTCTTTGTGTTCTGGACACATCTGCCATCGTTCAACAACAACGGGATGACCCTGAGTTGCTTGTATGAATCAATTACTTAAAGAAAAGATCTGCGTAAGCACCTAGAGTTTTTGCAAGAGGATTGTCATCGTTTTGTTTACGGGCCAAAGTCCTTTACAAAAGAAACTTTTCTTCGACCGTGTCCCCCTATCTGCTCGTCATTCCTGCAGTTCTTCGTACGGAAGTACTTCAAACCTGTCACAACAAGGTGACTTCTGGTCACTTTGGCTACAACCAAACATTGTTCAGAGTGCGGCAAAGCTACTGCTGGCCGAGACTTACCACCGTCGTGAAACATCACGTTCGCACTTGTCTCGACTTCCAGAGGCGCAAGTCGCCTCCGACGAAACCAGCCGGCCTCCTACAACCTGTCCAGGTTCCTCGAACACCATTTGATCAAACCTGTATGGATATTTTGGGCCCACTTCCTATTTCTACTGTAGGGAATCGCTTTGTTCTCGTCGCAACCGACCATCTGATGCGGTACGCTGAAACAAAGGCCATCCAGAGAGGCACTGCAGCCGAGGTGGCGCACTTTTTCATTGAGAATGTTGTGTTATGACACGGTGCACCACGCGTCGTAATAACCAACCGAGAAACCTCATTCACGGCTGCACTTTTAGATCACGTCTTGCTGCTAAGTGGAACGGCTCATCGGAAGTCAACCGCCTACCATCCACAAACCAACGGATTGACGGAGTGCCTCAACAAAACAATTGAAGACATGCTTTCAATGTACGTGGATGTCGAACATAAAAATTGGGATCACATCCTCCCTTATATCATGTTTGCGTACAACACGGCGAAACAAGAGACGACACGCATGACTCCGTCCAGCCTTGTTCACGGACGGGATGTACGAACGATGTTGGATGCAATGCTTCCACACGAATTTGACGACACTGACACGGACGCCAATTTCTTTACGCAATGCGCCGAAGAGGCTCGGCAGCTCGCGCACTTGCGGATCTGCCAGCAACAAGACTATGATGCAGGCCACTATGATGCTCACTGTAGAACCGTAACCTATGAAGTCTGTGACAGAGTGTGGGTTTGGACACCCATATAAAAACGAGGCTTCTCTGAGAAGCTGTTAAGGCGATACTTTGGCCCATATCGAATATTGCGGCGACTCAGTGATGTCACCTACGAGGTCACCCGATAGTCCCAACTGTACGCGGCACCTCCCGCACCGTCCTGAACTTGTGCATGTTGTATGCATGCAGCCATATGTGAGCGAATGAATATGCGAGAGACCCTTACTTCCGCAAGTGACATTTCTGGTCTAGCATTAGGGCGATGCTCTTTTAGGGAGGGACAAATGACGCGTGTACTCTATGCAGAGGACAACGACGATGTGGGCATTAACGGACTTCGTCTGTGGGTCAGTGGGATTTTTCGAGGACAAAGAAGACATGTCTCTGTTCTGTTTGAACAGGTTGTCCTGCTGTTCTTTAAGAACGTCTCCCCGTCTTCTGTACCGCGACAATATAATAAGAACATTGCTTTATAAAACAGTTGTCACTTTATTGCCATGAAGCTCAGATATGTTATTGTGGAACAAAATTACAAGTACCACTTTGTAAGGCAGCAGCACAGTTGTCTCGTCGCCTTTATTCGGCCGAGCCACGCGCTGAACGAAGACGACGCGCACAGTGATGATGATTATGTACAGGTGAAGAAGATGAAGGATTAATATTTTGCTCACAGTAATATTACTGAAAATGTACGCAAAATTGCATGCAGCTTGTTCCAAATACAGTTAAACCTCGATATAATGAATTCAGTAAAATCGCAATTTGCTTCGTTATATCGAAATTTCATTGTACTGAAATTCGTCCTTTTATGCAAATAAGTACAGTCACCGATCGATTTTTCTTACACGGAAAGGGGCCGCAATATTTTCCAGATTATCGGGCAATAAAAAAAAAAGCTAATTTCAATGAGAAACATGTTGAATTTGGGAGTCTGCGATGAATGATACGGTTTCATGCCATGTCAACGATATCTTCACATCGGCGGTACGAATTATGCTAAGCCAGCCATGCTTGCGCGTCCACTCTGCCCTCATGGCTGATAGTGTCGCCCGCACTGGGAGAGAGAGAGAGAGAGAGAGAATAAACTTTAATTCAAAGAGCACGCGAGCGTAGGTAGCTCCTCTGCTCTGCAGTGGGTGGTCCCCTCAGTCCAGTAGTACAGTGGCCTTAGCTGCCCTTCTCGCTCGATTGACCAGGTTGAGCTGGTCCGTCGAGTCGGAGCTGGACAGCGCTGCCTCCCATTGCCGTGTGGTGGGGTGTATTATGGGTGTGAGCTGTGGTGTGTTTGCGCAAGCCCATACCATGTGGTAAAGCATTGCACATTGATCACAGTGTGGACATTTATAGGAATAGAGCGCAGGGTGTATGGCGTGGTAAAGACTCAAATGTGGATATGTGTTTGGAGTTTTCGCCATATTACTGCTTCCTCTCGCGTCAGAGCATTATGCGGTGGGGGTAGTGTTCTTCGTGAAAGGCGATAGTGTTGTAGGATGTGAGTGTAGGTCAATGGTATGGGCTCTGGTTGGAACCGCTCGGCTCGGTCATCTCGCGGCTCCCGGTGTGCATGCGCTCGGGCGTAGGCGTGTGCCTGCTGATTGCCGCTTAAGGACTCATGCCCCGGAGTCCACACGATTTGTATGTATGGTGGCAGCTGGTGCACTCCATTGAGAATGTGATATGCAGCCCTGGAAATTTTGGCCCTGGAATAATTTCTGCATGCCGTCTGAGAGTCCGTCAGAACTATGACGCAATCCCAGTGCGGTCTCGTCGTGATGGCTAACGCTATCGCTAGTTCCTCTGCCTCTGTAGCGCTCACTCTGGAAACTGACGACGCATTTATTTTGGTCCCATGATTGGGACGACGTTATCAAGAAAAGCGCCAGCAGCGAGGAGGGAATGCTTCGTCTGTCTCTCGCTTCAACGGGTCACCGAAACTCGAGATTATGCAACCAATACTAAACGCACAGGAAGACAGCTTACATAATGCCACGCTATCTCGGCACGCCCACTCTTTGCACACGCTGCAGATTACCTCTAAAGCAGGGTGCGCGGCTGCATATACGTTCAGCCACGTTTACAGCCATGCACAGCCACGGCCTAGACGCGCACCAGAAATCGGGGCACGCGCCAACTTACCCCCCCCCCCCCCTCACGCGTGCGCTTGACCGCGTTACTGCGAGCTCGCTCCCCTCCCTCTCTTCCCCTATGCTTACGTGGAAAGGTGTCACTCGCAAAGCCACTATCTGTCTGGTCTCACCCTCGCAAGCTATCACTCGCACCTAAAGCATACAGTGCGCAGGGTGCGATAGGTACTTATTGCACTTGGACTTTTTTTACGAAACACGAGGTTGCTTCACGTAGGCAGTTGTTGTTTCACGGCGTGCGATTTGAGAGGTGTGTTTGGAAGCAGCCGCTTGTATTTCAATCATTTGATCATATGTGTCCACGCAACTTTCCATTTATTGCCTCGGTATTCCTTTGCAGCGGGAGTGAAATTTCGTTCTATTGAAATCGCATATAAGGACACTTCATTATATTGAGGTTATAAAAACGTGGTGTCTTACAGACAAGAGGTTATGGAAAGTTAAATACTTCGTTATATCGAGGTTCAACTGTAGTATGTGGAACAGTGCTACGTATAAATCAGATATAATTAACTGCAGTTATGATCCAGCTAGTAAATATGTGGAACGCAACATATACATAATATTTTTCACAAAAAATTTCCTCTTAGTAGCTACAACTTATCTGGAACCAGATTAAGGGTTATTTGCTTCTGGAAGCTGATTTCCACGTGTAAGTTTTGGAAAAGAATGCTGGAAATTACGAAAACATGACATTGCATTTATGTACCACAGATTTTCGTAGCATTATGGGAAAATGAATGCAGGTGTAAAGGAGACTGGACTTGCTAGTTATCAAAAACATGTCTTTTTTTATCTTTGCCTCAGCAAAATATTTTTTTTCTGCTGGTATACTTTAGTATGGCTGCAGGTTTAAATAGAGAATAAGTATTGCAATAACATTGGTATTATTCCTGCTGCCTCTTTTTTCCTGTCGACAAAGGTTACAATATTCACAGTCAGTAAAATAGTAAACAATACAAGAAATTTAGAGTAAATTAAAAAAAAATTATATATCTATGAGCCTTTTCGAAAAAAGTAACAAATTACAAAATCAGTGGCAAAGTCTGTGTCAGTGGCGAAACGATAAAGACCATGTATATTTCTTCGTAAACGAGATGACGTGAATAATAGAGGTTGAATAACCCTCCATCGGAATCAGTGGTTTAATCTTATGATAAGCCAAAAACGTCGAACAACAGAAAGCTGGACAGAACCAAGGCAATATTGTTTGCCATTGCTTGGAGATGCTCAGATAATTTTTTCATTTTGCTTATTACATAATTAGTCTTAATTAATTAAGCAAGGGCTAAACTAGTCAGAGTAAGAGCTAAACTAGACTATGCTTCATTAATTTGGGATACCTCTACACCACAACTAACACTTACTTGAAGCCATTCAGAACCGGTCTGCACGTTTCCTTGCATGCAATTATTCCCGCAGTGCCAGTATATCCGCCACCAAAACTAGCCTTCATCTGCCAGACCTATCATCAAGAAGGAAACTAGCCTGATTATCACTCTTTCATAAAATTTACTACATACCAATCTAGAATTAAAAAATGACCTTTTTATATCACCCCCTTACATTTCTTTGCGAATCATCTACAACGTCAAAATACAAGTACCAAGCTGCCATACAAACCCTTTCTTCAATTCATTTCTGCCCAAGACAGCATCAGAATGGAACCACCTCCCCACCTCAGTCGCCAACAATCCGGATCATTCATGTTTTCAGACTGCTGTATCTAACATTGTACACATAATGTGTAACCACTCCTCTGTGTAACACCATCAGGCATTGAGAGTATCTGAAATAAATTAATTAATCAACTTCTCAATTATTATAATTAGATGAAAAGAGGCAATGAAAAACTCCCGATACAGAGTTTTCTTGCTCAATACGTGCTACATAAAAGTTTTTCCGCGTGTGAAAGAAACCTGGCGAATACGCGCAAAGTGCCTCGAGCGGCCAGTCGCACAGCAATTTTGTGTGTAATCAGCCGTGTCATCATCACAGTTGGACTGAAGCGGGGTGCACGCTGCCATGCACCCAGTTTGGTTGCGCTTCCATGCTTTAGTATTTCACGTGTGCCCTCTTTTTACTGTGACCCGGTTCGAAGCGTTCACTGAAACAGTATAGTGATTAAAAAAAACTATCATTATATCAGGAAGCAGTTTCAGGGGTGGGACTGCCTGAAGTCATTTTGGAGCAATTTTTATAGCAGGTCAACTTGTCTTTTGGAGCAGTTTGAAGCAAACAGAATTGCATTTCGGATCAGCCTGGAGAAGGTTAAATTTCATTTCGAACCAATTTGGAGCAGGTCAATCTGAATTTTGTTGGATAATAGAATATGGCAGCACACTTTGAAACCACAATGAAACACAGAATGAACCAACACGAAGCCTGGAGTAGAAGCGCACTTTTAGCTATTGCGTACTAGAATATGGAACAGTGGCTCAAGCGGTAGCACGCCGCATGCTTTCCTGTAAAGCCTGAAACATCGGTTGCACTACGATCGAACTACATATTCCTGTGGCAATGCTCACGATGATAGCAGAAAATGTTCTCAAATCATGCGGTCCCATCCATGCTGTAACGTAATTTCTGCGTCACCACATGTCACCGCAGACCCAGACAACCACACTCAACCCTGAGCTGGCATAACAGACAACTATTCCAATCTGTTTTTATTGCAATAGCAATTATATGGACACTCAAGGCACATTTCTGCCGTCACCGTGCTGTTCCATATAAAGTCCAGAGGCGCTAACACCGTCGCCGTGCGCCATAGCTGTATGTGTGAGTGAAAGCGTGCAAGGGTGAGCCGACGATGGCGGCTCAATCTCGCGCGCACTAGGGAGGAAAGTGGGAGGCAAGGCACAGCACCCACCCGCTGTGCCTATCATCGTGCGCAAGACACCGGGGGGGAGTGGAGGGAGGCAGAGGGGCGTTCTACTCTGGCTACTGCTGCGTATGGCGCAGCCAGGCCAGGCTCTATCTTGAAAGAGATCTGCGATGGGGACACAGTGCGTTTCCGAGTGGGCAAATAAGCAGGAGTTCTACTTAGGCAAAAGAATGAAGAAGCGGTTCAAGCGCTCCTGAACCTTCGCAGAGAATCAAAATGGCTGCCCGCCAAATTTAGCGAACGCTTTTACCTCACGGCAGTTCTTCCGCCAGACTTGGCTGTGGCCTGTGGTGATTTCATCAGAGATGTCACCACCGTAATAACGCGGTACATGGAGGCTCCCTATATCTAGTTTTCTCGCAGTGCCCTTAACCTACTTTTCGTTGTTTTGTACCTCAGCTAGGGAGCGTTGCACCGCTCGGCCCACTGAACCTGCATTCTAGTACACTATTAAATACAGCCACTCTGGCCGTTCCGACAGCAGCAACAACTGCCAGGAGTGGCCGCGCACGCGCCAGCCACTTGCCGGAAGTGCCGAAAATTACAGTGTCATAAGCGCGAACATTACGAGAAACTGTGGGAGGTGCCATCGCGCAGTATGCTGAATGTGAACGGCTGCACCCTTTTTTTTTTGGAGAACGAATCCACTTGCTGTTCGTGGCCATTGACAAAGCACACAGGCCAAAGCCGTTCTGACGCCGGGTGGTGAAATTTTGGTCAATTTTCTGTGTTTGTCGCAGTTTCGTGCAGGAATTTGCGTGTGTACCAAAATGGCACAATTGAGAAAATCGTAAATGCACTAAAATGTGGTTGTTATACCCAATAGATTGTTATATCTGGGAGCGTTATAAGTGAGTTCAACTGAAATATGATCAAGCGCAGGCTGAGCAGAGGGGAGGGAAGAGGCAGGTGAGCTCTATCTAGCCCAGCCTTGGCTTCACATAAGTGTCCGCGCGGCTGAACGCATATGCGGGTGACACGCCCCGACTTTGGAGGCAATCTGCGGAGGGCTCAAAGGTCAAGTGTGAGTCAAGATGGCTAGTGCCTTGATGCATGGCGTTCATGCGCGCCTACGGTTGAAGGCTGTGTGAAGTTTCAGAGACATGGAGAAGCAGGAGGCAGCACTCACTGCCTGTTCTCTACAATGATCATTACAGCACTGCGACAGAGAGTGTTTGTGGTCATCCAGTGAGATCTGTTCATGTTTGCCTTGGTATATGCGATACCACGCTCGTTAATTTAATTAGAAAGCAAGTGTTTACTGATATTTATAAAACCAACAAAACTACAAATCCTACTTTGTGTAGTCTAATATTTTGCTCTCACTATCAGCACTTCGCCTATCTGGCAAAACTGTAACGTTGCTATCCGCAATGTTTTCAGGTGAAACAGATTCTGATTCCATGTTAGGTCTACAAGTACAAACATGCTGGCGGCACGGTTCCTGCAACTGTCCACCAGCCACAGTGCTTAGGCTGCTAGGGTTAATCCACACTGCTTCATCGGGAGTAGGCAACCAATGCTGCAGTTTCGTGTCGTGCCAGTCGACATGACAGCACCTTTGTTCATGGCCGCCATGTCTGCAACATTGCACACGTGGTTCAAGGCTGAAACCTCATACGGTATCCAAAATAATGGTTATTGCTGTTATACATTGGCGATAGGGGCAGGCGGTAACGCTTAAGGAATAGTTCAGGTCCGAAAAATCTGACAGCAACTGTATTTCATGTTTTTGCTGCCAGAATATACAGGGTGTTCATTTTTAAGTTTTACAGAATATTTAGAAATCACCTGGTGGCTGGTAGCATAATTCTTATCATTGAGCTGGGTTATTCGATGAGGCGGAGACATTAATAGCACGAGAAATCGAAACACATATTCAACTAAGTAACAAAAATTCACTAATGAACTTCTTAGTTAATTACTTTACGACACATATTGCAATTTACGAATTGTAGCCGGTGAGCTTGTCAGGCGTACCCACTTAGAATGAATTTCCAGAATGACACCAGTTTGGAGATATGCGCCATCAAACTCACCATAAAAATGCACTGTTGTTCCACTTACTTTTTTACCAAAGTGCTGTTTTATACATTGAAGCATAAAAGTAACTGGAACGCCCATGCATTTCGTCCAACACTTTGGGAAATAGTATCTCGAAACTGGTCATCCTGGAAATTCATTTCAAGTGGATGCATCTTGCAAACTCACCAACTACAATTCGTAAATTGCAATATGTGTCATAAAGTAATTAACTAAGACGCTCTTTAGTAAACTTTTGTTAATTAGTTGAATACGTGTTTCGATTTTTCTTGCTACTAATGTCCGCCTCTTTGAATAAACCAGCACAACGATAAGAATTATGCTACCAGCTACAGGCGATTTGTAAAAATTCCGTAAAGCTTAATTATGAACACCCGGTATATATCTTAAGGCACTTGCAAACCAAAACCTTCACTATAACCAATACCACGACAGATCCCGCATTTTCAATTTTGTTAAAGCAGAGAAACTCCACTAAAACAAAATGTGACCAACCAAATTTCATAATTACTTCATTATATCTGATAACTTGTTATATGTGCTCATTACATCAAGGTTCCAGTATATAAACAGTATATAAACAAACACTACACAGAGAAACATATCGCAAACACAGCATTCCATGACAGAACTTAGCAAAGCAGATCATTCAGACGACATTTGCAGTGTAATAATAAGCATTACAATGCATTACCTTGAAGACACATAATTTAAAAGCATAGAAAGCACTAGAAAAAAAAATAAGCAGCTCATTCATATACACGGGACTCTTCAGAAAGTGAAAACAGTCACTGCGTAGCTGGTGAAGTTCTGCTCCCTCAGTGGAATAGCCTGTTTCCCTACACATGTTGCTTTGGAGTTACTGGTATGTTATACTTCTCAAGAAATGCTACAATTCTGTTGGCAATAAGCTTTTAAAAAAAGGTGTTTGTGAATTACAAAATAGTAATAAGAATGTACTTTGAAAATTATTCGGTTCACCAATTCTGTAAGATGATTATGCACTCTCTTCAGCAGCTCTGGATACACACCTCAGAGAAAAGCAAATATTATTAGTGGAAGGCATAAAAATTTGATATTTATTACACTGACTGATCGTGCAGGCTGTGTGGTTTGATTTCACTGGCTTTAAAATGTTGATTATCTCTCAGGCAGTAATTTCTTGATTTGAAAATGTGTTATACTGATAAGCAGGGAGCTTGAATATGCATTAATAACTTAAAGGGATCCTGAACCATTGCTCGGGCTTGGTGCGAAAACATGGTCCATGGATAGCATACGCTGCTGTGAACATTTGAGCCAAGTTTTGCAGTCGTGTACGGTGCGTGGAGCTCGTAAGCGGAGCGCAAAGTCACCTTTCTCTAAAACACTCTCTTTTCAACAGAAGCCATGTTCCTCACTCTTTTCTGGACGCTTAATTTCGTAGCGACCGGAAAATGCTGCTGCTATTGGCCAATAGCTGACATCAATCAAGAAGGCTGTCTGCATCTGCTCGGATCAGTGCACTTCTTCCTACTGTTAATGTGTATATTTATTGACGAAGTTAAATAATCAGGCTCGAGTAAGCGAAAATCTGCTTTCGAATTTTGATAATAATGAAGTACTTCTGGAAGAAGCCGACTATAGTCTTAGCCCAATCGGCCGTGGCCGACCGCGTAGAATTAAACTTTGGCAACCCTTGCTTATTGGTGTCGTAGCGGTCGGGTCACACTATTTTCAACTAGCTTTGAACGCTCAACTAGCCTCTAACCACGCGAAACTTAAGGTCAGACCACACGCACATTTGACAGCGTGCGCTCACTCCTGGCCACTACTAGTTAGACACTTTGGCGGACTTGATATTGCTTCAAAATGCAAAGTTGGATGTGACTAATAGCCTATTTTAACTTTAAATGCATTTCTCCACTTCGATAAAAAGTGGTTCGGGGCCCATTTAAATAAGCTAGAGGACTTCCCATGCTGATGCAACTATTGCTAAAAGATTAAGCAAAAGCTACCTAATTGCACTGTGCCTTATAGAGGTCTAACTATTAACTCTGATAACTTAACTGTTAATTGATAGTTATAGAATAATAATAATGAAACATCCTTATAACCTAGTACACATACATTATAATGCACACATAGGCAAATACAAGGCTGCATGGCTCAATTGCTTCGAGGTCTAATGAATGAATCAACCAAAAGCCCCAACTGGTAAAGCACCATAAAAAGTATTGAAGATGTAGTCCCACCTGTGGCAAGTTATCTTTTCATTTATTTTTTTCCGTATTACTACAAACACCACTATTATTTTCCTCCATGCTTTCTCTGCCCTTACTGTCTGTTTCCTTCATATGTCTGAAAGCTCAAATAGGCCGCACTATGTTTGGAGCATTCCAATATATATTTCAGTGAGACATCCAATCATCAAACTTCATCATGACTGGGTATATTGCACACATTGAGTCGTTTGCAGGTATGGCGTATATCTGAGGGGTGAGCATTTCTTTGTTTTGCCTTCGCACGAAAGAATATAACATGAACAGGTCCACTGTAATGCACCACAATATTATTATTGCAAGTGTCCCTGCAACTTTCTAGATCAGCCTAGAACATCTTTTGAAGTGACTTGGCAGTTCCACATTCGAGAGCATATTGTGACACTTTTGCTGCCAGATGCAGGAGAACATCACTCAGCATGCTTCACTGTATGTAATGCCTAATTCACTCTAGCTAAACACAGATATTGACATACTCTCAGTATCAGAGTGCTTTGATTTCTTATGTCTATTCAAATAATCAGCCCTCACAAAGGACTTGGAGCAGACATCGCAGCGGTATGGTAAGTCGCCTATATGAATGCGTAGGTGTTGCTTCATGGCATACTTCTGCGAGAACGTCTGAGGGCACGAGGGACACTGAAATGGTCGTTCGCCCGTGTGGACGCTCATGTGTTTCTTAAGTACAGACTTTCGTGAAAATCTCTGAGGGCACGAAGGACACTGAAAAGGCTTCTCGCCTGTGTGAATGCGCTGGTGTACATTCAGGTTGATCCTTTGTGAGAAGCTCCGAGGGCAGAGATGGCACTTAAATGGACGCTCACCAGTATGGACCCTGGCGTGTGCTTCTAGATGACAACTCTTATCAGTTCATAGTCACAGTGGTGACAGCGGTAGCGGCGTCCCAGTTGCGAGTTGTCACCCTCGGCAGGTTGCTGCACAAGCAATACAAAAGTAAAATTTTATTATGAAATGCAAAAGAAATGAACTGAAAGGGGTGCTGAACCACCCCTCTGGCTTGGTGAAAAAAAAAAAAAAAACAGTCCGCAGATAGCATAACAGTGCTGTGAACATCTCAGCCAACTTTTACAGTCGTTTATGGCACATGGAGCTCACAAGTAGAGCATCAGGTCACCTGTTTTCTAAATCACTTTCTTTTCACACTAGGCCTTCACCTTACCTGTTTTGAAGCTGCTGACAGCTTGCATTTGTCGTCATACGCAAAATTCACATACAGTAAAACCCTGGTGATATGATCACGGCTGGTACGAATTTCGGTGTGATATGAATTCGTAGCATTCCCCAGCCAAAATACATTGCTCTCAATAAGAAAAAAATCTGCTGTTACAAACGCATTGCCACGCCACTGCAGATCATATGAACGCGTGAGCAACAGCGGCAGCAGCGGCCGAGCCAGCGGAGCGACTGGCACAGACAAGCCGGCACAACGGGATCAGGGGGGATCCATAGTCGCCAAGCAACCGGCCACGTCACGCGGCTGTGCAATCTCTCATTGGTTCCCACATCGAGCGGGCCGGATACATCACAGCCTAGCTGATGCTTTGACCAGAGAGAAAGACGACGAGGACCGCTGCAGCAACCACGACTGTGGCAGCAGCCACGATGGCCAAAACACTCCCTGCACTCGACGTGCTCAGTCGTTCAGCGGCGTGCGAAAACATTCGTGAGATCACATGTGCGCACTTTTACGCCTTCCAGAAGGTGATCGTTGACGATTTGGGCAAGAACAAAACACACCCGGATAGTAGAACCCCGTCTTTCAAGGGACCGTGAAAAAAAAATGCAGGTTCGACCAAAAGGCGAAGCAACGATTGCGAGAGCAAATTAGTAAACAGCTGCATGAAGTAAGGATAGTAGTTTTATCGGCCATATAAACTTGTGTGCATAGGCATACTAACTAAATTACCGTGTCACGCGCGCACAGATAAACACGAACCCGTCTTGCTCGATGACAACGCTGGAGTAAAGGGCAGTTTATAGTCCGAGGTAACGCGCGCACACATGCTACGTCATGTTGGCAAAAACGAGGGCGCACCGGCGCAGCCAATGTTACCAGCGGCTTCCAAGTTCCAACGTGCCCCGACGGGCCCGGCGCCTAAATAACTCCAGACCCATTTGCGCGTGGGAGGCGATGGCACCGTCAACCCACAATGCATCGCGCGTGAAGAAAAATGCACCCACACCGCTTCGCCCAACGTTACTAGTGACTAACCTAACCTAGTCTAGTAATGCTGGCTTCGCCGCTGTTTGCAGATAGCCGTTCAAAGCGGTGCGCGGGTTGAGGTTGGTTCTGTGCATGCTCTGAAGATAGCAGCCGACGGCGCGCGTGTTGAAGCAAGGATGGCATCTCGGCTGGCGCAGCGCAACTGGCGAAGCGCAACTAACCGTAAACGACGCTCGCCTGCACGCCGATAACATCACGGGCCTAAGTACGGGAGCAGTGGCTGTCTCTCGCTTCAACGCGAATTAAACGTCGAAAGCACAGCGCATACTAAGCTATCATGCACTAGGTACACTTGGTCAACATCGCAGATCGTTTTGAAGATGAGGCGCACGCGGGCTCGCACTTTGCGCACGTTGCAGACCACTTTCAAGATACGGCCATGCGATGCGGCGGCCGCACCGTATCGGCAATGTGTCGGCCGCTTGTTGCAACGTGCCGGTCACTTAATGCATCGTACAAGCTGGCTGCACCGCTAAATTTACGTGACCGCCACATTCAAACGCAACGTAAGATACAGGAAAATTATAGATTCGCGACGTATGAAGGGGAACCTAATACATGGAAGTCAATGTTTAGGTTGGGACCGCGAAAACGCAACGTAGTAGCCGGGAAAACGCAACAGCGAGGAAGGTAGGGACAGGGTTCTACTATTAGGAATTTTTTCTGGTAAAACTAAATTAAGTTTTTCTTGATTTTGTGCATGTTTTGGTGATACAAATTTTGGGTGATACAAATATTTCATGCGGCTCCGCGAGATTCGTATCACTGAGGTTCTACTGTAGATGGTTGCTATTGGCTGATAGCTCACATCAATCAAGGAGGGTGTTTGGATCAGTGCGCTTCTTCCGACTGTTACTGTTGTAGTGGAGAAGAGGGACGGTACAATGGGGCATCCTTACAAGCGCTGTCTAGTGGGTCAGTCTCTCCAGCGCATCGCTCGGACTACGCCGCTCGTGCTCGCGCTTCCTTGAACTGATCCAACGGTCGGCCCTAACGCCTGTGTGCAATAAACTCCTTTACAAGTGGTGTAGGTGTGGGTATATAGGCTGAAGTAAGCGAAAATATATTTCGAATTTGTATAACAGTTGCGTACTTCCAGAAGAAACCGAATATCGTCTGTTCACACTCAGCCACGGCTGCTTGTGCAAGAAGTAACCTTTGGTCACACTGCTTATTGGTATCATAGCCGCCAGGTCTTGCTAATTTATACAGTGTATACCGCTTATAACGTAAGTCGCCGGAGTCGCGAATATCCGCACTATAAGCGGTATCGCACTATATCCAAAGCAACAATTTTCAAGGCCCGCAGATATGCAAAACATGTGCACCGAGCCGCCACGCGTATGCGACAGTCAAGGAATGCGGCTAGAACGTTTGCATGCAATTTACAGTCAAATCTCGTTAATTCAAACCAAATCACGTGGCGGCGCCTCCGACCGGCATTGCGCCGGCACCGCCATAGAGTAAAAGCTTAGGAGAGACCCCTCAATGTCGCGCGCGAACAAAAAAAAAAAAAGAAAGAAAAAAAAAATGCAGCGGAAATTTCACCCTCTCTCAAATGGCAAGGTCGCCGATTCTGCGTTGCGCCGGAAGATACATGTACGTGCCGACGTCTCAGCCACGCAACCGTAGCCACGCGTAGAAAATGGCAGTGAACCCTTCTTTCTCCTTCATGCTTCCTCTACTTTCTAGTCACGTGTTGACCTTGCACGCTGCGGCTACGGCGCAGAGGGAAGCAGCGGCACTGTCCCAAGCCGGCCAACGCCCACTTCCCGATAACGGCAGAAAACGAAACTTCGCAGAGCTGGCGCCTGGCCGGCTGTAGCGGCGGCACCTGCACGGCGGCGGGCGCGCACGGTGACAGTCGAAAGTGAGGGAGGTACGAGGGAGGGCAAGGGGAGCCACCGAAGCGGCGGAGTTCGCTTCCCTGCCGCCCTCCTCCCTCACATTCCACGGTCTCTGCGTGCGCCCTTCCCCGTGCTGTGCCGGCGCCGCCCGCTCTCTGAAGTTTCGTTTACTGCCGTTATCGTGAAGCGAGCCAAGGCCAGCGTTGGCAGTTTCGTGGCCCTCGCTCGCTATGCGCGCCGTGATATTTCACGGCGCGCATACTCAAGATTCACGACTTGCACTCAAGATTCTGGTTTCAGCCTCACTGGCTGTTCGTTTGCACCACGTGCCCTTCTTCTCCACTTCGTCTCTCTTTCTTCCTCGAGCACTCCTTGGGGCGCCCGTTTGAGGGGAGCATTCGCCGTCTCCGCCGACTTCTGTACTCCCAGGCAGCCGCACTGCAACCGGTATTTCGTTTCCCGCAACTGCACTATAAGCGATACGTGTATACATAGAGTGCTATGGGAAAATTAACGGGAGTCTGAAAAGACCGCACTATATCCGGTCCTGCACTATAAGCGGTTACGTTATAAGTGGTCTATACTGTATTGGGTTTTGAACACTCAACTAGTCTCAAACCAGATGAAACTTTAAGTCAGAACCACATGTACAGTTGCCATTGCATGCTCTCTCCTGGCTGCTCCTGGCTCGCCGCCTTGGCAGACATTGCTTCGTAATGAGCTATGAGGTTCGGATAGAGTGTTAAAGAGTCCCTAAACCAACTTCGATACTTTTTGAACACTTCAAGTAAACACACGCACCGAGTTCAGAATGGCGTCACGATCAGCGATGCGAAACGCTGCAGCGCTATGCGTCGCGGGCGCGCCACACAATAAAATAACAATGCACAGTGCTCCTCTCAGGGCCTTTCTGGTATCCCCAGCGGTTGTCGTGAGATCACCAGGGTGCATCTGGTGATGTCACCAGGGGCCACGATGTTGATTGGTCGAACAAGAACCTACGACTTCCGGATAGTCTGCTAGCAGGTACGCACGCTCCCTGCTCTTCCTCGTCGTGTTGCTCGCTTGTGCGCACTTGCGAATCGGTAATTACAGCCCGCAAAGCAAATGCGAAATCGTTCACGTTTCAACATGGTCTTGCTTAGCGGTTTGATCAGCTGCGCGAACAGAGTACGACAGTGTTGGTCTTTCTAGATGTGCGCGCAACACAGGATCCATAGCGGCACGCTTGGCAGGAGCATGGGCTGGCACGGCAGCAACAGCGGGTAGCCGAGAAGCAAGAAGTCACGGCTAAGGCCCATTCACGTTACCAGGCACGGTAACTCGCCAGCACGCCGCTTACCATTCGCGGGTCCGCCGTTCAACAGTGGTTTTGCTCGCGAACGGCGAGATTTCCTTGCTAGTAGAGAGGATTAGACCGGAACCCGATTGTGCGGCAGCCTCACTGCCGTTGATAGGTTCGATGACGCCGATATCAGTCGCTAGGCATTCTCCGGTTCACTTCAAAGCTAAAGCAGACGGCGCTTCCGAATGAATCGCCGACGCTCACAAGCCGCAGTATTTTCTTACCGTTGTTATCACTCTTTGCAATAATTGTACATGAAGAAGAAAATATGCTGATATTAGCGGCGCCATCTGCTGCGATGCGAGCACGGCGGAGCCGGTCGTCTGCCGTCGGTAGCCGTGCGCTGTAGCTGAGCTCGACAACTATTGGAGCTCTCGTTCGTGTTTAACGTTTGACTGTGGATATCGTTTTCCGTAAAATGCACAATTTACGCATCACTTCATCTAACGGAAATTATTTCGCTTGGAACAGAAGCTGCAGCCGATGTTTGCGTCGCCGGTGGCACGCAGCTTTGCGGTCGTCGATTAGCCCGTCGGTCATGCGGTGGGCGCTGCGCCGGCCGAACTGCAGTCTACTTGGCAGACATTCTATGGCACTGCAGGCTGGTTCGCCATCGGTACGTTTTCCGCTAGCATGGAGGGACCTTAACAAGTGGACAGTGTTTTGAAAAGCGCATTGGTGATGACGCATGCCACATGACATTTGGAGGAGCACTCGGCGAGGAGGAGAGACCAGCCGACGAACGGAGCATAGCGAAGGAAAGAGCGAAACGTGCAAGAGCCGTGTTTCGATTATCAAACGCATTTAACTCCGCTATTACGGCACCATTTCAAGAAATTCTCGGGGACGTGTTCGTTGTGGACTTATTTATGCACAGCTGCAACATCACAACTAAATTTCGACCTCTGGGTGGTTTAGGGGCCCTTTAAAGTGATTGGAACACTACTGCTGTTTGAGATGTAATGTAGGTTATGCGGGAAAAGTCAGAGGGTACCTTGCATTTAGCTGCGGATGCTTGTTACCAGGATATTTGTTGGGTAAAATGTAAGAAGTGGCTGCATTAGGAGTTAAGGAGATTGTTACGACAGTATGCACAAATATGGATAGAACAGTGCTCTTGAAGGGGCACGTATGATGCCAGCATTGTGGTAGATAAAACCATCAAAATGTATTTGAGGTAGTGGAATATGAAAATGCATGTTCTTCCATAAGGTATTTGTGTGGTGGAAACCACGGATGTTATATTGCTCTTTGTTGGTAGTGCAGATTATGTAGTTGCGGAGTGGTTTAGCAGAGTCGTGTGAAGGCTGCTCGTAAACTGCTCAGTGTGGTGAAATAGATGTGTAGTAATGCAGTAAGTGGGGTAAGTGGTTCAAGTGCTGATGCGAAGCAGTGAACCGGTGTGCTAATTAGACAAGTGGTATAGCAGTGTTGTGATATAGTACTATGCGACAATTACTTTTTGATGATAAATAGTGAGCTCAATGATATGTACAGTGAAGTGAATACGTGAAGTGTGGGGAGTGTACACAGCAGTGTAAATGACAAAAATAGTGAAAGCCATCAAGTGCTAATGCTGGAACTACGTGTGAAGACGGCGAAAACATACGATACAAGGAGGAAGAAGCCGATTTTCACAAGGAAAATGTCTTGAAGGTGGGCATATGTCATGAGCTAAGAAAGAAGCAGGGAGAAGAAAAAGAAGATTTGAAGTGGACAATAAAGCACGAGGAGGCTGTGGAAGAGATAAAGAAAAAGAAGTAAGAAAATGCGAAAGTGTCCGATCAAAAAAAGAACGGAAGATATGAATGAAGAATAGAAAGTAGAAAAATGCATATGCGGCTACGTGGCAAAGGCAGAGAAAGGACACGTAGCAGAAGAGATCAGCTACACTTTGGGACGAGGGACAGAAGGAGCTGGAGGCCGGACTGGACAGGACAGGTGGATTGCGGAGACGACGACAACCCAGTTGAAGCCGTTCTTCAGCTGCCGTGGATATGACCTGTGAGCTGAGCAGTCACCCCACTAGAGGCCGCAGCTACAAGGCTGAAGGCACCGTTTCGAAGACTCCCTACGGCTACGATCCACAAGCTAGTGGAGTCGATCAGGCGATCCAGGCGCCTCGGTCACCCCACCGTCCTGACTGCCTGACCAGGTCAACCGTGGACAGAACCTTGGACACAGCGACTTCAGATCTTCGACGCATCGGCGGGCCCAACGACATGTCGTCGGAAACAGCGACGAAGAGGTGATGTGGCCACGTCAGTAGACTCAATGTAAATATTTAGGACTTATCAATGCATGGTATCTGAGGACTTGGGTGAATGTCTAGAATGAACTCGTGCTGCACATTGTTTGTTTTGTGTTCTTTATTTTTACGTTTGCTTTCTCAATTATAAATGTTTGTCTTAAACGAGCTACTTGTCCTGTCTGTCTTTAGTCTGCCGAAATTCGTGACAGAACAATACAACAAGCACGTTCTGGAGTAGTCCTTTGGTATACTTGAAGTCAAGAACAAATGTTTACGAGTTTTGAGAAGTTTAGTATCTATATCTTGTAGCCACATCGATCAAGAGCTCCTCTACATCTTGGTGGGTGCATCCATTGTGGTTCTGGAACGAGTTTGAGGATGGCAGCTTGCTGCTGTGAACTGGGGCACATTGTTGCGAACAATCTCATTGGGGTACCCTTCTCGTGCAAAAGCAGAAAGAAGAAAAGTGGAGATTGTGTAGGCTGACACTTTGCTAGAGAATTGTATGTGAATTTTATTGATTTGAATATCGTGATCGCATTTCTGCAGTCGTGTCGGGCCCTCTCCAAGGATCCAACTATATCAATAGCAAGTTTTTGCCATGGGCCCTCTCGTAGGAGCACAGGATTTAATGGAACAAGAGCTGTCCTCGCGCTCTTGTCAGCATTTTGACAGACGGCACAGCTGCTAATTGTGATTTTGACTTGCTTATCCATGCTCAGACATCAAAAGCATTCACGGAGTCGTGCCTTAGTTCAGACAATTCCGGGGAGAGATCCATGAGCCGTTCTGATCCCTTGTGGTGTGAGAGATATGGGGACGATGACGACTGGTGTTTTATGGCACAAGGGCCAACAATTGCCAATGAGTATCAAACTAGTGTTAATGGGTTGGCAACATAGTGATGAATTAGGAGAGGTAGACGTGGCATGGCTGTATAGGGACGTTAAAAACAGCTGCTGTAAATTGCGGGAAATGTGTGTCATAAGATTATGGCAATGAGTAATGAAGTGTACTATGAATACGAAAGAGACATTATGGATGGATAATACAACATACTAAAATATTGTCACGTAGTAGTGACGGTAAAGAAAACAGTCGCAAAACTGTGTATGACGAAACTGGTTGTTTATTGGGCGAACCTGTGCCCACAAAAGTAAGCTACACTCAAAGCACAACGATAGCGGCGAACACAGTCGGCGATCGTCGAAAATCTGATCAGTGGCGCGACGCGTCGGCTTTTATACCTGAGTCATCGAAGGTTCCAGATTAATCCCTGATGCCCGCGTGTCTTCCAGAAAGTTCTAGACAATTCGCGTCGGTCACACAATCAGATAACATAAGCGTTGGTGAAAACAGTTAATGAAAAGAAGCATCGATAACGTTCTAGAAACTTCCGATACAGGTGCGTCCTCCGCCGAGCGATAACGTTTAACATTTGTTAGCCGGTGGAAAGCGGCCACCGGTGAAAGATAAACATGTATACGTGTCAATATGTCAGTGGTGAAAATTTCAGAGAAGCATTACTGCCTTAAAGGGCCCTTGAAATCCAAGGGCCTAGACGCATAAGCATTATAGAAAACTACTATCACAGCAGCGGTCTCTGGCGAGAGGATGTGCTATGAATTGATAGGAGGATGACGAGTCCTCTTCGCAAGAGTAAGTTCCTGACGATCGAAAGCTGTTCCCACACCCTGAAGTAAGGCTGAAGATCTTGAAACGGCAGCGCGTACACAAGAAACGAGGACAATAAGGCAAAGGTAACAGACAGGCGCTGGTCTGTTACCTGTCTGTCACCTTTGCCTTATTGTACTCGTTTCTTGTGTGCGCGCTGCAGTTTCAAGATGAATAGCTACCAACTCGCCCAACTTTCAGTACATTTAAGGCTGAAGTTCAGAAGATCGTGATTTGTGAGCAGGCCACGGTGATACGGTCAAACCCGGATATATCAAACCCACATATAATGAATTATTTTGTATAACGAAAAGCAGTAAGATCCCCTTGAAAGTTTTTGTATACATTTTTATTTAATATGTCAATGTACCTATATAGTATCAAACTTTTTTTGATCCCCCTTCAGATTCAATATATCCGGATTTGACTGTAGTACGAAACCCCTGACCTACTGCATTGTAGGATCCTCGCTAACAGCGTGTTCAAGTTCCTCTTTGGTGAAGTGCAGAGGTTGAACGACCCAACGTCATCGTATGTAGCATCTTCCTGGTGAGATGACTGTTGTTCATCGCTGCCTGATGTTGCCAAAGTCTTGAAGCAACACAGAGTGAACCCTTCGATGTGAAGGTCTAGCGCCTTAATAGCATCAATATCAAGCAGATAAGCACCTTGCTGGACAATGTAGAAAGGGAGGAGTGCGATGCAGTTCTTGAACAAAACTTCCAAAGCGAAGCATCCAAGCACTGGAACACGATTCTTGGAATAATGCACTAGCTTCACTGGAGGGATGGACAGGTCGAATTTGTGAGCTAAGTGCTGCTTGACAATACCTTCACAAGAAGACAGTGGCGCACTAGCTACATGAACATTGACCAACATGCCTGTACGAGACGAGCTAGCTAGAGAAAGAACCTCCACAGTTAAAACTTTATGGTCAGGCAAATCGTCCTGAACATCTCTAACAGCAGCTAAAGAAGGAGGCCGCTGGTTGCACACGCAAAGAAAATGCTCAAGGTGTACACAATAAAAAAAAAAGACTGCAGATCTCACACCCTGTGCAAATCGATGTTATGCAAAGCAGTTTGCGGGGAGCCTACCAAGTTAACGAAACGACCATGACAGCACCAAGACGCAGGCGGCTCTTTCATGTCCTACATGACACGCATGTCATGACATTCATGTCATGAGTCCTCAGGAGTCCCTTTAGCTACACCTAAGAGACCTTCAGGCAAAAGCCTTAGTAATGCTCATGACTATGACTTCAACCATCAACCTTTACCTTTTCCTTCACTTTGTACCACATCCGACCCATTCCATTGGTTTTTGAGTGTTAATCTTTTTTCGCTGAGTCATTGTAATTTTTCTGAGTCATGCTCATGAGTATGACTTCTACCAGCATCCTTTAGAATTTCCTTTACTTAGTACCCATTTCACCCATTTCAGTGGCTTTTGAGTGTTAATATTTACAGTATAGACCACTTTTAACGTAACCATTTATAGTGCAGAACTGGCTGCAACGCGGCCTTTTCCGACTCCCATTTACCCTCCCATAGAACTCCATGTATATGCATACCGCTTACAGTGCAGCCGCGTGAGACGAAATACCAGTTATAATGCGGCTTCCGCAGGAAAATCACGCCAACAAGAGTGGCAGCGAGCACGCTTCTCAACAAGGTGCGTGCTCCCGGCCGGCGTATGCATTATTCAATGCAATCGAACTCTCATTAATTCGGACTTATTTGGCTGCACATCGGTTAATTCGGACTACTTTCGGAGCTCAGTGAGCGAGGTGCGCTGCAAATGTCCGACGCAAAAGAGCAAGAAGATGCTAGCGTCAAAACGAAACGAAGCGGCGGAGTCCACATCGCCACAGCCATCAGTTGAAATCGTACGTGAAGTGACAGAAACGCCGGAACGCTTCGAGCCTATTTGTGTCTTTAAAGCCTGTATTCTAGCGTTTACCGCTGCGCATAACACCGCATTGGCCGTGGGCTTTCGTAACTGCATAGTTGTCATCCACGATCGCGTCGATAGCGGCCGCGGTTTTCTCCACAGTGGTTGTGGCGAACAATAGTTTCGTTTTATTGGGATAGCAATTATATGGACACTTAAACCGGATTTCTGCCGTCGGCGTCGCCGTGAGGTTCCGTATAAAGTCCAAGGGTGATAAAATCATCGCCGCATGCCGTATGCCCGAGCGCAAGCACGCGGGGGACGCGCGCTAGCACGGAGGGCGAATGCACGGCGGAAAGCAAACGCGACCGTTGCGCGAAAGGCCGTGGGGGTATGCGAGGGAGGGAGGGGCGACACTGTGCTCCCGCATCAAAGGCGTATCTTGCAACCGGGCGTAAGGGGAACTTGCCACTCAATCTCCCACGCAAAGGCAAGAAAGCGGGAAAGCAGCGCGGGAGGGAGGGGGGGGGGCGGAGCTTCTCCTCTGCCAACAACTGCGCTCGTACTGTGCCCGCGGCTGTGGCAGTCACCCGCACCGTCTGTTATCTCCACACGGCTCTGACCTTTGTATGCGCTGTGCATTCGCCGCTCAGTTTCCGTTGAAGCGATAGACCGCACGAACCTTTGCCCGCTGCGGCGGCTGCGCTTGCTGCCAGCGTTTTGACAGTCGTCTGCGGTCATTCAGTGTGATCTATTCATGTTTGCTTGTGCGCACTGACACCACGCTTATTAATTCAGGTAGTAAGCGAATGTGTCCAAGTTTATGCAGCCGATAAAACTACTATCCCTACTCCGAATAGCTCTTTACTAATTTGCTTTCGCAACTGATGCTTCACCTTTCCAGCAAATCTGCGACAATATTTACTCGGTACGCGTGTCGGCCGCGTGCCTGAAAAAACTGCGTAGTTGCCACTGATGATCGCATAGATAGCGACCGCAGCTTTGACTGCAGTTGTTGCAGCGAATGATAGTTTATTCGTCCAGACTTGGTGCATGCGTCGGGCGCGTGCCTTCAGCACCGTGCAAGTTGCTGTTAGCGGTCACGTTTTTTTCCGCAGCGTTTGCAGCAAACAGTTGTTTCGTTTTGACTCTGTGCAAAGCTGTCGAACTTGAAGAGCACCGGCTACATCGCGATTATGTTTTCGCCAGCTCACTGGCGAAAACGTAATCGCGATGTGCGCGTGATAGTATAAAGCGTGTCCACATGCTTGGTCTACATGTTTTGCATGCATGCAGGGCTTGAAAATCATTGCTTTGGTTATAGTGCGGTACTGCTTATAGTGCGAATATTCGCGACTCCGGCGACTTACATTATAAGCGGTCTACACTGTATTCGCTGAGTCATTGTCATTTTTGCTGAGTCATGCTCATGACTATGACTTCTACAAGCATCCTTTAGTGTTTCCTTCACTTAGTACCCACATCCGAACCCATTTCAGTGATTTTAAGTGTTAATTTTTCTTTCTTGGTCATTGCCATGGCCTACATGGCATGCATGCCATGACATTTATGTCATGACCTCTCACTTATGTTCATCATACACTCCTGTCATACTATGCCAATTTTGGTACCTACCAAGTTAACGAAATGACCATGAGAGCACCAAGACGTAGGCGGCTGTTTCATGACCTACATGACACGGATGTCATGACATATCGTTTATGTTCGTCATATACTCTTGTCATAGTATGCCAATTTTGGTACATACCAAGTTAACGAAACGACCAGAGAGCACAAAGACGTAGGCGGCTAGATAGATAGATAGATAGATAGATAGATACTGTCAAAGTAGCAAATTTTTGCCAAGAAATGCTTCGGATTTATTAGGTTTGGTTCAACTATGCAAGATATCTGACCCCCCATGGGAATTGGGATGGTGGCTGCTGGGACCATGAGCACGGGAGGTGGTGTCTGATGTTGGAGGTGCGGAGCGCAGCTGCGGATGATTGTTGGCGTGCAGACTGTGGGGCAGGCAACTCATGGTGTGTAACTGAGCGGTGACCCCTCTGCAGAGAATTCGGCCAGCGTGATAATGGTGGTAGTGTGTATTTCCATTCATGCGGAGCACTTTTTGAAGAAACACGCCCAACTGGTTCGGAAGAAAATCTTTAACTTCCAGAGATGCTTGTTCTAGTTGCTGGGCGAGGAGTACGGTGCAAGAAAATGAAAGTGAAGAACCCTCTAGAAGGAGACGCTCGCGCAGTTGTTGAGAAGCGACTCTTTCCAAAAATTGATCCCGCAGTAAGTCCTAAATAGTAGGGAAGGATAAGGGTACAGATAGCTATCGAAAAGCGGCTATAAATTCTTCGATAAATTTCATTCTCGGATAATTCAAAATTCAATAATTCTTGGATAATTTCAAAATTTCTAATACTTAAATTCGGTTCAAAGCAAATACCAAACAGCATAACATTCAAATGAATATATTCGAAAACATCCAATATTTTCCTAATACTAGCTACAATGATTCAAAGCTAATCGCATTGACGTCGACATCCATCATGAGATGGGTTCTGCAAATTTTAAAAAAATTAATACTTAAACGAATACCACACGAGCACAGCCGATCGAATGCAGTGCAATCTTATCAATAAATGACCTCGCAACCTCACACATAGCCAACCACGGTTACATCCTAACATGGTGCAACACCTTGTTAAAACCGCCTTTTTGATTTTACTACATTGCCTTCTGTCGCACGCCGCTGGAAACATTCTAGAAGGGTGCTGAGACTTTCGTCAGTTGACTTGTGTACTTGCGGCCACGTCATTGTGCGTCGGTTGAGCGTTTCGTGGATCGTGATTAATTATTAATGACTTCTCTGGGGCAGCATGTCGTTCCTGGAAGTCAAGTAGCACGTGCCCGCGGTCGTGGCTAGCTAACGCCTAAGGAGCCACATAGCTCGTCCCCACTTCACAGCACACGCAAAGGGACGCCGTGGCGGGTTCGCTGACTCACCGGCAAGGCGTAGAGACGACTCCAGCTGTGGTACATACGAATGAGGATTTATTCCCTGTGAGGTACAGAATGGGTGCACAAGACAGAGGTTACAGCACTAGGGTGACAGTCGCAGACTACGAGTGAGCGCTCCCGGGAAGTCTGCTCCGCCACACAGGCTCTTCCGAACTAGGTTCGCCACACAAAGGGGGCCACGTTGCTCAGAGGGGTGCGGGACCAAGTGAGTACTTACATCCAGAATGCTTATGTTTTAAGTTCAGGTCCACTGGTAGCAGGTGTACGAACTCGACGGTGCCAAGCCAAACCTTCGCCGAATAGAATCAACATTGGCTCAAACTTCATGTGCATGGCTTGAGAGGGCTAAGGCTTGTGCATTTCAACTTCGAATTAGAGTGTACTAGAATAAGTTGAGTGGGACAAGCAGCTGGGGCGGCGCATGCTTTGCAGTGAGGCACCCGTCGTGGAAAAATACTGCGGCGGCGCTGCGATCGAAGTGGATTGGGCTGCATCAAGGTCGCGCCGCTGGAAGCTGCTGGCGATACTGCTCGGTAGGGTCATTTGTACTACTTCGCGCGCTGATATTTGCGTTCAGACCGCTCAAATGGTTTTCATAATTGCATATGACATGTATTTATGCCTTAAGAATAAATTCCTTTCTTTCTCTTCTTTATTTTATTTTATTTTTTGATGCCGCTCGGTGATTGCGCGTGCATTTCAGCCGCAGTGTCGGCTTTCATTCTACTATGTTGTTGTTGTTCCCTTTGGAGAACACATATTTTTCTCGTTCTTCAAGCAGTATGTATCGCTTGTGTATATTGTTGCGCAGATAGTTTTCCATCAGTAGGTCTTGCAAAACACAGACGAAGAAACATATGTAACCTTCCTGCTTGCCGCTTCAAACAAGTAAAGCATACCTGCCGCACCCGGCGCCTTGTACTCATATTTACGGGAAGTATTTTTATAGATTAAAAAAAAAACGTAAACTGCAGTGCAACGTTCCATTCAAGTTCCATCTTCCTCGCGTAACAGAATGTGGAGTAATTGGTACAGGGTCATTTATTGCGGTCGGACCTCGAGCGCCGAAAACGGTTTTAGTTAGTCATTCTATATGCTAATCTTTGGCCGTAAGCCGTACGTAGAATTTTTTTCCCAGTCGATACTTTAAAACAGAAAAAAAAGAACAAAAAAAAGAAAGAAAGCCTGCGCGGTAGCCTAATTAGTGGCTATATAGTGGATACGGCGTTGCGCTGCTAAACTGGAGCTCGTGGGTTCAATCCAGGTCGCGCAATTCGATGGGACCGAAATGGAAAACGACTCGTGTACTTCTATTTAGGTGCACGCTAAAGAATCCCAGGTGGCGAAAACTAAACCAGGTTTTGCCACGTAACGTAGACCCAAGAATTTATTTAAATTAAAAAAAAAGAGAGAAAAGCATGTGACTGCATTCTTCGGCTTTTTCCTAGGGGTGTAAACAAAATACAGTGTAGACCGCTTATAATGTAAGTCGCCGGAGTCGCGAATATTCGCACTATAAGCGGTACCGCACTATATCCAAAGCAACAATTTTCAAGGCCCGCAGATATGCAAAACATGTGCACCGAGCCGCCACGCGTATGCGACAGTCGAGGAATGCGGCTAGAAAGTTTGCATTCAATTTACAGTTGAATCTCGTTAATTCGAACCAAATCACGCGGCGGCGCCTCCGACCGGCATTGCTCCGGCACCGCCATAGAGTAAAAGCTTAGGGGAGGCCCCTCAATGTCGCGCGCGAACAAAACAAAAAAAAAAGAAAAAGAAAGAAATAGAAAGAAAAAAAACGCGGCGGCAATTTTACCCTCTCTCAAATGGCAAGGTCCGCCGATTCTGCGTTGCGCCAGAACATGCGTGTACATGCCGACGTCTCAGCCACACTATCGTAGCCATGCGTAGAAAATGGCAGTGAACCCTTCTTTCTCCTTTATGCTTCCTCTACTTTCTAGTCACGTGCTGACCTTGCACGCTGTGGCTACGGCGCAGAGGGAAGCAGCGGTGCTGTCCCAGGCCGGCCAACGCCCGCTTCCCTATAACGGCAGAAAACGAAACTTAGGGGAGCTGGCGCCGAGCCGGCTGGAGCGGCGGCGCCTGCAGGCGCGCACGGGGACAGTCAAAAGTGAGGGAGGTACGAGGGACGGCAAGGGGAGCCACCGAAGCGGCGGAGTTGCCGAGGCGAAATCCGCTTCCCTGCTGCTCTCCTCTCTCACATTCCACGGTCTCCGCGTGTGCCCTTCGCCGTGCCGTGCCGGCACCGCCCGCTCCCTCCCTGAATTTTAGTTTACTGCCGTTATCGTGAAGCGAGCGTTGGCCAGCGTTGGCAGTTTCGTGGCCCTCGCTCGCTATGCACGCCGTGATATTTTCTCGCACTCAAGGTTCTAGTTTCAGCCTCACTGGCTGTTCATTCGCACGACTTGCCCTTCTCCTCTACTTCGTCTCTCTTAATTCCTCGAGCACTCCCTGGGGCACCCGTTTGAGGGGAGCATTCGCCGTCTCCACTGACTTCCGTACTCTCAAGCAGCCGCACTGTAACTGGTATTTCATTTCCCGCAACTGCACTATAAGCGATACGTGTATACATGGAGTGCTATGGGAAAATTAACGGGAGTCTGAAAAGACCGCACTATATCCGGTCCTGCACTATAAGCGGTTACATTATAAGTGGTCTATACTGTAGTTGTAAATTATTCTCGAGTCTTATTTCCGAGAAAGACATGTTACGCTTATCCTATATTTCATACATAAATGTAATGCCGTTCCCAAATAAATGTATGACCGCTAAACTCAGCAGCTTGTATATTATAAATGGCTGCTTTCAGTTATCCGGTGCACTATCATAACGACCATAATGAAGCAATTAAAGGAACGGCATGTCTCACATACACATAGAGATATGTGCAGTTCTGTTGCATTCGTTGAAGAAGATAAGTGTGGTACTACATGAGGCACCCAGTCTTAATGGGTTGCAAACATGGTGAGACTGTCAAAAAAAGCTTTCCTTGTCTGAATCAAGTTAGCAGATTTACAGGCTTCCCCAAAACGGGGCGTTTATATTGCATCGCAGCTGGGAACTTGTTAACACCCGTGCGTTAATTCTCTCAGGAACTGCGCGTCTGCGCAACAGCCACGACTGTCCGGCAGTGCAATCATTCAGAATAACAGTCCTCACTTGCATCAGTCACTCACTTTTGAGACTTCAATAGTGCTGTTATGTCACTTATGTGTTACATTCGAATGTGAACTATTCAGCGTCGTACAGTATATCAATAACACTTGCATATATATATATATATATATATATATATATATATATATAAGATGATTTTGCCTGCTATGAATATTATTTCCGTGAATGAGAGTTTTATGTGAAGTATTCACAAATAAGTGTGTCTGTTACTGCAAACACGTGTGCTTATTCCCGGTCGGGAGTTCTCACTTTTTCAATTAGTGCAATTAGAATATTTGTTATTGTTTCCCTTACATATATATTGTGAATATATATGTCTATGTACCCTATGATTTAATTTCCTAGGAATACATTGGTCATTCTTCGCACCACGCAGTTAATAAGCCTGGTTTATTGCAGTCTAATACTGTTTTCTTCGAACATTGTTCCTGATCAATCTCCACCAACAAGAAGTGTGCGTAAAATGATACGATATCAATAATAAACTTTTCTTACGTAGCTTCATGTTGCAGAGATACCAGTTACTTTTAGTCGCCACAACCCCACGGGCGGCTGGACAGGTCCCAGGCAGTCGACCTGAGGCGGTTGCAGACAGGCACTTTCACCAACCCCTACCACCTGCACCGCCTGTGGCCCGCGCGGCACCCATCGCCCGGCTGCCCCTGGTGCGAGCACGAACGGGCTGATATGGCCCATATCCTTTGGGAATGTCAACGGCATGAGCAAGAAGCACCAAGAGGAAGGCAGAAGACAACATCAGGACCCTCTGAAGGCGGGCGCCTCACAGAGAGATGGCAAGCCGCCCTCCTCAGCGAGGCACCCGAAGACCAGGAGTGGGCCGTCCAGCGGGCCAGGGCTATTGCCGAGGATCTCGAGAGATCTTTCTCCGGCGATGGACCCCTGGCAGCCTAGCCCCGGGCACCAACAGCCATATCCGTTGGACATATAAAGTTTATTCCTATCCTATCCAGTTACTTTTAGGAGACAGTGGTAAAAACAGCAGTTCAACTAGCTAAAACTACATTTGGTACCGGCCGTCAAGAGTCATGGGCGTACCAAAGCAACTAAAACATGAAAAAATGTACTGCACAGACGTTTTGCGAGAAAAACTGGGCGTCCACATAGCGAAGGCGCACTCGCTAGCAGATGACGCGCTTGACAACGACAGCAAAATTGAAGACGTCGCGTTGTATAATCCATGCCTCGAATATATATGTTTGGCAAAATCGTGTAAACATAAATTTGCAGTTGAAATAAAGCACTATTTTATGAGCGTACTATGTACAATCGGCCTCGACGCCCGCAGCGAAAGTACGCTGAATATGCCGCGGAGTGCGTCTCCGCCCCAATCCAGTTCGCCCGCAGCGCCCTCGCACAATTTTTCCACATGCGGCGCCTCAGCATGAGAGCGCCGTTCGGCCCACTCGACCATTATCTAGTACACTCTACTTCGAATGCATGTTTCAACTCATTTTGAGTGCAATTAGCTAAATACAAGCCAAGACGCTGCGGCAGTCGTGTGAATGGTTTCACGGCCCATTGTGTTGGGATTAGTCGACCGATAGTTGGCACGCTGATTTTGTTGGTGCCGTCGACAAGTCCATTGCACTACGACAGCTTGCATTTGTTGGTTGTGTCGTTGTCAACCTGGTATGATAAAAGGGTCTTGGCGACACACTGTGCTGAATAGTCACCCAGTCGTTGGTGTCAGAGTTTTGTCAGACTCGTACTGACCCAGTGTTACCACGCCTTAGATGAGTACGTGAAGTCAGGCACCCGCTGCCACCACCAGCAAGTGAGGGCTGATGTTGCATGGAAACTTAGTCAGCAGCATCATGTTTTTGAAGCGTCGCCCAAATGTAACACAGAGGTTTTTCCACCAATGGGCTAGCCATCAATGAAAGTCGTAAACTACATCGTTTACAGTGCAGTCCGGACGAAGGCATGGCCACTTTCTGTTTTAAAATGGAGTTGAAGTCTTGCGCCATGTACGTTTATGGCACCGCACTGAAATAGATCTATTAAAGTGGAGTTGCAAGGCAGTACACGACATGAGTGTTTGCAGCAATGTGCATCGGTGCACTTATTTTTTTATTACAGTGTAAACTGTCATGGGCTCATTCCAATAGCCGTTTCGGGTCGCGATGATGCCGTCGCCGCCACCCCGTAGCCGCTATCGCATGCGAAAAAAAGTACCCGCTCTCCGCCGGGATCGAACCCAGGCCCGCTGCATGGGAAGCGGATACTCTACCACTGAGCCACGCAAGTGCTTGCTAGCCGAGAGTAGGAAAATGTGCTATAAACGTGCCCTATGCAGGTGCGCAGGCGCATACGATAAGATGCGGTTTAGACGCGGAACGCAAACAACGCGGTCCCAAGCCTCCGCCGGTATGGTGGCTCTATCTAAGTTAAGGCGCCGGCAAACGCAACCTTTCAGACACTGTAAATTTTGCTGCTGCCTTAACTAGATGGCGCTAACATACCGACGGACGCTCGGGATCACATTAATTGCGCTAGATTGGGCGCGTTACAATGGGAGTGAATGTGGTAGCCGTAGTTGCATTGTCGGTTGCTTGGCTGGGCCGAACGGGGCTAGCCATCGGCGATGGAACGCGTCGGCTTCCAAGCACGACGCCGTCCCAAGCAGGCCGCGTCGGGCGTGTTGCAATGGGAGCGAATGTGACAGCCGTAGTTGCATTGTCGACTGCTTGGCTGAGCCGAACGGCGCTAGCCATCAGTGATGGAACGCATTGGCTTGTATGCGCGACGGCGTCCCAAGCGCGTTCCTGACGCATTCACTCAAATTGCTAGGTAGTACTGTCGAAACGCTCGTCTAGCTGACGCTGTGACTGTTCTGCGTGTGTCGCGCAAGCCTGGCATTTTTTGGGGGGGGAGACTTTTACCCGAGATCAGGGCCGCTATCTCGTACGCGTTTGAAAAGCCGACTTTCAGTTTCATCTAGCATGATTGTCCAGGCCGTGCCAATAACGTGGCCTAGGCCAATCTAGGCCAATCGCATGAGGTGAAACCGAACGTTGATTTTCTGAACTCGTACAAGATAACGGCCCAGGCCTTGCAGCCACACGCGTGACCCTACCAAAATGTTTAGCAACCAATATGCTAGGGCATGGCACACGCGCCGTCACACCTTGAAAAAGGTGGGTTGAACTGGATATCCTTTACAGTTCAGTTTATGACAACATAAGGTACTCGTGCTCCCTGATACTCCAGAATGCCATACAGCTAAATGCATCAACATTTAGAATCTTAGTTTTAATTGTGTTTAGTCTGTCAGGTGTACTGAGGCGGCTAGTGTTTTACTTTGCTGTGGTATTGTGACTCATATTCTCATGCATCAATTCACATAAGTGACCTGCACTGTTGCAGCTTAAAGCTGACCTTGCCAAAAAAAGCTCTGAAAGAAGTAGTGCAAATGAAGTGGCTTCTCACCTTGATGCTTGCGCTTGTGACTAATGAAAGCACACAGTCGAGCAGTCACGAAGTCGCAACGGTCACAATGGTAAAGGAGGCTCTGCTGCGCCTCATCGTGCTTGACTGTTGGTGAGAAGTCATGATGCTTTCCTGTGACAGGACCGTAAAAAGTAACTGTATTAGCCAATTATAAATTTAGTTTATAGCACAACATTACAAGCTACACAAATCTCAAGATCAGGCTCACTCTTCACTTATAACAAATAATTACAGTGTCGCAAAGGAAATTAAATTTGTTTGCTACAAGCATGCATGATAGGAAGAGATAACTGAAACTGCATTATGCTTCTCTTTGTTCCCATTCGGTAAACATAGAAGCCAAGACAAAGTAACAATTGGCCTTCTATCTTCACAGTCAGCTTCTGGTTTATCACTGCTGGTACTATTCATCGGCTTTCGTTAAATAAATCTTTGACTGCATTCCTTCGTCAACAGATCTGTCCAGCTTACTTCACTTCAAGCATAGTAGCTCTTGTTTTCTTGATTATGTTTTATATTATTGCTTTTTGACTGTATGCCTTAATTCTTTCCCTTTGGGTACAATGAACATGCCTCGGCTCACTTATGTTCCTTCATATCTTGTATTGATTCCCATTCCAGCAAGAGCCCCTTGATTTCAGATATACACATATATCCTAATACAAGGTACAGAGAGATTAAATGCTTTATGTAAATGCCACCCATGCAACAAACATGTAGAGACACATTGGTCCCGGTGGACTTCTAAACCATCAGTGAAAAGAGAACCATGAGGTATCAATGAATCTTTTGGTTTGTGGGAAAATGTTATGATATATGCACAACAAAACTAGTTTTTATCTTCTGAAAACTGTATTGTGTACAGGTTATAAGGATGCTAAATTGCATTTCTTTAACCTTTGAGAAAAGGCATGTTCTTGGGATGTTTATTACTGCAGCAGCTAATGTTATAAGAAAATAACACTCTACCAATGAGTCCCACATTTTAGTTGTAGACATTGACTTAGCCTGTTACAAACTCATTTTCTGCAACCAGGTTATTGAGTACATAGTACCCATCTGTGCTTCTTATCTAGAATACACAGCATTAAAGGGGTCCTGAACGACCCCTTGGGCTTAACTAAAAAGCACATTCAAGGGATAGCATACACTGCGGTGAACATCTGAGACAAATCCCGCAGTTGTGCGCAGCAGACGGAGTTCGCAAGTGGAGCACGAATTTACGTTTTTCTCAAACACCCTCTTTTCAAACAGAGGCCCGCTCCTCCCCCATTTCAAAGCTGCTGGTGCATTGCATGTCGTTTTATGCAAGGTTTCCATATAGGGCTGCAATTGGGCACTAGCCGACTTCAACCAAGAAGGTTGTTTGGATCATTGTGCTTCTTCCTACTACTAATGTGCATATTTATTGTCTGCTCACACTTGGCCGCACTCACCCACTGAAACTTTGGCCACACTGCTTATCAGTGTTGTAGCCGTCGGGTCTCACTCATTTCGACAACTTTTGAACACTCAACTAGCCTCTAAACACTTGAAATTTAAGCCCAGACCACAAGTGCACTACACCTGCCGTGCCTCGCGAGGAAATGGCGGTTAGCATCTACAAGGTAGGCAAGCTCACTCCCGGCCGCTCCTGGTCAAACACCTTGGCAGACATCACTTCGTATTCAGCTATTGATAATGCCTCAAAATGTGCAATGTGCATTCGCCCACTATCCTTGCAGGACAAAGTTGGTTTATAAGCGATGCGTAGCACTGCCACATTGAAGCACACAAGGGTGAGGACGCTCTCCGCCCTGCCGTGCCCACACCAAGCGCACCACTGTTTCATGTAGCTGTGTCTGCTGCCCAGTGCAAATACCAAGGCCACTGCAAGAAGCCGCCACAAGCCCTCTAGCCATCTAGATATGTTCAGAACCACACGTTCTGATTAGCCTATGTGGCTGACATGGCTCCAGGGACATGGCGACGCGAGATAGCCTGAACGCTCACGTCTCGCCAAAACAGATAGTCTGCTTCCCAAGTTGCACACCTTCGAGCCTTCGAAGTGTGTCGCCTCCCGGTTGAAGTTTGTTATGTTGGGAATCCTTTCAACGCGAGTCCAGAGTGCGGCATCCATCGCTGAGCCAATGTGCATGCTGCCAAAGTACTTGGAAGAGCGAAGATGACATTTCGTTCAAGCCTCAAAAGTTGCGTTATTGCCATAGAGATAGTGTGAAAGAAAATGTGCTACTCATGCATCTTAGTACGAGAATAAACAGCCATGTGCAGCTATCCAGTACACTGTAGCACAGCAAAGTTAGGATGGCTAGAATGGGTGGGCGGTGAAAGTGGCAGTGGAGACTGGCTCCAATGTGCGTGCCTGGCGCAGTGGGCCCATGTCGTCGGTGGCGCGGTGGTTCTGTCTGCGAAAGCTGCCGCTCGAGCCTTCATGCGTGCTGTTTCTTTTTTTTTTACAGTGAAGCTGTTAGTGCGACTAGAAAATCTCAGAAACGTTACATCCCAATTTTCACGGTGTCCTGAAAGACTGCCATAACTCACCGAATTTACACAAAGAGAAAATTGGGGGCATGCTAGGAGTAATATGCAGGAAAAATTTAAAGTGCATGGGTGAATTCAGGGCTGAATTCTGCTGCCCTGAAAATACCAAAGTGGTAGCTATTCTATATTTGCAGAGAATGGGGGTTCATATTGTGGGTGATGGGTAACGAAAGTTAAAAAATCTGTAGGGTATACAGCCTTTGTAGCAAATTATACAGCCATTCCAGAGCTTTACAAGAGCTTACTATGAACCACGAAGGAGGTTTTCCTAATCTCCTGAAAAAAGTTAGCGTGTCACAAATTTTACATTTTGAGGGAATGAGAAGCATCTTATGCATGATGCGTGCGTAAAGTGTTGGGACTGTCAGCTCATTACAGCCTCTGTAGCGAATTACTTAGGCAAGCATACCAACCGAGTGTGTCATCTGGTCATTATAAAAATGTTTCCATGAGTACTAAAAGAGCTGTACATGACAGTGACTTCTGATTCATTGAAAATCGGGGCATTTTAGGTGAAATGGCTGACAGAACGTCGTTTCTTCTGGCTTAATTAAAAGAAAACATACAAAGATGAATGACTGTGTCATTGCGCCCGCAATGTGCGACCACCAGCCCGTGAGCTGCAGCGCCAAGTTTTTTTCTAGCGGTGTGCGTCCATAGAGGAGCCACCTCCACCAGTATCATTACCAGGAATTTGGGACATCGCCGAACAGCGCCTCTAGTGGCCTCCTCTGAAAACATGCGCATTTTCCCCAAATAATTAATCATAGAAGCCATCTTTCAAAGTATTCGCATAGAAATAGGCTCTAGGCGCTTAACCCGACATCTCCAGCAAGCGGTACCATTACTTACGACAGAAAACCTGTTCCAAATTGTGAGTGAAGTTTGAAGTATGGGAGTCGATGGAAAAGCCCAAATTAAGGAGGCTTTTTTGGCCAGTAAAAGGCAATTTGCGATGAACCTATTGCATCCATTGACGGATTCCCGGGGATTTATCAACTTCAATGACTCAACTTCCAGCTAGTTGCAGCAGTAGCTCTTAAAATAGCAAAAAAGCCGTTGCAAAATCGGAGTTTTCATAACAAGGTCGCGGAATTTATTGTGGTACATATATAAACCTAGTTTTTGTTGACACCAGCGCGTCGAAGCGATACCCGAGCGTTCTGAGCGACCACAAATCAAGATCACTGATACCACCATTGTGAGTTCGTAGGTTCGAAGCTAGCTGCGCTACGTTTTTTTTTATCACTTTGACGCTGCTTAGTTTGACGGTTTTCCGCCAGATGGCATATTCCGAAATGCAGGTCATTTAGTTACGGTTCTTGTTTCGTTTCTTTCTACTGTACCAACGTCTTCCTAAAAAAATACCTGGCTGGTTTCGTCAACATGCGAACGTGCTTCCAAACTTATTTTGCACTTTAGGTATAATGTATTTTAGACAATAAGCCCTGGTAACGCACTTTGAAATTTGATTTATTTCTTAAGGTGAATATTCATGAAGACATTACTAAGAAACATTTTTGCCTCTTCAGCTATGTCATGGGAAAGGCATGTTTGTGCGACTCTTGTGCAGCTTGAAACATACCACAAAAATAAATAGCGTCCAGTGTGTATAATTAAACGGTATAGGAAGTAGAAAAGTTGGCTGCAGCCATAGACATAGTATTCTTACCAAGGAATACAGTTGAAGCTATTTCACTTAGTATATTTGCATTATATCAAAGCAAAATTTTTGCGTACCTGATTTTGGTGCAAATGAAGGCTGTCCGAATTATTTCACAAGCTTGTTTGCTTAGTACAAACCGGTACCTCGAAACATAGGCATTCTATCCTCAATATGCAGCATACGTGTCTTATCATTTGAACCATTCCCATATACCTTCCCGAAATTCCAGAAATTCTAATGGTCTTCATATCCTTTTACCACGACTTACGGAGAGGAGTATTGGAAATTATGCGAAAAGACACCGGGACGTGTTAATGTAGCTTGTCGTGTAAAAATAGAGAACGTTTCCAATCACAGACCGCACCATTTTTCAGTTATGCCCACAAAGTTGTGCAAGAAGACATTGTTTTTGGTTACAATCACCAACGTTGCTGTAACATTCTGCTGTTCTGTTCTCGACTAGCTCTACTGCTGAATCAGGTCGCAGCACCATGATATTGTTACAATGTATCAATATAATTACTGGTACAATTCTTCAGTAATTCTGTGAGAATATTCCCCGAGCCTAAATTTAACGTGCTTGAACAGTTGATTATTGAAGAAATGTGAGAAAGGACCGTGAGGGTTTGCAGAAATGTTCTCTTACTAGAATCGTTTATGACCCATATTGGTACGGTGGTTTTGTCATGATCACGCCATCGTCCCCTGACAACATTTATAACTTTGTCTACTGCCTGTAAATAAAATACAAAAGTGTCGTTCCTTGTGCGTGAGTAGCACAATGGCAGCTGAACCTTTCATATGGTCCCACTAAGCCACACCTTCCCTTTTCTGCCATGGTGCCAGAGGGCATGTCAATTTCACCCTTGAATTTCACCCTTTCAGTTTCCTAGAAAGCATAGGGAGGTACACAAGATGAACAAGCGAAGTTTTGAAGTAGTCCGGAGATTTTAGTAAAATTTCATAGGCAATGTTATTATCCTTTATTTGTTTACATATTTATTACACCTCATTGGTGATAATAATGATGTACTACATAATAGTTCAGTTCTTCTGCTTACATCATGTCTGAGCTGGCTGTCCTGAAAATTAACCAGGTGTAAGCACTGCATAACGTTGGCTGGAAGGCCATTCATTAAAAAAAGTGTGTGCAGAATAAAGAAAATATAGGTGTTCAATGGCACAGTCGCCGTCAAAAGATTGGCATGATGCTTGCGACCTCTCTGATTCCAGACGAGCGCATTCTTTGTGTATATTTCAGGCGCATGGCATTGAAACGCTTAAACCTTTGAACAGCGAAAGGCTTTCGCAGTCACTTCGGTAGCTGCACGGAAAGCGCGGACAATCAGTCCACTTTCAGCACATGCGCATATTTGCGAGAAAGGGTCTCCTATATATTACCCATAGCGAGAAATGTATCCACAAATTACACCTCAATATCCCGATGTGTTTATAAGCCGCACTCTGCTGCGTGTATTCCGTATTATGGCAAAAAATATATCCGGGCACACATCCGCGCCACCGCGCAGATGTGTGCCCGGCTCCCAAGCAACGCCGCTGCCCCGGCTATGACCAAGTGACCAATCTGGGTAGTGATCACTACATTATTGAGATTCTCCTACAAGCAGGCCCAGCACACAGACCTGCTCGTGGTGCCGCCATCACGAAGTGGCACTCGTTCCGTACTTTCCGAGCAGCCCGCACTCTACACACCATCTCAGACATAGCTACTTGGCCCGATCAGCTCCAGTGCGACGTCCACGCCGTGACTCGCCCCCTCCCAGAGGACTGTCTTGCAGACGTGATGGATCACCATCTCCTGCACCTCTGGGAAGCCAAGGCGCATCTCGAGCGGAGGTGGCAGCGCCAGGGCTGGAATAGAACACTCAGACACCGGCTGACCCGGCTCAACAAGGAGATTGAGACGCATGCTGCAACTCGCTCTCGCCAAAATTGGGAACCCCTCTGTAAAAGGCTGGAGCACAACATGAGCCTACCCCCGACCTGGAACCTATTCCGCCATCTCATTGATTCGACTCAGTCCAAGACATACCAGAAACACATCATCACCAAGCTTATACACACATCCGAAGCCTCCCCGCAGGAACTCCTCCAAACGCTTCGTGATCTACACCTCCCCGCATATCCCACCGGAGACCACCCCGACTATATAGGCTCCCCCAACGACCTCTTCGACAAACCCATCACAGAGGCAAAAGTCAGGGCAGAACTTCAGCGCCTCAATACGTCCTCAGCTCCCGGTCCTGACGAAGTGCACAACAAGGCACTACGCAACCTCGATACCCACTCCATCACAGCCCTAACCGACTACTTCAATGAATGCTGGCTGCACGGCACCCTGCCACCTCAAAGAAAGGACGCTACGGTAGTTTTCAATCCCAAATCAGGCAAACCACTTCTCCCTGCTAATCGCCGTCCCATCTCCCTTACATCCTGCATGGGCAAGATTATGGAGCACGTTCTCCAGACCCAGCTGAGCCGGTATCTGGAGAGCAACAACCTCTTTCATTCGTGCATGCTTGGCTTCCTACCGGGCTTTCTACAACACAAACACCACATCCTCGACTCCATCCGAGGCTATCCTCGCTGTCGACCTAACAAAAGCTTTCGACAACGTTACCCACGAAGCCGTCCTAGAAAGCCTCCATGCCCTAGGCGTAGGCCAGTGGATGTACAGTTACATCTGCGACTTCCTTTCCCAACGCACAGCCACACTCACCCTGGGGGACCACCGGCTTTTCCGTGTCTCACTGGGAGCGCGAGGGACGCCTCAGGGTGCTGTGCTGTCTCCTATCCTCTTCAACATAGCCCTTTTCCAACTCCCCAACGAATTCTCCCAAGTCCCCGACATACATTTCAGCTTCTATGCCGACAACATCACTGTCTGGGCCAACCGAGGCAGTGATGCCGACATGGAGCACAACCCACAGTCGGCTCTCAAAATCAACAACTCATACTTTCACGCACGTGGCCTAGCCTGCTCCCCTTCCAAATCAGAACTTTTCCTCTACCGCCCCAGGCCGCACGACCCCGTCAACCTCCCGTCTTGCTCACGCTAGGGAACCATCCCATTCCCCTAGTCTCTAATCTAAGATTTGCATCCTCGGCCTTGCCCTTCACTCCCACGGCATGCACGGCGACACCATCCAAGCTCTCCAGACCCAAACCCAACAAGCCACCCGTCTCATTCAGCGCTTGGCACATCGACGTGCGGGTTTACGAGAGCGGAACACTCTCCGTCTCACCGGAGTCTACATCACGAGCCGCACAGCGTACGCATTTCCATACCTCCCCCTAAAGCAGAAGGAGCGGGACCGCATCAACGCGCTCCTCAGGAGCTGCACGAAGGTCACCCTCTGCCTAACCCCCAGCACCTCCACTGCCCGGCTCCTCAACCTCGGTACCCACAATACCTTTGAGGCGCTGGCAGGAGCAACCCTAACAGCACACCTTACTCGCTTGTTGGGTACAGCGACAGGCTGCACTCTACTCTGTCAGCTAGGCATTGCCTCGATCACCCATCCTACTGAGGCGGTCCCCCTACCTCCATACCTATATTCCCATCTTGTCATTCCTCCCATCCCGAAGAATATGCACCCCGAGCACGACGGGAAATGCAGGGCAGCCCGTGCCAAAGCCATACACAAGCAGTACGGCGACAGTTCTGAGGTAGCCTACGTGGACGTGGCAACGTATTCGTCGGGCTCCCGCGTGGTCCTCACCGTCGTTAACAATCAGGCCCGATTACGCGCATCAGGCTCATCACCACAGACTCATCTGAAACTGCAGAGGCAGCCAATGCGCTTGCTCTCATCTCCACCTCTGCCACTAAAATTCTTTCCGACTCAAAATACGCCTAATCAAATTTCGCCAAAGGCCTGGTATCCAGCACCACGGCCCGGTTTCTGCACTTCTGGCACCCCACCCACCCCGTAACCCTTATCTGGACCCCTGCACATGCAGGCCTCCTGGGTAACGAGGAGGTCCACTCCCTCGCCCGAGGTCTTACTTTCCGGGCCGGAGTCGGACCCCCTCCGCCAGCCCTGGAGCGTCTGCTTACCTTCAGAGACATCGTTACCTATTACCGAGATACCCAGCATCTTTACGCACCGCCGACTCCCTCCCTAACCCTAACCCAACCTTCCCACTGGCGCCGACCCCAGACCGGTACTGCTCCCTACCCTATTCTCCTTCATGCCCGATACCCCGATCAGTTCTTGTCCTCCTGTAAGCTCTGCGGGAAACTAGGAGACTTTCTTCATGTCATCCTCACATGCCCTACATTTCCGCACCCTCCATTCCAAGCCACGGCGGAGTCATACTGGGAGACTCTCCTGGCCAGCTCCACTGCTACAGAGAAGCGCCTGATTATTGCCGCCGCCATGAAGCGGATAGCCCTTCAAGGGCTCTCCTTTGCTCTATAAAGGCGGCCCCCTAAGGGCTGCCTCGCGCCATCTAACGGGGCTTTCCCCCTTTTCTTCAATCATTTGGCAATGAATGTTTTCGCCACCACCCTCCGGGGCGCGAGACGAGCGTGCTCTCCCGACGCCACAGTGGCTCCACGGTTGTGATTCATTAAAGGTGCGCCTAGTGCGTGCGTCATTGCGCACCTCACGTCGAAGCCATCTGGCTGACTAAACATGTTGCCTAGTGCATGCATCGTTAGGCACATGACGGCGCAGCCAATGCGTAGGGGGTGGCGCCACGTCATGAGCATATAAAATGACTAAATTAAATAAAATGTATTAATGTCCAATAGAACGCTGTGGAGCGCTACTTCGAGTTATGAACTCGTGGGCAAGCGAGCGCATTCAGACACTTGGCGCGTTTTCATTTGGCCTCACCGAGGCGCCGTTAGAATGCAGGAGAGAACTTGCATGGACACGAAACGTGCGGAAAAAACATTTCACCAAAGGGACTATATCGCTTTCGCATGCCCACACGTAAGCAGTTTTAAATGTCTCTGCCGAATTCCTTGTTTTGTTTTTATTAACCATATGTGTGATGTTATAGCACCGGGATACAATTTTTGTGGATGGTTGTGTACTGTGTGCAAGGGCATCGAATGAGTAAGTGTTTTTACTGGCGGCCGACTTGAAGCGCGTATAAAAATGGCGTGTCACTCATAACATGTCCATAAACATAAATAATTATGTACACATTAGCTTCACTAGAAAAATATAACAAAATCAGATATAAGTATTTCTTAAGTTGACAAGAAATAAAAAAAATCAGGCAAGTTTGCACTTGGTCGCGCAAAGCGTAGGCACAGCGAAGCTTACTGGCTGCTACTGCTAGGTATGAACTTGGTTGCTGCTATAGGTCTTAACTTGGTTTAACTTAACTACGCATGTAGCAAGGTATTCTCGAGCAATCATTTTCAGAGGTACCTATTCTTTCGCAACATTTCGCGTGACTAGCGCTGGACGCGTGGGCACCTACAAGCAACAGCACTCCTGGCATGCCACAAATGCGGACAGGCTAGCCAAGTTTGGTACAGTGCCAAGAACGCTGTCGCTTGCCAACGCCGAACGCGTTGGAGGCTAGCCGCTCGATATCAATTCGCCAGCTTCACTGTGTCTTGAACTTTGCGCAGCCTAGTGCAAGCTTTCGCCTTTTTTTTTCCCCTGGCTCAGCGCACCGCGGAGAGAACTGAGGCAGGGGTCAGAAAGGCAGGGAGCTGGCGGGGAGCTCATTAGGCCACGATCGCACGCTTAGAAACATATCTTACCAACAACTCTATTATTCAAGCTCGAACTTAGGGGGAACATTGAGCTTGGGGGCTCCTATCGAAATACATAGGAAATTGGCAATCGTTTCTCAGAGCAACTACTGCACCAAATATGATGAGTTATGTTGAATTTAGAAAAAACGAAAGTTTAAGTGTAGTGATTTCAGAAAGGTATATTTTATTTGGGCTGTCTACTTTGTTTACGTGAAATTTTAAAGAATGGCAAAATTTCGAAAAAGAAAACTTGACGTATAGAACTATGTACCTCAGCAGCTAAAACAATATCACAATTCTGTAAACTGCATCTAATAATAGATCCAAAGCGGACAGCAATCATATATTGCCACGTGTCTTCAAAAGGGGCTGACGATGTTTATTGAGAGCGGCTTGGGCTCTGGCGAAAACGGCGGCGAGAGGCAACTATCGAGCGGGGCGGTTAGCATGCGCACTTCTTTCTTCTTGGCCTCTGCACTTGCCCTATTCCCACTACTACAGGTGACATTTCCCCCTTCCTCGGAAAGAGCATCGGCTCGATGCTCAAGAAGTGGTGTGGGAAAGGAAAAAAAAAACAACCAAAAAACAACACACGCTCAATGAAGATGCTCGCGCACAGAACACAGCAAGAGCTACAGCAGCGTAGCTAGAAACAATTCTCTACCGTTCTAGAAACGGAGAGGTAAGTGCATTAGGTGCAAATGGGCGCGTAAAAATCACTAACGCGCAACGTAGGGCTTCATGCGTACGATGTGAACTACGTCAGAACTAGGTGGTTGTCGGCGCCGTGTTTGCGCCGCACTGTCTGGAACGACTTCATAGTTCACGTCACTAATGCGGCGCAGCACTTTGTAGGGGCCAAAATACCGGCTGAGCAAATTTTCACAAAGGCAACGGCGGCGAACAGGGGTTTACACCAACACTTGGTCGCCGGGACTGTAGCGCACTTGCCGGTGACGGATGTTATAGCGCCGTGCATCTGCGTGTTGCTGCTCACCGATGTGCAGCCGCGCGAGCTGGCGAGCCTCCTCAGCACGCTGAGCAAATTCTTCGGCGTCAGTAGTTAGGTTCTCGGTGTCGTGGCACGGAAGCATAGCGTCCAGCATCGTCTGTACTTCGCGGCCGTAGACGAGGCGAAATGGTGTGAAGCGCGTTGTTTCTTGTACGGCAGTATTATACGCGAAGGTCACATAAGGCAGGATACGATCCCATGTCTTGTGCTGGACGTCGATGTCCATAGAGATCATGTCTGTGATGGTCTTGTTTAATCGCTCCGTAAGGCCGTTGGACTGCGGATGGTAAGTGGTCGTCTTTCGATGCCTGGTGTTGCTTAGTTGAAAAATTTCGTCCGTGAGCTCTGCCGTGAACGCCGTTCCTCTATCTGTGATAACAGTGGCTGGGGCACCATGGCGCAATACAATGTGACACATGAAGAACTGCGCTACCTCAGAAGCCGTGGCTCGTGGGAGTGCCTCTGTCGCGGCATAGCGGGTTAAATAGTCAGTGGCGACAATCACCCACTTGTTGCCGTCGGTTGACAGAGGAAAAGGCCCAAGAATGTCCAAGCCGACTTGGTCGAATGGCTTATGAGGTGGTTCAATGGGTTGCAATAACCCGGCGGGCTTCAGGAGTGGTGACTTTCGTCGCTGACATTCACGGCAGCCTTTCACATACTGCTTGACGCTTGCCGAAAGTCCGGGCCAGTAAAACACCTCGCGCACTCTAGCAAGCGTTCGTGAGGAGCCGAGGTGGCCAGATGTAGGCTCGTCGTGCCAAGCGAAAAGAATATCGTCCCGCAAGTCTTTGGTAACTACTAGGAGGTAGGCTCGATCATTCGGGCGGGTGTTCTTCTTGTACAGCACATTGTCTCGTAGACAGAAGGACGTCAAGACGCGACGTAGATGGCATGGTATGGTTGTTTCACGGCCCTCTAAGTGGTCGATGAGAGGTCGAATTTCAGCGTCGTCACGCTGCGATTTGACCAAGTCCGACGTAGTAAGGGCGCCCAGGAAGCCATCGTCGTCCTCTGGCTGTCGACTGACAGATTCGGCGGGAGCACGCGACAACGTGTCGGCGTCTTCGTGCTTGCGGCCAGACATAAACTATAGTGACGTCAAATTCCTGTAGCCGCAAGCTCCACCGTGCCAGTCGTCCTGAAGGATCGCGTATGTTCGCCAAGCAACATAGAGCATGGTAGTCTGTCACCACTTTGAAGGGACGGCCGTAGAGATAAGGGCGAAACTTCGTGATCGCCCAGACGACCGCGAGACACTCTTTTTCTGTAGTAGTGTAGTTCGCCTCGGCACGGGACAGCGAGCGGCTAGCATAGGCTATTACTCGTTCAATGCCGTCTTGACGTTGGACGAGTACTGCGCCAAGGCCGATGTTGCTGGTGTCAGTATGCACCTCGGTGTCAGCCTCTTCGTCGAAATGTGCCAGGACGGGTGCTGACTGCATGCGTTGGCGTAGTTCAGCGAAGGTCGCTTGTTGCTCATTCGTCCAGGCAAATGGCGTGTCATCCCTGGTAAGGCGAGTCAGGGGTTCCGCAATCTTCGAGAAGTTGTCGATGAAGTGGTGATAATACGCACACAAGCCCAGGAAGCGTCGGATGGCCTTCTTGTCGGCAGGAGGAGGAAAAGCTGCTACAGCTCCTTTGGCGCGACGACGTGTCCGAGAAGCTTGAGCTCTTCATAACCGAAGTGGCACTTCTCTGGTTTAAGCATGAGGTCAGCCGATCGGAGCGCTTCTAGCACATGCCGCAGGCGATGAAGATGTTGCTCAAATGTTTCAGAAAAGACTACTACGCCGTCAAGATACACAAGGCAAGTCTGCCACTTCAATCCAGCGAGGACAATATCCATTATTCGCTGGAAAGTTGCTGGGGCTGAACACAAACCGAAAGGGAGCACTCGAAATTAGTAAAGGCCATCGGGAGTCACGAAAGGCAGTTTTCTCGCGGTCTCGTTCGTCTACCTCCATCTGCCAGTATCCACTTTTCAAATCGAGTGACGAAAAGTACTGGGCACGCCGCAGTCGATCTAACGAGTCGTCCATACGTGGCAGTGGGTACACGTCCTTTTTGGTTACGTTGTTGAGCTTTTGGTAGTCGACGCAAAAGCGTAGCGTTCCGTCTTTCTTTTTGACAAGAACGACCGGAGACGACCATGAGCTGTTGGAAGGTTCGATCACGCCGTCTTCAAGCCTCTCTTGTACTTGCGTACGAATCGCTGCGCGTTCATTTGCCGACAAGCGGTAAGGCTGCTGGTGTATCGGGCGTGCGTCGTTGCATGTGATGATCCTGTGCCTTGTAACCGAAGTCTGGCCTACCTTAGACGAGCTTGCGAAGCATGCCCTGAATTCAAGCAAGAGCTCGTGCAGTGCTGCCTGTTTGTCGTTAGATAACTCGGGATTAATGGCGACGGTGCCCAGTGACTTGTCAGCCAGCCTCACTGGTTCAGGAGCAAAACAATCAGCAACGTGTTCCATTTCTTCGGCAAACGCTATCGAAGTACCGCGGAAGAGGTGTCGATGCTCGTTACTAAAGTTGGTGACTAGCAAAGATCGGCCATCACGAAGCTGTAGCACACTCCTGGCCGCACAAACACCTTGTGTCAGTAGATGCGCTTAGTTACTTTCTGCGACCACTCCACCTTCGCGCATTCCACCACACATCACTTCGACTAGAACACTGGCTCGTGGAGGAAGCGTAACACTTTCGGCGGAAACACGTAGCGCGTCGTCACGTCGTTTGTCGTTGTTTGTGTCGATTGCTTGGTCGGCTGAGAAGGTGACTACACCTCCCCGTAAGTCAATAACAGCGCCGTATTCCTGCAGGAAGTCAACTCCGAGAATGACGTCGCGGGAGCATTCGCGTAGGACAAGGCAACTCGCCACGAATGTCGATCCTCGAATTCGAACTCTTGTCGTGCAGGATCCCAGTGGAGTAACGACGTGACCGCCAGCCGTACGAATCTGCGAGCCACGCCAAGGGGTAACTACTTTCTTCAGAAACGTCGCCATCTTCCCGCTTAATATAGAATAGTCCGCTCCAGTATCCACTAAAGCGCTAACCGCGTAACCGTCGATCACCACCGGTATGTCTAGGGAAAGCCGGTCATTCCGTTCAGCTGCAGTTGATGTCTGTGATGATTTGATCTTCCCAAGTCAACGAGGGGTTGTTTACCCGGGAATGTATTTGTACTTGCACGGTTCGAATTATTGTGGCCACCACTGAGACTAATTCGCAGTGGGGAAAAGAAACAACGAAGCCGATTGTTAACAAGACATGAACATATAATTAACACAAACTGTCACACACAAACTAACTAACCAAGGTACTAAGACTAATATAAAAGTTCATGCACTTGTAAATGTTCTCTCACAATAAATAATTATATATATAACAGTAAAGTTCGTGACCGGTCACAATTACTTGGTAGCGTCGGTGCAGCGCTGTACGGGGCGGCGTTGCGACGGCGTCAGATGCAGTGTGTCGGTCGCGTGAGTATAAGACGATAAGACACTACTTGCGTCTTGACGATCGTCCGCAGCTCGGCCAAGAGGTTGCAGGAGGAAAGTAGGAAGGGCTTGCCTTCAGCACCATGTCACTGCAGGACCCACGGACACCAAAGGCTGGAGGTAGAACAGAGGCCGGATCGTCGCTGAAGTCATGAAACTCGGGCCCGCAGCCTGACAGCTTCGCTTCTCTGCCCGGTGCTCCTGAAGTCTTTGAGACTCGGACCTACAGTCCGACAGCCTCACTTCTCCGACGGGTGCTCTTGAGGTCTTGAGGTTCGGACCCAGAGCCTGACAACCTTGCCTCGACCACTCCGCACACCGGCCTTCTTTTCGAACGCTGCCTTCCTTCTTCTCTTCTTCTGCTCCCTCTTCCAGCAATCGTGTGTCTTCGTGATTCGCTTTTGGCAGAGGTGCCGCGTCAGGCGAGCACGCACCGAATGCCGCCATTCTTTTTCTTCTTTTATGGTCACTGATCGTCCGCCGCACCAGACACGTGCACATAAGTCTTTTGTACATGACAAAAAGTCCCCCTTTTCAAAAAGTTTTTTTTTTTTTTTTTTGATGAAGCGAAAATAAATAAATAAAAGAAAACTGTGGCGATGCGCGTGGACTCGTGAGACTTCATACAGTACATGTACTAAACAGATTGAGCGACATGCAGACTTCAACCAAAAAAAATAAGAAAGCATACAAAATCATGAGCTTCCTAAGTGCTGGATTCAATAGATGATCCTGACCTACTCAAATAATCAGCTCCAACATTTTCGGAGCCTCTTATGTGTTCGACCTTGAAAGAATATTCTTGAAGAGCTAGGCTCCATCGAAGAACTCTGCTGTTAAGATGTTTAGCCCGCAACAAATACAACAGAGGTTGGTGGTCTGTTTGGATTGTGAAGGTAGTTCCGTATAGAAAAAGGTGGAACTTCTCGATCGCCCACACTAATGCTAAGCATTCCCTTTCAATGGCGGAATATCGAGTTTCACGTGGGATAAGCTGCTTGCTCGCATAGAAAACTGGATGAAGAACCCCCTCATGTTCTTGCATTAAACCTGCACCTATGCCGGTGTGTCAGAGGCGTCTGTGCGGAGAAAGAATTCCTTCTGGAGGTTAGGCGCCCTTACAATGGGTTTCGAGCTTAGCGCGTTCTTCAGATCCTGAAATGCATTTTCTCTTTGAGGGGTCCAAATCATGCGACTGCTTTCTCTCTTTCGCGTTAACTCAACAAGAGGTCGGGCCTTCTCAGTGTAATGGGGAATGAAGTCTCAGTAATAACCAGTGGATCCAAGAAAAGAACGTACTTGTTTCTTGGTTTCCGGTTTTGGAGCATTTAATATCTTTTCTATCATGCTGTCGACAGGTTCTATCTTATTGCCTCCTAACCGGTGGCCTAAAAATATTATCGAAGTGGTTCCTATTTCACACTTTTGAGGTTTAACTGTTAACCCTGTGCTCCGAATTCTTTCGAACAGCTGCCCAAGCGTGTAGACATGTTCCTCCCAAGTAGCTGTGGCTACTAGCACGTCATCTATATAGTGCACAACGTTATTCAAGCCAGCTAGAAGAGTGCGCATGAGGCGAGTGAAAATTGCCGAAGCTGTCTTAATGCCGAAGGGCATAAACAGAAATTGGTAGTGTCCCGATTGTGTGGAAAATGCGGTCTTGGCTCTGGACTTTTCTTCGAGTGGTACTTGCCAATAACCCTTTGTGAGATCCATTTTTGAAAAATAGATCTTGTTTCCCACTTCCGCGAACATCAAGTCTGTCCTTGGTATTGGCTCTGCATCCGAGACTAGCACACTGTTAATGCGCCGGAAATCAACGCACGCTTGGTACGTTTTGTCTGGCTTTTTAACAAGAACTAGAGGTGAATTGTAGGGAGAATTTGAGCGTTCGATCACGCCTAGCTGTAACATGTCATTCACTTCCCGTTCAACAATCTCCTTCATGGAAAAGGGCAAAGGATATTGCGGCGTGTTAATCGGTTCTGAAGTTGTCAACTCAAGGCAACATTTGAGGAGCGTTGTCTTGCCCGGTACTTCCAAAAATATGTCTTTATAAGCTACTAACAGTTCTTGCAGCTCAGACCTTTGGCTTTCATTCAGGGCATCAGATGTGCGAATGCTTTCGATACCCCCGCCTGCTTGAGCTTTAAAACTTGGTAAGGGGGCTTAAGTTTCTGGCTCTTCCACCACGACAAACGAGGAAGTTTGGAACGCGGCTAGTGGTCGGCGCTCTTCATAACGCTTCAGCATGTTGATGTGGAATAATTTAGTGGTATGGCCCACGTCCAACCAGTAGTCAAAGTTGTTTTTCTTTCCGGTGACTACAAATGGTCCCTTCCATCGCATCATGAGTTTGTTATCACTGGTTGGGAGGAGTATTAGCGCGCGATCTCCTATCTTCAGCTGTCGGCGACAACTGTTTCGGTCGTAGTACCCCTTTTGAGTCCTCTGAGCTTTGCACAAGTTCTGGTGAGCTAACTTCAAAGTCTCTTCTAGTCGGTTTTTGAGGTCGAGGACATATGAATATGTCGTCTTAACATCTTCCTTGAGCCTGTCTCTTGTCCAGAGATCCTTGAGTATGGCCAAGGGTCCTCGTACTTGTCGTCCGTATATCAATTCAAATGGCGAAAAACCGAGGCTTGTTTGTGGCACCTCACGGTACGCAAAAAGAAGAGGAGCAAGATATCGATCCCAGGCTTTTGGTTTTTCTTGGCATAGTTTCCGCAGCATCATCTTAAGCGTTCCGTTGAAGCGCTCCACCATTCCATTACACATTGGATGATAAGGCGTTGAACTGAGATGCTTGATGGCGAGTAAATTATTTATTTCTGTCATCAACTCTGATGTGAAACAAGATGCCTGGTCACAAAGGATCTCGCGTGGGAAACTGATCCTTGAGAACATCTCAACCAGCCCTTCAACTACAGTTGCTGAGTCGATAGAAGGTAAAGGGATGACGTCCGGGAAGCGAGTTGCAAAGTCCACAAGAGTGAGTATATATCGGATGCCCTTACTCGATGTTGGAGTCAAGGGACCGATGATATCTACCGCTACCCGTTCGAATGGGGTATCTATAAGCGGCATTCGTCCAAGTGGAGCCTTGACCGCTCTACCTTTTGGAAAGGTTCTTTGACATACATCGCACGATCTCACAAATCTTTTAACGTCCTCTTGGACGCCGGGCCAATAAAATGATCCAAAGACCCGTTCCGTGGTTTTCCGTATGCCTTGATGCTCAGACAAGGAGTTGTCATGTGCCATATTAAGGACTTCGAGGCGTAGGCACTTCGGTACCACTGCTTGATCGATTATTTTTCCTGGGCATATTTGATAGCATCTGTACAACACGCCTTCATCCAGGTAGAACGAATGGGCGGTTGTACCTTTTTCCGGAATATTTTTCCCGATTTTGCTTCTACAAACTTGAAGTGTTGTGTCTTCCTGCTGCTTAGTCCGAAACATTTCTCTTGACAATTGTAAAGCTCCAATGCCCACCGGGGAACATGGTTTCGAGATCTTGGCACCCACTATAACCTGCAGAGAACCACTGTCTTCTTTCATAGTGCTCATCTCGCGTGATTTACTTGCTACAGAAGTAAACGAGGATGCTTTCCAATTGGGATATGGTTCCATGGGTTGGCGTGCTCCAGGAACGTTACCAATGATCACATCATACAATGGTCTCTCCATGCACTTTGCGACCGTAACACCGGAGAAGTACGGTGATCAAATGTTGACTTCCGCTTCCGGAACGTTAATAGGCCTACCATCAGCCAGTAGTATCATAGACTCAGTGCCTATCATTGCTACGTCCAGTACAAGATCTCGTCGTATGACTATACTATTGCTTCCTGTATCTCTCAGAACCCAAACGGTCTGTCCAAGAAGCTCTCCTTTCAACACCGGCATGTCAAAAGACTTGCTAGGCCAGAGTCCCAAAGCATTAGAAAATGTCTCATCTTGCTGCTTGGTACTACGTTCAAAGCATTCCCGTGCATTTTTTTGCTGGTCGGGAGGTAGTATGCAGCATGCTGATTAGCCTTTGGCACCTGGTTTATTTCGTCTGCATGATTGCACATCGTGTCCATATCTGCGGCAATATTCACAATATGGCTGTTTTGTCTTCACACGGCAATCTGATGTCTTGTGTCCTATCTTATTTTTATTTATTTTATTTATTTTATTTATTTTAGAAATACTGCCAATCCCATAAGGGATTATTGCAGGTAGGGCACAAGGTCAAACAATAAACATAATGAAGTCATAGTAGTAATGTAGAAAAATACAAAATACAAACACAAAATCTCAGTATAACAAACATCGTGAGTAGCAACATCAAACTGAGAAGTATAAAGAGGGGTAATATGTATATCTATACAGTCCAGCAGTATTTTACAAAGGCGTTTACAACCTTACAAAGAAGGTTAGCAATTCACTAGTAACAACAGAGAAGAAGGTGTGCAACAGTTACATTTCATAACTGAGAATCTAGTAAGTAATTTTCAAGAAGTGACAAAAAATGTGTATTTGACAAGCTATTGGTGATATTGGAAGGTAAACCATTTCACTGCCTTATGGCTAGCGGAAAAAAAGAGTATTTAAAACAGTCAGTTTTAAAACAATATTCCTGTAGGGTGTACGAATGCTCGGGTGTACGTGTGACTTGCAACATTCCCACTCCCACTGCTTTCTCCCACCTCAGCGAGCCTCAGACGCAACTGCAAATTCTTTTCTTCTAGCTCAAGGCGCTGTTTGATCGCCTCTCTTTCCGACACCCGTTCCTCACGCGCCTTCGCATCTTCCTCCCGAGCTTTGGTGACTTGCTCGTCCGCCCAATTTCTCAGCTCCGCGCCCTGCAGCCTTAAGCGCTGACCCAACGTAATAAATTCTTCCAAACTCATATTCACTTGTCGGTAAAGCAACTGTGAACAACCGGCTTCGTCCTGTCGCGCGGACGCCAATTTGTGATGATTTGATCTTCCTAAGTCAACGAGGCGTTGTTTACCCGGGAATGTATTTGTACTTGCACGGTTCGAATTATTGTGGCCACCACTGAGACTAATTCGCAGTGGGGAAAAGAAACAACGAAGCCGATTGTTAACAAGACATGAACATATAATTAACACAAACTGTCACACACAAACTAACTAACCAAGGTACTAAGACTAATATAAAAGTTCATGCACTTGTAAATGTTCTCTCACAATAAATAATTATATATATAACAGTAAAGTTCGTGACCGGTCACAATTACTTGGTAGCGTCGGTGCAGCACTGTACGGGGCGGCGTTGCGACGGCGTCAGATGCAGTGCGTCGGTCGCGTGAGTATAAGACGATAAGACACTACTTGCGTCCTGAGCCTCCGTTGGCGCGTCTTCCGTCTACTGTGTTATCGGTGCCGATGACACAGGGCGATTGTCGGTTTCGCTGCTGAAGTCACACGGTGCAAGACAGCACGGCACTAATCCATGGTGCAAGGTAGCGCGGCACGTTCAGTCGGGTGCTTGCGTCTTGACGATCGTCCGCAGCTAGGCCAAGAAGTTGCAGGAGGAAAGTAGGAAGGGCTTGCCTTCAGCACCATGTCACTGCAGGACCCACGGGCACCAAAGGCTGGAGGTAGAACAGAGGCCGGATCGTCGCTGAAGTCATGAAACTCGGGCCCGCAGCCCGACAGCTTCGCTTCTCCGCCCGGTGCTCCTGAAGTCTTTGAGACTCGGACCTACAGTCCGACAGCCTCACTTCTCCGACGGGTGCTCTTGAGGTCTTGAGGTTTGGACCCAGAGCCCGACAACCTTGCCTGGACCACTCCGCATACCGGCATTCTTTTCGAACGCTGCCTTCCTTCTTCTGCTCCCTCTTCCAGCAAACGTGTGTCTCCGTGATTCGCTTTTGGCAGAGGTGCCGCGTCAGGCGAGCACGCACCAAATCCCGCCATTCTTTTTCTTCTTTTATGGTCACTGATCGTCCGCCCCACCATACACGCGCACATAAGTCTTTTGTACATGACAATGTCGGACCGGTACCCTTGTTTACTCGCGTCGATCGGAGGTCTTCAACGCGTCGACTGCCAGCGGCCTCGCCCCCAAAGGTCGCTGTAGTTAGTTTTCCCAGCGGGGACCTGGCGACCGTCCACTCGAATACCGCTGGGGCGATGGTGAAAATCGCCTTGGCGACGGCGAGTGTGACTGCCGCCCGGTAGGCGGTGGCATGCGTTGCTGAGTCAGATAATCCTCAATGTCCCGAGGTCGTTGGCCCAGTCGGGGTGGCGGCGAATAGGCGGAAAAGCCCCGCAACCCGAGGCGTCGGTACGGGCACTGGCGATACAAATGATCTGCCTCACCACAGAGGAAACACAGAGGACGGCGATTCGGAGTGCGCCAAACGTCCGACTTCCGAGGGGACATGCATCAATCATCGGTGTAATGCACCGCTTGCTCTTGCGGAAGCACAACCGGAGAAGCAGCATGGGGAAACGGTGGAGGCGTGCGTCATTCCTCGATGTATGGCACCGGTTGGGCTGGTGGGAGTGCAACCGGATGAGCGGCCTGAACAAACAGCGGCGGGGACGAAGCAGGCTGTTGCAAGACTTCTGCGTAGGTCGCACGGTGGTGTACAGAAGGTGCAGGCGCGGTGTTAGGAAAAGGAACGGTGGACCGGAGCACTTGGTGCACTTCATCTCTTATTACACTCGCAATGGAGCTCACCGTGGCTTGTGGGGTGCCGTAAACCTTCAGTATCTCTTTGCGCACAACGGTGCGGATTAGGTCTCGAAGGTTGTCATTGTGGCTTCCGATGGCCGTGGACATGTCTGTAGTTGCGTTCACTTGCCGCTCGTAAAAGTTAGAGCGCTGCTGAAGCATCTTCTCCATACTGACCGCCTCGGATAGAAATTCGGCGACAGTCTTTGGAGGATTGCGCACCAGACCAGCGAAGAGCTGCTGCTCCTTCACCCTCGCATCAGGTGATGCAACTTCTTGTCCTCGGTCATTCCAGGGTCTGCTCGTCTGAAGAGGCGCATCATATCTTCGACGAACGCGTAAACGCTTTCGTTGGGAAGCTGGACGCGGACCTGAATTGCTCGTTCGCGGCGATCAGGACTGGCGTAAGTGTCCAGTAGATGACGGCGGAACTCGCGCCACGACGTCAGTTGCTCCTCACGGTTTTGAAGCCATGTACGCACGCCGTCCTTGAGGCAAAAGTAGACATTCCTACGTTTAGTCGCGTCGTCCCATTCGTTGTATTCGGCAACGCGCTCGAACTGGGTCGTCCAGTCTTCGACGTCTTCGAAGACGTCGCCATGGAATGACTTCGGCACCAGCGGGTTCTGAAGTGTATACCGGTTCGTCATTGCACGTTCCATACCGGTTGGGGTAGTCTGAAGCACTACGGTGTCTTCAGGGGGCAGTCCTCGGATCCTGCGGCTGGTCCGATGGACGGGAGTATGGACTAACACAGGGCTGGTGCTTCTGCTCCCAGGAGGAGTCTGTGGCATGAGTGAGAAATACCCAGCACCTGCACCACTTTGAAATTGAAATTGAATTTTATTTCTCGTTCATTCAAACGAGGGTAGGCTGAGACTAAAGGCATAAAGCCTGACAAAGGTCTCAGCCCCCACGAACGACAGGGTTGACAGCAGATCACACACATATGCACAATTTTGCGCGTTACAACAGCGTTGGTTACAGTGAAAGTTCATGGTTGCACTGTCCATGGTCATTAGATTCTTCAAATTTATATATATAAAAAAGTAAAAAAAAAAAGTACAGCAACAGCTAAGTACAACTGGCATTTCAGATTCTAATGGTGCACAAAATAAACGTCAGCGAATTTATAGAGTAATATAGAGTAACTACATGCGTAAGAAAATTGCCACGCGTCTTCAAAAGGGGCTGACGACGTTTATTGAGAGCGGCTGGGCTCTGGCGAAAATGGCGGCGAGAGGCAACTATCGAGCGGGGCGGTTAGCACGCGCACTTCTTTCTTCTTGCGCCTCTGCGCTTGCACTATTTCCACTACTACAGGTGACAATATCATACACCATCCTGAAATATACCCCTAAGTTATGAATGTTGCATTTGCAAAACCCTTCCAAATGTTATAACAAATTCACCTAAGTTTTAAGGTATAGCAAAAAAAAAAAAATGGTTCACTTTCGATGCTCCAATGGGTGCAGTTTATATAAATGCCATATTTGTTTTTAATGGCTGAGTTACGGATTTGTAAACTTCATGCTTCTATTTTTTTCAAAATTTACAAACATCCTGCAATTCTTGGAAAACATTACACTCTCTAAACAAAAATCATATTTGGTGCAGTCTCTGCAATTAAACTTTCTATCTTAAATGCAACACATTTCATTAAAATCGGTTCAGCGGTTTTCTCATAAAAGCACTCCTGCGTTTTACATGTATTCGAGTATCCGGCATCGAAGATAGGCCCGAGCTAAAGCTTCCTCTTAAAGGATCGCGGCATTTCTATAGGAAACCCATGAAGCATAACCTTGACGTATACGCAAGGCTGAGGCCACAGTGATACACAAATAAAAAGTCCGCTCAAGAAAAAACTATGCACATATATTCAACGGAAGCTTCGCGGGAGCCATTATCTCAGCCAGACATATCTCCGGAATGCCGACGAGCTGTCCGGCCAGGTGTCTACCAAAACTGTCGATTCATTGTCAGTAGATCAAGTAGCTGGCCATCTTGGAGATAATGCCAATACACCGCGCTCGTTTCCAAGTACCGAGGTGAAGTGACAGTTTCAGGGTGTGTTTTTTTTTATTGTGCTTTCTTTATTTGTGCGTGATAGCATACGGCATAGCGGGAATTTCGAATTCTTTAAGGTCAATACGCCACGTGGTGGCGAAAAATGGAAACTCTACGAAATGTCCCTAATTCCTAGCTATGTATAACCCCATCGCACTCTTGACATGTTCCCATCACTTGGCACCTTAGCAAAGGGAAGGTGATCTTTACTGTACGTACCACCCGGGTCTGCTCTGTGTACGCTACGCCCTGTCCTGAATATGAACTTCAGTATAACCTCCAAATGGATATTGCAGAATAAATGAATGTGTCATTAACACACTGAATAAAAGAATATGTTGTGATTATTTGGTCTGCAACTGCTAAAGCGACATCCAATAAACTCCCCCCTCCCTTTATGCTGCGCTACCCTTGGCAGGAACTTTCCGTGTCAGGCTCTGTGGTAAAGCATAGGAAAAGAAAGAGCATGTCCTGCAGAAGTCAAAGGGTAAATGGATGTACAAGTCCAAACAAAGCATCCAACAAGGACGACTTCTCTGGCAGTTTTGGACAAGGATGCAGCGTGTGGCACCGACTAGCAAGATTCAGTAGCCGACCGTACGTTACAAAAGTGTGTCATGTTCAGTTTCCTGTTTTTCTAAAAAAATATGAGTTGACCTATATTTGAATTATAATATTTTATTTCTCGGCAAGTTCAATTATAGGGTCAACCTCTATTTCTGTTCTACTTATATTCAAGTAAATACAGTACTTGATTTACCCAAACGTGTTGGTGGACCTGGTAACCCTTTACAGAATCCCAAAGAATGCTGGACAGCCAGGTGCCTGCGAAATTATTCACATAACATTGATTCCCACAGTGTGTGGGATGCATGCTATATTTTATTTCAAAATGACTAGAGCACCGTATTTACCCGAACCTAGTGTGCATCTTTTTTCCAAGAAAATGAGGTCAAAAATTGCCTGCGCATTACAATCAGATACAAAACCAAAACCACATTCGCAGCCTAGGACACAGCCTACCGTCAGAGCTGTCAGATACAACGTCATCGCCATCACAAAATGGCGACAGCACAATTGCGCTCGACTAAGATCTTGAGCGTTATTTTCGGCCAATGACTTTCGAAGATACTATCACTCTAAAGAGATTTCAAACGACTTGACACTAGATGCGCCAGCGTAATCGGCCCCAGCATTTACAGGGCTGTGCCAAGTTTTGCTATCTGCACACAGTGCCAGGAACACTTTCGGATGCATACTTCGACAATTCCAACATAGAGCCTCCCGAAAGTGATTTTTAAAAGGGATTGCTCAAGAATACTGCTCCTGTGTGCTTGGTATCTGTAGCCAATGAAGGGCAAGTGGCGATGACGCACCACGTCCACTTGTATTATGAAAGTTCCCTAATAAGAAAATCCAAGTCAGTGAAGGTAAATTCTGCATGTCTCGTTTTTTTTTTTTTTTTTTCATATCGCAAATCTCTAGTGCATGCTATATTTTTCTTTTATGAATTGGCGGCATGTTACATTCAAGTGCACTTTCTTTTTCTTACTTCAAGACCACAAAAATTGGCTACGGTTTAGCTGCAGTTTACATTCGGGGGCCTGTTATGATCGGCTGTATATGGTAGATGCACAAATAATGACTACCTTGTACAAAAACAGGAACAGAAACAGACTGTCTAAAGCTATATTACATGTTCGTGCGAACAATCCAGTTTTTCGCCTGATACGGTGTAATGGTGGATACGTCAGGAGAGCGCTGTTCCATCAGGAGAACGCTATTCCTTGACCGCATTCCGCAAAGCTTCACACTACCTTCAGAATACAGTGGTTCAAATAATATACAGAGCTGCTTATCATACCTTCTTGTTACCATATGTGCTAGCTAGGAACCTGCACAAACAAGAGGGAGGAGTACGTGTTGTCGTGTTGAGGAGTATGTGTCATCGCCTAGTGCAGCAGGATGCTGGTTATTCTAAAGAAAGACGTGTTTAGACGCCGCTCTCGGCGTTTAATATGTTGTAGGATAAGAGTAGAATGTACGCAAAGCACACAGCAACTGGCCGTCGAAATTCCGAAATCAAGAAAGATATTGCAACAAAGACTAAATTTGAAGCAATTGTTAATGTGACAACTGCAAAAGTCATTCGGCAAGCTTCAACGGTAGCACCGAGGCAGCGTGTCAACCTGCCATGTGGCGGTCAGCTTTGCTTGCTTTACGCGAAGCTTGCCGACATCCTCCTCCAAGGCACACCGGTGCTCCATATAGTGCAGCGGAAGGTTCCTCGCGAAAACGAAGCCCCGGAGGGACTGAATAATCAGCAGGGTCTCCTGCGAGGCAGGAGGCCCTGCACTGAATAGCATCGAATAGCTGCCGTCGTTGCTATCCGATGCATGCACGTTCGCGACGATCGCCTCATCGGTCAAAGCACTTCGTTTCCAAATCTACAGCAGTAGATTTGGAAACGACAATGTCATCGGCAACGTCGTGCATTGCCAATGATCAGCGGGCGGATCAGCTGTCTTCCGTTTCGGCGGCGAGTCACACGAGGCCGAGAAACCACATGGCCAAGTACGACTTCGACGCAACCAACGAAGACAAACCCGAGCGGTTTAAACCATTGGCAAAACTGCGTGGAATGAGGGGCTAGCGGCCAGCGCGTGATCTCGGGGCAGCGTGCAGGGCATGCAGCGCCGCTGCGCTATGAGCTCAGTTGGCCTGGTCCATTTCTGTTTTGGAGGGTGGTGCAGCATAAAACTATGGGCGCAGCCCACTCGTTTTTTTTCAGAGGGGTGGAAAGGTGACCGGATAGAGGCGCGCGAGGTTGGCGATGCGGAGAAGGTTGCAAAACAGCGTGGCGAGATGGGGCAGCTCGAATTTCTTTTTTTTCTTTTGAAGGATTTCGCATTCCATTACCTTTAGGCACGGACACCCAGCGGCCAGACCTCAACGTTATAACCGATAATGTGGCCTGGGGGCATTGTAGTAAGCGGGCTATTTCACCATAGAAAGCATACAAAAGTTGGAGGTGCAGCAGCTTTTCACTATTACAACTGATATATTGTTAAAACTGGCACCATTATAAGTGGCCTCGACTGTATTACCCAATGACTGCAAACAGTTCAGAATTCTGCTGCAAGACATTTGCTGATTTCGGCATTTCTAAATATTAATTATTGTACGCTTTAAGCACTTTGTCTATAAGTGACGAACACAAAAAGCCACTGCATGTTTTGTTACAACAGCAAGCCCTCAGCTGCGTTGGCACAGAGTACCATCAAAGTTAGTTACTATATGTTGTTCTCGATCCTATTTGCTTCCTCCCCACAGAACCTCATATACTCAGCATTAACTATTTTAAGTAGACGAAGCACACCAAAATCATAAGTGTGTGTATTCTAGTGATAAGAATGAAAATGCTTTTTAAATGTATGCAGAACCACAATGTTTTTTACAACGCCGTAACTCACGCTACCAGTTTTGAGCTTTCATTAGTGGTCTGCATTGCGGTATGATTAAAGCCGACTCCCAAAGAAACATCAAGAAAAAACTGCTTTGAGCAATAAGGCGAACGGTACGACGAAGGACAATCGTGCCTGTTCGCAAACAAAAACTGAACGCAAATTGATGAGCAGCCCACAGAGCTAACTGTGTGGAGAAGAGTAGTACTTCTCTGCTTTGATTGGTTAACGATTCTGTTAATTTTCAGATTGCAGTTTCGACATCGACCTCTTTATAATTGTGAAATGCTGCAACACAAACAGATTTCCACCAATCTAGTGCTTTATTTGCGATGAGTACACGTCACAGTATCGTGTCGAGGGGCACTGAATAGGATGTGTTTTTCTTGCTGTGAAAGTGTGCATCAACGCTATGGAATCAGATGTAGCAGTTGTTTCAGAAATGATGAGCACACCAATCTGTGCAGGCTGCACTGAAAGAGGCACGCTGCACCACAACAGACACAGAATAAGTGCTGACCCAAGGGAAACGTATATTTAGCTGTTCAGCAAACCAACGTATCCTAACATGAAACAGGGTAAAACCAACAAGAAACACCGGACGTACTTCCATAAAAACACTGCCAGATCCACCTAACGTACCGGCAAAAAAGTTGAAGGAGACGCTGGATGTACCTTTAGCCACAGCCAAACAGAAACCCAAACATTTTCTACGATTCAGAATAAAAATATGCATGCTAATAAGATACATGAAATAACAAGGCAAATCCTCAGCTTATAGTCCATATAACACGCTTGCTTGCTCCTGAAAAAGTACCATAATCAACGTTTCACTGTGCTAAAACTGTCATTCCAACATCCTAGATTAGGCTGGATCTTCCTGTGAAGTGATTTGGCAGTTTGACATTTATGAACTTACATACATTTGACATTTGTGCTACCTGATGCAGCAAAACACAATGCGGCATTCTACACATCTATGCACTTTCTCAATCCAGACTTAAGTTCTACATGGCTGTTTACCTACTCCACGGTATTATGGTGCTTTTGTTTTCATGTCTCCTCAAGTGCTGCGCCCACCCAAGTACATGGAGCAGATGGTGCAGTGGTGTGGTCAGTAACCTGTATGAATGTGCAGGTGTTGCTTCCTGCTGGACTTAAAAGAATCTCCGAGAGCACGAGGAGCACTGAAGTGGTATCTTACCTGTGTGGGTGCGCAGGTGTTCCTTCAGCTTGGAGCTCTGTGGGAAGTTCTGAGGGCATAAAGGGCACTGAAATGGCCTCTCGCCTGTGTGGGTGCGCAGGTGTTTCTTCATGCTGGACTTAAACGAGAAGTTCTGAGGGCATGAAGGGCACTGAAATGGCTTCTCGCCTGTGTGGCTGCGCAGATGTTCCTTCAGCTTGGAGGTTTGTGAGAAGCTCTGAGGGCATGAAGGGCACTGAAATGGCTTTTTACGTGAGTGGGTGTACAAGTGTTCCTTCAATTTGGACCTTTGTGCGAAGCGCTGAGGGCATGAGGGACACTGAAATGGCTTTTCGCCTGTGTGGATGCGCAGGTGTCTCTGCAAGCTGAGCTTATGAGAATAGCTCTGAGGGCATGAAGGGCACTGAAATGGCCTCTCGCCTGTGTGGGTGCGCAGGTGTATCTTCATCTTGGACCTTTCCGAGAACCTCCGAGGGCATAAATCACATTTAAATGGACGCTCGCCAGTATGAACCCTCAAGTGTGCTTTCAGATGAAAACCCTTATCAGTCTCGTAGTCACAGAGGTGACAGCGGTGGCGGAGTTCCTGGTGCGAGTTATCATCCTCGGTAGCTGTTGATGGAGATATAGAAGGCCTTGATTCTGCACAAATAAAATAAAAATAGAATATAATATAACATGTCAAAGAACAACATCGATAATAAAGCTAATAAAAAGTTTTCGTTTTTTTTTTTCAATTATTGGAGAGGTCTTGAGAGAGATTTCTGATTTGATGGAACAAGCCAGGGCTGGTTGACCTTGATTTGTTCAAAAATTGGTTATTTGAAGCTTCTTGACTGTGCTCGCAAAATCTTTGACTTTGCAATACTTCACTGATGTATCACTGGCACCAGAACAAATTTATCTCATATGAGTCTTTATCAGTGGCATTGGCGCAACGATGGGGGGGGGGGGGGGGGGTTGTAACCCCCTCTGAGGCCGAGTTAACTCCCCCTTTTATTTAACCACTTTTCTTTCCGTGCGCCTTTGAGTACTGCAACTAAGATGTAAGATGCGCAATCGTCTGCACACTCGCAAACTTGTGCAAAAAGCTCATTTTTTGATAATTTCCGGAGAAGAAATTGAAATTAGTGCTGTTTAGATGGTATTGGCAAACTAAGGCAAACTGTCAACCCCCCCCAGGCAGAGATCCTGGGTGCACTACTGATCGGTGGGTTTTTTCTTGCTGATTGTACGCAGAAATTTGGTGACGTTTACATAAGTTCAGATTGAAGAGAGCCGGTGAGAACAGACATGACCTGTCTGAGTGACATCTCACAGCTTTTCATCCGAAACCAACAGTAATCCTCATAGTTGAAGCATAACAATATCTTGGGTTGCAGCTTTGCCTCTCAATAAAAGCAAATGGACACACACTCGCCTCCTTGTGCTCTGTCATCACACACTTCTAGCAAATGCTTGCAGGAACTGTAAAAAATGGTCAAAACAAACCTCTCTCTTTGCCAAGAACAATGCGAATTCTCATAATAGGGCATAAAGGTGAAAACTAACATAGTCTAAACAGCTGCATGCACAAGAGAGGTAAGTGTACACATTGTTAGATTCTTGTTGCTTAGTTTTTAATGAAGGCGTAGTTGATGAATAAGCACTGTAGGGTCTCAAACGTGCCGTTGGGACAAAGAAACGACAACACAGTAGTGCAAACAAACAAAATGGCATTTACTGCACGTTTCATACACTAATGCCTGCAAGCCGAATTACTGCCCATAGAACATGCCGATGGGCACCCAACAAATCGAGGCAGCCCTACTCACCGCGACCGGATAGTGAGCAAATATGTTCGCCCCCGTGCCAGACACGAATGCCTAATCGTTCACGTGTACAGTCACTCAAACGGGGGTGCAGTCAGCCTGCACTACATACAATCTTCGACGATGCTATGTGGAATACCAGCCCAGCGACCATGTATAGGTTCAGGCGCCATAACGCCCGACGGGAACTCAATGAAAAACTTTTGGGACGCTAGTTCAAGCCATACCTCGATGTCTTGGTGAACTGGACTACGACGCTGCGTCTGATGCTGTTACATAATTACAGCAGAGCCTCGCACGACACAAAATCATCTATGTAGTGCATCTACGTCGTTTTAAGCGCGCTAATGAACTATAAAACTGCAATTCTTGTTTCTTTTATTATTTTCTGTTTTTAGATGTACATTTTTTTCTTTTTACTTTCTGTTTGCAGCAACAATGCTTTTTAAGAGAGGGTCATGGACATGCGTGCATTTTTAATGTTTTTCCAGTAACAGCTTTTAACCCGCTAGCTACAGTTACAAAGTTATCGCTCGGCGCAAGACACGCTTTCATGTATTGCATTCTTTTTTCTGTAGCAAATCACAGTGTACATTCTGAAACTTATACAAGCGCCAGGGATTACGATGCAATGTACAATAAGTCACGTATAAATGGCTGACACTTTTGACCCAATAATCAGATTTCGACGATCGTGCTCGCCGCTGTGGTTGTGCATTGAGTGTTACTTGTTTTCCTGGGCCCAACAAAGAAATAACTTCTCGCTTCGCACCTTTGGCAGTACCTTATTCTTGACCGTCACAACAACGTGGCATCTGATGGCGGTGCTTCTGCGATAATGTTCCAAGCCATGCACTAAGCCCAAAGTGCGAAGACAATGCCAACGCCACTCCAGACCAGCGAGTGAGCCTCAGGCTACAAGGATTGCCCCCGGAGCACGGACCACTACGTTGCAAGATCATCAAAATGAAAACAAAGACCGCAGCTACGATGACAGCTCCAGTGTCACCTGTATCCGTCATGCTTCAGCAACACTTAATACCAACTGCAACGAAATTTCACTTTGGCTAAATTTGTTGTATAAATGTGTAGTATACATTACTGAACCAATCTGGGCAAAGCAGCAGAGCTGGGTATTGCACAATTTTTTTTTTTTTGCTAGTAAAACAGCACCTGTGCAGACGTGTACACCTTGTGGTGTCGTTTTGACGCAAGGCCGAGATTTTTCGTTGCGGTACGGGTGCCGAGCTAGGCCCCATCGCCATGCCTGGAAAACCACAGGGACCAATCAGAGCATGCGGTAGTCCAAATTTCTTGATGGCGAAAGGGCTTGTCACAGCACCCTGTGGCGACCGCAGTATCTATGCTATCCAGCATTGTGACCGTCAAGATTGTACAAGTGCACCACTGTAATCTTGGAGGCAGCCATTGCAATCTTGGAAGGTCATGCCGAAGAGCCGCACGTTAATGCGCCCCTAAACCACCACCTCAGATATTTTTTGAACATTGGAAGTAAACAGGCGCATCGAGTTCAGAATGCCGTCACGATCAACGATGCCAAACGCTGCAGCGCTACGCGCCGCGGGAGCGCCACAAAACCAAAAAAAACAATGCCGTCCTCCTCCCCTCGCCTTTCCAGTAACCGCAGCGGTCGTCATGATGTCAGCAGGGGGAATCTGGTGATGTCAACGGCGGAAACGATGCCCATCGGTCGAACAAGAACCTACGACTTCCGGTTTGTCTGCTAACAGGTACGCGCGCTCCCTGCTCGTCCTCGCCGTGTTGCTCACTTGTGCGCGCTTGCGCATCGGTAATTACAGCCCGCAACGCAAGTGCCAAATCGCTCGTGTTCCAACACAGTCATGCTTAGCGGTCTCATTAGCTGCGCGAGCAGAGTGCAACAATGTTGGCCTTTCCAGACGTGCGCGCAACACAGGGCCTATAGCGGCACGCTTCGCATAACACGCGCCGGCACCGCAGCAACAGCGGGTAGCCGAGAAGCGCCGAGTTCACGTCCACGTTACCGGCACGCTAACACGCCGCACGCCGTTTGGCATTCGCGGGCCGCCGTTCGACAGTGGTTTTGCTTGCGAGTGACGAGATTTCCATGCCGTATGTAGAGAGGATGAGACTGGGACTCATTTGTGCGGCAGCCTCACCGCCGCTGATCGCTCGACGGCGCCAATATCGTCGCTAGGCCTTTTCCGGTTCCCTTCAAAGCTATAGCGGACGGCGCTTTGAAATGAATTACCGACGCTCACAAGCCGCAATATTTTATTATCGTTGTTATCACTCTTCGCAATAATTGTACACAAAGAAGAAAAATGCGCTGATATTAGCGGAGCCGTCGGCTACGATGCGAGCACAGCCAAGCCAGTCGTCTCCCGTCGGTAGCCGTGCACTCAGCTGCAGCCGATGTTTTCGTTGCTGGTCGCAGAGGCGTGCAGCGGGCAGGGCGCCGGCCAAACTGTCGTCTACTTTGGACACCTCTCGCGCAGCAGACTGGAGGCTGTATCGTCGTCCGCATATGTGCCGCTAGCATGGCTAACGCGGACGTGCCTTAACCGGAAGTAGGCAGTATTTTGAGAAGCGTGTTGGCGATGACGTATGTCACGTGACATTTGGAGCAGCAATCGGCGAGGAGGAGAGACCAGCCGTAGCGAAGGAAAGAGCGAAACGAGCCAGGGCCGTTTTTCGATCATCAAACGCGTGTAACTCCGCTATTACGGCACCATTTCGAAACATTTTCGCGACTACGTGTTCGTTGTCGACTCGTGCACAACTGCAACACCACAACTAAATTTCGACCTCTGGGTGGTTTAGGGGCCCTTTAAGGCACCTGTCACTTCGAACGAGTGAGAACTTTTTTTGTAAGTTTAACCATGAAAGACAACTAGTATTCTTCCTAGCTTTTCGTGGCGCTCCCGCTTGTATTTGAAATTTAAAATTCTGCACACCTGCTGAATTTACTCAGCAGTAAAATGTAACCACCTGAGAGAGAGAGAATAAACTCTGCAAAAGAGCGTGCGAGCGTAGGTAGCTCCTCCGCTCTGCAGTGGGTGGGCCCCCTCAATCCAGGAGTCCAGCGGGCTTGGCTGCTCTTCTCGCTCGGCTGACCAGGTTGAGCTGGTCCGTCGAGTCGGAGCTGGACAGTGCTGCCTCCCATTGCTGTGTGGTGGAGTGTGTTACGGGTGTGAGCCGTGGTGTGTTTGCGCAAGCCCATACCATGTGGTAAAAAGTTGCGCATTGATCACAGTGTGTACATTTATAGGAATACAGTGCAGGGTGTATGGCGTGGTAAAGACTCAAATGTGGATATGTGTTTGGAGTTTTCGCCATATTGCAGTTTCCTCTCGCGTCAGAGCATTATGAGGCGGCGGTAGTGTTCTTCGTGAAAGGTGATAGTGTTGTAGGATGTGAGTGTAGGTTAATGGTATGGGCTCTGGTTGGAACTGCTCGGCGCGGCCCTCTCGCAGCTCCCGGTGTGCATGCGCTTGGGCGTAGGCGTGTGCCTGCTGATTGCCGCGTAAGGCCTTGGAGTCCACACAATTTGTATGTATAGTGGGAGCTGGTGCACTCCACTCAGAATGCAATGTGCGGCCCTGGAAATTTTGGCTCTGGAAATATTTCTGCATGCCGTCTGAGAGTCCGTCAGAACTATGACGCACTCCCAGTGCGGTCTCGTCATGATGGCTAACGCTATCGCTAGTTCCTCTGCTTCCGCAGCACTCGCTCTGGAAACCGACGACGCATTTCGGTCCCGTGATTGTCGACTACGCTGGTGACGAATGCGGTGCTTCTTGCGGTGCTGGCCGTGTCTACGTACAAGACATTGGGGTGGTTTTCATACTTCCTCGCCAGCGCCGGCGCTCAGGCTTGTTGGAAGTTTGGGTGAATGTTCCTGGGAATCTGTGAGACATGCATAGTTTTGTGTATTCGTGTTGGGATTTCTGTCTGTGCGCTGGTCTTTCGTACAGAATATCCAAGATGTTCCAAGACACAGCGTCCCACTATTGTGCGCAGTAGCCTTTCCTTCTGGGTTAACAGGTGGGCCTCTATGATTTCCTGTGTGTTGTACTTTTCGCCGCTGTCTCCTCGAGGCGAAAAGTAGCCATTCCGGGTGGGAGTCTGAGAGCTTGCTTAACCGCCTTGCGTATCAGTCGGTAGAGTACCTCCACTTCCGCGTTACTGAAATTTAAATATGGTGCCGAGTACGCGATACGGCTCACAATCAGAGCCTGCACTAGTCGGATCAAAACTTCTTCCCTGAGTCCCCTCTTCCTGCTAGTAATTCGTTGCATCATGTGCAAGATCTGTGTGGTTGTGTGTTGTAGCTTCTGTATGGCGTATCCTCTACCCCCGTCTTTTTGTAAGTGTAAGCCGAGGATACGAGCAGGCCGTTGCACCAAGCTAGGCAAACTACGCCATTTACCATAAACTCACACACGCAAGCAAAAGAAGATAAGTGTGCACATCTGCTGTCTGCCTACCTGACGTGGAGCTTGACGGATGCACAGTCTGTGTAGTCTGCGAGCTACTCGACTCGCTTCCTGCTTTGAAGGAGCATCCGACAGACTTGTCAGCCACAGGCAAGCTGCACTGCACAGCAGCATTGACCTGACCGATCTCGAGAGGAGTGTGGCATGACGCTTCGGCAACAGCGATGCCTAGGCTCATCACTTTTGTCAGACCTGCAGAAAATAGTTCGAGCAATTGCAGTGCAATTACAGAATCAAGGGAAAAATACAATATTAAAAATGATGCAGACTACAATAGTACATAGTTGTAGAACACAAAACAAACATTTGGGTTCAGTAAAGGGCAATGCACATTGAATATTTGAAAGCAGGGCAACCTTTCTCTGTGCAAGGTTCATGACAGCACAATATATCTCAGACTCATCTGACAAGTTTTTATCTCATGGAGTCATACGTTTTAAACCTACTGGTGTAGTCTAACCGACGCAAACTGACTGCAACATGGCAGGGTCATCGTCATCAGTCTATTTATGTCTATGGCAGAATGAAGACCTCTATCAGCAATCTTCAATCAGCCCCGTCTTGTGCCAGCTGGTACCATCATCTGCTTGTAGATATACACAGTTCACACCACCTGTCTGCTGTCCATGAGTGTGAGTCCCTTCTTTTGGTATCCATTCAATAATCGTAGCAGACCACTGGCCCTACAAATTACATTGCCTGCCCAAGTTATTTTAATGCAATTAGCATTCCTAGGGTAATTCATGCACTTTCTAGCATCCTTCTGTCCGTGTCTAACCATTTTCACGTCAGCTGCGAGACTGTGGGGCTGCTGTGCTGTTCGAAACTAACAACTGGACCAACAACTTGGGTTACTTAATACCGTATATACATGTGTAATGGCCACATTCATGTAATAGGCACACTTTGAAAAAAAGAATCCGAAAAAAAAAAATTATTACCCTTGTGAAGTAGCACAAATGATTTCAAGAAGGTTGGCAGCATTATCTATGTGCAGTGCGAGGTTTGTAGAACTTTTTAAATGTGAAGCATTTCTTGGCAAACATTTGCTACTTTGACAGTATCTATCTATCTATCTATCTATCTAGCTGCCTACGTCTTTGTGCTCTCATGGTCGTTTCGTTACACTGGTACATACCAAAATTGGCATACTATCACAAGAGTATATGATGAACATAAATGATATGTCATGACATGCATGTCGCGTAGGTCACGGAAGAGCCGCCTACGTCTTGGTGCTCTCATGGTCGTTTCGTTAATTTCGTAGGCTCTCTGCACACTGCTTCGCATAACATCGATTCCCACAGGGCATGGGATCTTCCTGCTTTTCTTTTTCTTTCAATTACTGCAGGCAGGTAACATGCAAAAATGATGTGCATTTACCATCAAAGAAAAGAAAACACATGCCGACAACAAAAGGATGTTTATACTAACACTTATAGTAACTGAGAAAATGAGAAGGAGAAAATGCAGCAGAACCCATCTCACGATGAATGTTGACGTTAATGCAATTAGCATTAGGGCAATGGTTTGAAACAGCGTATTCCAACTGCAGAACCATGTCGCGCAAGAGGCATGTACGACAGGCCGCCTTCTTACGCTTCCATCTGGACACGCTGTGCCATGTAGCCTCGCTGCAGCTAAGTCCCCGCGGGGCAAGTGAGTGAACAATACATACACACACAGGATTGTCTGAATACGTATGTAGAAATGGAGGCGGCAAAAGCAGTTTTGAAGCAGCTCTGGAAGAAACAAATTTGACATTTTGGAGCAGTCAAGTGTCTTTTTTTTTTCTGTTACACACAAGCAATTGATATATAGCTGTTAAGCCAACATTTATTGACTTGCTCATTGGATAAGGCGCCAATTGAAAGGTATTGGAGGATGTCGACAAATGACCGATAACAGTGTTTAAAGCAACCAAGGTCGTGTGTGCCCCTCTCTTCTGACAAAAGAATGAATAAAACGCCAGTGAATTGAAAAAGAAATTGCCCCCGACAAAATGTCATTACACCAGTGATATCAGCAGTCTCTGACGTAAACATTGTCCATCTAGTACATTGTGTATATTGCGCACATGCCAACCAATACGTGTTGTTCGCATATTATCCAATCTTTTACCACGGCCATTTGGCCGCCTAAGGTTGACAAAAACCGAAACTTTACATCCTCGGCTTGCATTCTGCGGAGGCAAAAGTCTGATTTGTGCGGTGTAATCGTGCAGAAAATAGAGTAACTGGAGCCCAAATTTCAGTGACGATTACGATTGCCATTGGATATTTCTGGTGAAGAAGTTTCACGAAAGCAAGCAGGTCGTTTGTCGGCGTACCACATTTTCATTCCAGTAGCTGGACATGGCTCACATGCGAATTTGGAACATTACAAGCACGGCGTTCGTCCCATTCATCAACTCAGATTTACTAATAGGGCCCACACAATGAGCCCTTAAATGTATAATGAATCTACTGAGCTACACGCTGAACAAACCGTACAACTTATTCATTCAGCTGAGCTTTTCTTCCCGATTGCCCAATAAAATGAGCGCCAGTTCAAATCATCTTTAGCTGGACACTAGTAGCTAAACATCCAGCAACGCATGCGTGGTGCCAACAGTGACAGCGCAAACCTGCCTCAAGCATCCGTATATTGCTATTGCAATAACATTAGATTACACAGAGTACTTCCTGGAATAAAGCTCCTAGAGTCACGTTTCATACTCGGCACAGTGTGCCAATACAAATTTTTCAAATCTTTCTAGGCATGGTGGCTTGGAATTGAGGATATGTATCGGGTTTATATGCTCAAGGTCCCAAGTTGGAATCCTCATCCAAGCCACTACATTTTCCAAGCTGGAACTGACACCTGAATCCTAAAGAAATAAAAAAAGAGAGAGAGAGACAATGAACCAGAGAGGCCTGCAGTACGAAAGCATCCATGACTGGCATGTTGTGGTTGCAATGAGATTGACACATGTTGCAATGACATCTGTGTTGGTTTGGCGAGATAGGAAAGGGCCCAATGTAGAAGAAATTCGCTTCAAAAGAATTTGCTCGCAGGCTAGTTGGTACATTTCTTTCAGTACTATAAGTTTGTGCAGTGCAAAATAAGCAGGACATGAGGGAACACAGAACGATGTAGACAAGCCTCGACTTCCAACTACATTTTTAAAAAGCGTCACTTTTGATACTTATTCTTTACCGGATAACATGTCTGCATGCATTTAAGTTGGCTCGACATTTTTGGAAAAATGTCACAGTTTTGCCCTAAGGGCGAAGCAATGAATGCGATAGCAACACAGCAATGTCGTACGAAGTAAGGTGAGCGGCTTTGGTAGCAAAATGCAGCAGCATCAGCAACGCGCCGAACTGTTGTCGACGCCGTCGGCGTTTTGCCCGCGTTCGTACTGAACGCGCGCGGCGTTTTTATATAAATACGCATTTGGTGCCGCAGCTAAACGTCGCCTCCCCTCTCTCTCTCCCTCCTGTCCCCCCACAGCCTTTTTCGCGTCGGAAAAAGTCGCGTTTGCTCTCTATATATGTAAAGGAGGAAAGAGACGCTTAATTCTGCAGCCCTTCAGGGTGCACGGCGCAGAACGCGCGTTTGCTCTTCGACGTGCGTTCGTTCCCTGTGAAAGCTCGCGTCCCTCGCGCCCTTTCACTCGCGCATACAGCGTCCGGAGCGCAGCGACGATTTCATCGCCCTTGACGTCATACGGAACCTCAAGGCGACGCCGACGGCAGAAATCCACTTTGGAGTGTCCATATAATTGCTATCGCAATAATAAAGTACTTGGAAGTCAGCGCCTGTCTATGTCGTTTTGTGTTCCTCCATGTAATGTTTCTTTTTGCGCTGCCCAAACTTAGTATTGATAAACGTAGTCCAGGTGCCAACAAACAATGAAGGCTACAAAAAAGGTACTCTCTAGTATAACAGAAAATAGCCCACCTGGTGCAGTATTTCATGCCACTACCTCCTCGAATGAATCTAGCACTTAATCCTTGGCCATCAGTCTCCCACAGCTTGTTTTTTGTTTTTGTTTTCTTTTTAACTCATTATTATTACTATTATTATTATTATTTACTTTTTTTGCAGCCACAACCCTGAAATGAAATGTTAAACCATCATCTAACTCAAACCATATTTTTGTTCCAAGCTAGCGGAACAATTTTGCGACTATTCCTCATCAAAGGTGAAGTTCCCAATAAAATTTGATGGCCAGATAGCGCCGCAAATTTAGTAGACACTCGCTCGTGCCTGTAAATATTATTTTTCTGGTCTCCACTAACGTCCACTCATTTGCTGAAATTACCTGAGACTAAGTTCCATGTGTATTAAAAATTAGTGCACTCATTAGCCTGTATGCTGACCAATGAATTGTTTACATGTACCTAAAAAGACTGTTCAAAGCTGTTTCGTCACGAGCCACTACGCAAATGAGCGACAAATGATATTAAGTCTTTTTTGTAAGCTACTACAAAAATTCAAAACATGGTTGTTTTAGCTTGGACCACAGCATAAGAAAATATAGTGCAACTGACAAATTCAGGAGATATTACATCAAAAATAAATATTGTCACGACACGTTATACTGAACCAAAGACATGGCCGCCTCCTATGACTTCCAAGCCATTGGCAATAAATAAAGTGAATGACAGTAATCCTGATTTAATGCAGTGGTTGAAAGTATGTACTACAGTGTCCTGGAAAAGAATTTCCAGCCCTGCCTTTGAGAACGCAAAATGTACGTCAGTGCCCACAGCATTTGGGCAAGGCGTAATGAGCTCAAAGAGATAGATATGTGACCTTTACATGTCTTTCGAAGCTTTGGAATTGCAATTCCTTGCAATTAAGGCAGTCATTGTTTGGCAACAAACACCAAAAGAGTGGCTTCCTACCCCACACCGGAATCTTCCACTGTTATTGTAAACAGAGGCTGCAGAGGGCGGCTGAGGTAGGCAATGAACCAAGTGATAAAACATGGCAGCACCTACGGAAGTGTGGTGAAAAAGCTCTATACTGCTCAAGCTACAGCGTTCGACTTGCTGAAGAAAACGGTTGCCTCAAGTTCATGCACAGCTTGGTACAACCCAGAACTCCCAACATCCATGTCTGCCAATGCCAGCCCCTATAGACTGGGTTCTCAGTCCTTCTGTAGTGTCAACCAGTGGTGGCCTTCGCATCAGAAGCTTTACCCTCTGACGAATAGTGAAACAGCCAAATCGAAATATAACGAATTATAGGATAGGTATAATGGAGTAAGTATAAAACCTTCTTGGTCATGCTTTATCTCAGTGGAATATTTATCTGCAATAACCCGCACAGCACCAACAAAAGCTACGTGTGGAGCGGTGATCAAGTCAAGTGGTGCGCAGCTTGAGCTTTTGTCAGTTGTGGATACACTTTAATGAGTTGAAGACAACTCACAAAACCCATTCTGCCTTAAAGATGGGAAAGCCCTGTTGTATTTCAGATGGAAACTGGAAACGTTAACTTTATATGCAATAAAATATTACTGTAAAATACTGGTCCACTATTAAACTAAAAACGTCATTCGTATTCAGTACAACCGAACTTCACTACTACATCAGCTTCGGAGCAAAAGCAGCACTAGATTTATTTACCAGAATTTGTATTAATAAAAAAATTCACCGGTGATTACCATACTCCTCAATGCGAAATTTCAGCGCCAGCTCTATACGTGTTTTCATTTCGCAATATATTGGCTGGCGCGGACAATCTGTCACGTGCGGCATGTTGCAAACGGAGCCAAGTGTGGCGTGACTGCCTTGTTAATCTGGAGATTGTGACAGCCAGCACATGGGTGACACAATATGAAATTGGGCCTCTTCGATTATCCATCCCTGACAGTCCCAGACTGTCCAAAGCAGTGCTTTCAGCCAATGAGCATTGCCTGTGCAGCTTCTTGGACAGTCCAGGACTGTCAGAGACGGACAATCGAAGAGACCCACTTTAGAGAAGAGTCCATCAATGAAATTCATGATGATGCCATTGAGTCCTAGCTATTGAAAGGCTGGCTCGCTCTTGCATGATGCATCTATTTTCATTAAAGCTCCTCTCTGAATCCACATTTCTGTGTGACAGGCTTGAAAAAGTTTTCACAAGTGTGCACAGCAAGGCATACTTCCCCGTCCCATCAGCGAACCCCAGAGAGAAAATCTTCTGCCAAAAGTCAAGCAGACATCCCACAGGAGCAATGTCTACGCTATCCGTCACCACGAGGCTGAACTTATTTATCAGGGAGGAAACATTACAAGCTGGAATGACTACAGGAATTTGCTTGGCCAAGTTCCTCAGAGCTGATTGGGCTAAGGGCCTTGAATATAGCGTTATACAGGGTGTCCCAACCATCATGCACAAGATTTAAAAAAAGAGCAACTGCGTTACTCGAAGAAAACCTTGCGCATATTGTTTCCAGTACAGTGGAGAAGCCTCCAGTAATATTCTCGTCCCTGAGATTTAATTAGGTGATTGTAATTAATCACAATCACCTAATTTGATAATTAGGACAGTACTCGAGAAGTACTGTCCTAATTATCAAAGTGTCAATGAGAAAATTGTAGAACATGAAAAACTCCCGATACAGCTTTCTATTGCTCAATACGTGCTACATAAAAGTGTTTTTCTGAGTGTGAAAGAAGCCCGTGAATACATGCAAAATTGCCTCCCGACTGGCCACTCGAGGCACTTTGCATGTATCCAGTGGTGAGCAGTATATACGGTGGCGTGGAACTGTTTCTAATCTCAAGGTAATAAGTTCGAATCCTGCTCCAGTCTACTACATTTTCAGGCATGGAATGGTTGCCTGACACCTGCAAAAAAAAAAAAATTTTAAATATTGCCGAGAGCTAGTGGGGCTATACAAGTCCAGGTGCAACCAAATTAGGAAGGCACACTAAGCTTCAACAGAGTCACTCCCTCACCAGAACAAGAATTGGCCTCCCTGGTGCAGTATTCGGCCACTACCTCCCTCATGACTCCTACAATTAACCCATGGCCTTCAGTCCCCAGCAGCTGCGGAGCACCTGACCAAGGCGGCGGTCAGACCTGCGACGCAGCAGAGGGTGCTAAGAATCTCTGGGTCCGGACTGGCCGCCACTGGAAACTGAACCTGGCAACATTCAACATGCGCACCCTATCGAGTGAGGCTAGCTTAGCAGGACTATTTGAGGAATTATCAGGCATTGCCTAGGATATTATTGGCCTGCATAGTATTGGTCTGCACATTTTTGATGTAACAACTTTATTTGGAACTAATAAAATCTGAATCTAAATCTTAGTGAGGTTAGAATAACTGGTGAGGCTTATATAGTGCTGACTAACGGCCACGTCCTCTGCTACAGAGGTCTTCCAAGTAAGAGAAAATTCGGGGTAGGATTTCTAGTCCATAAGGACTTAGTAGGCAACACTGATTAACTCTACAGCATTAATGAGAGGGTAGCAGTCGTCGTAACAAAGCTGCATAGGAGGTATAGAATGAAGGTAGTACAAGCCTACACCCCAACCTCCAGTCACATTGATGAAGAAAAGAGCAGTTTTATGAAGAAGTTGAATTTGCAACGAGAAAGGTGCAACCTCGGTATACTGTAGTCATAGGCGACTTCAATGCAAAAGTGGGGAAAAAGCAGGCTGGCGAGCAAGCAATTGGCAACTACGGCATCGATTCTAGGAACACAAGAGGAGAGATGTTAGTAGAATTTGCAGAAAGGAATAAGCTCCGAATAATGAATACCTTCTTCAGGAAGCGCAGCAACAGGAAGTGGACCTGGAAAAGCCCTAATGGAGAAACAAAAAATGAAATTGATTTCATACTCTCTGCCGATCCGAGCATAGTGCAGGACGTAGAAGTGTTAGGTACGGTAAAGTGCAATGACCATAGCTTAGTGGGGTCTAGGATTTCTCTCAATTTGAAGAAAGTGTGAAATTAGTCCAGAAGAAACGGGCCAACCTAGACGCAGTAAGGGTGAAAGCAGACCAATTCAGGCTGGTGCTCACAAGCAAATATGCAGCTTTAGAACAGGAAGATGAAGACAACATAAAGGTAATGAATGAAACCATAACTAGGCTTATCTCAGAAGCAGCAATTGGAGTGGGAGGTAAGGTATGGCAACCATTACATAAGGACGGCAGAAAACTAGGTGGGGTGATGAAGTTAGGAAATTTGCAGGCGCAAGTTGGAATCAGCCAGCGCAAGACAGGGGTAATTGGAGATCACAGAGAGAGGCCCTTGTCCTGCAGTGGACATAAATATAGGCTGACGATGACATACCGCTGAAGCAATCTTGCCAAAGCCTCAGGGCTGGCAATTGCACATTTTTCTTGTTAGCAGCCTGTAAACAGCACGTAACTGGACGATGCATGCATGTGGCGGTTGTCTGCATGACACAAGTCCCAGCATGCCGCCTCGAGATTTTTCAGTGCGCCATGGCCAGGCACTGCGTTTTCTCAGAGGTCATGCATCACTGCCGGCATGATGGCATTTCTTTTTTAACGTACTGGCATCAAAAATGCCTATTTTTGCTAGCTTTTCGTGGTGTTTCCACTTGTATTTCAGATGTGAAATTTTGCCCAGAGGCCCCCCCTCCACTATATCTACACTATCTTAAACGAAGCTTTTTATGCAGTTCGAAATTCCGTTGCAGCTCGCCTTGAAGAAATTCATTGTATTGTTATTTGCATGTCTGCAGCTTATATTTAGTGATGCATTGGAAAACTAAATCGGTTGCAAGTGCGTGCTGGTTCGTATCTAATGCACATCTTATTTTGCACCTTGAACCTCTTTCCACTTTCTTGGGGAAGTTGCGTATCTGTACTAAATCTAGCCATAGGAATACTAGCTCGCAACCATTGATGGCTGTGGTGGCATATTTGAGACATCCTATTCAACCACAGCATGTTATCTTTGAAGCATTTAGTAGAACGTTCTTGCTGGCTAGTGGTGGTTCATGTGATGTATTGTGCGTGCCTTCCGCTTGTCCTAGTCTTTTCACGCAGTTTTAAACTTCCTTCTTAGAAGCGAGCAACTGGCCAACAGACCACTGTGCACTACGTCGAGGCATGCATCAAGGATGCCAAATTTGAGACACTTGCATTCAATGAGCGAGAAAATTCGGGGGACCAAGGGGCTCACGCTTTTATTAGTAACAAGCACACTAAAAATACAGACTATGAACGCACGATAGACACAGAAGAATTTAACTGTAGGTACACAAAGTGAAAGTTAGGAATAATGTATACGCAGCGAATGAGTGTAAAGAAGTCTAAAATTTTAAAAACACGTAAATGACTGAGGGCTCTGATGTGAATGTGTAGAACTGATAGGACAAAGAATCTGGAATGCACACATCCAACAAGCATTCAGGATTGCAAGCACTGCAGCCCATGTGCAAACTGGGAACACCAAGACAGTTTGACCACATAACAAAAAAAAAAAAGAATGAGATGGAATGAAAACTTCACTTCCAAGAAAGCACTGTGATGAACCGTCATAATGAAATGAGCCTAATTAACAGGGACAAGACACAGTAGTATAGCTAGAAATTTTGCTGGACATCTACACGTCTGGTGTGGCTGGAGGAAAAGGGATAAACACATAGGTACGGGAACATAAGGTTACCCTATGCTATCTAAATATCAGCCAGACTAATCTTTTCATTTTCCATATATATATATATATATATATATATAGGGTATCTTTTTTTTAGCTGCCCCAAATTTGTAATTGTGCCATTGCCTGTGGCAGACAGCACAATTCTAACTCTTGAGCCAAATTACTTGATGTGACGGCCATCACTTCTATGACAAATCAAGATGCTTAATATTCAACATATTTACACTAATTCAAACAATTACTTAACAGCACATATTTTAATCTACGAATTGTAGCTAGTGAGTTTGCAGGGCATATCGACTTGGAATGAATTCTGAGGATGGCACCGGTTTCACGATATGTACAGTCAAACTTGCGATAAAAATGCACTGCTGTTGTTCCACTTAATTTTTTATGAAAATGCTCTTTTATGCATTGAGGCCCAAAGGTAACTAGAATGCCAATTCATTTCATCCGACACATTAAAAATGAATACCTCAAAGCTAGTGGAACCTGAGAATTCGTACCAAGTGGATACGCCTTGCGAACGCACTGGCTGTAATTTGGATATTTAAATATGAGCCGTAATGTCGTTAAAAAAAAGTTTATTGGTGTGTTTACGTTAAATGTTCAATTAAGCATTTAGACTTCTCTTATAAGTAATGGCCGCCTCATTGTGAAATTTAGCTCAAGGGTTAGAATTGGGCTATCTGCAACAGGCAATTCTTTTTCATTTGGTGCAGCTAAAAAGAAACATGATATATACCGCTTACAGAGGACTCCAAGCATTCAATCACTGAAAGAAAAGATGGTTTAACACATGATTGATTTAAAAAAATTATCCTAAGAACACAGAATGATAAATGGGCACTGAAATGAGGGAGGAGAGAGACTATACCAAGGATGTATTTAAACCTCTCATGTTCCCACAATCTTAGTAAGCAAGAGTGCTGCAAGCCCTAAGCTCTTATTCATAAGAATGCTGGCCCCATGCTCGGCAGTTAATCTGTGAGCTTGTGTGAAAAAAGATTTCATCGCAGCCACACATCCACGCCAGAATTAAAAGTGCAGAGTACCCCACACTGCATGCATACATAAAAACCAGGTACAAGAATGTACCACCGTTTTGTGATTTCAATGCTATCAAAAGATTATGAAGAAGGGGGTACACTTGTCCACATGAAATCAAAGTGCCTTAAGCTTGCGTGCACAGCCCTGGCAAGAAACTGCCAACATTCTGATTTGACCGTGTCCACCTCTACGACATCGTGCAGGTCAACCAGAAATGCATAACGCAGGTGCGAACATCCACATTTATAATTATTTTTAAACTCAGCCACGAAGTGGTGAAACCAGTTACCTATCGCAAATCAGACGAGCACCGAGACGTTTAAGAAGCATAGGCACAGGCCCGCAGAGCGTTTTCTTTTGTGGCCGGGGTGATGCAAGCCCTTGCTTCAGCCAACTGAAGCATCCCATGTACAAAACCCAAACAAACCTAACACTTTCGTGTACCGTTCTCGCATACTGCTCATGGCGTGGCCATTGCGTCATAGAAAAAAGCCATTTCTGGTTGACTTACACGATTGTGTACAGAGAGGCAGTCTGACGACCATAAGCCAGATGCTGAGGATGCGATTGGCAAGTGATAGTGCCCCTGAAGCAAAAGACGGTGGGGAACAACCGTGGTCCCTCAGAAAAATGGCTCACTGCCGAGAATGATCGTTGGCAGTTCGCAACAATTCTTCCTCGACGATTTATTGTCTCGGGGCAGCTAGAAACAAATTTTCTGGATTCTTCCTCGACTATGTCTGTTGCGACAGCATCAGGCATCAAGTGCAATACAGTATTATAAGTGTTATGGCCTACACAATTTTATATGCGAGTTTAACACATTGTGGCAACTTGCAACATTTAAACGGTAAGCATCCACGGCTTGAATCTGTGAACAAGCCTAGCCACCTGAATAGCACAATAATGATAGGGTGTCATACCCATCACTCAAGCCACCAATAATTAAATCCTCCTTTAATTGAGCAGCACCAGCATTAGAAGCAACAGCACGCCCTTAGCAAATGGATGTACATGCCCGATTCCGGACAAAGAAAACCAGCAGCAATCTATTTATTATACAAACACATGTTCACTACTTGTGGCTGGGCTAGTTGGCTCATGCATTTTATCGATGCTATCTATAAAGGGAAAGCGACATTTCTGTGCCTGTAAAAATTTCTCCCCCTTCATAGCTGGTCATAAACCGTCAATAAAATCCACATTTTTTCTGTACAGCATTACAGTGGGGAAAGGCATGACAGTACTAAACGAATAAAAACATAGATTTCACACACACATAAAAAGAAGAGACATAGCAGAACAGCAGGCATTACTGTGTCCAACAAAAGCAGCAATGCACGCACACACACACGCACACATGCACAGCCAAGACGTAGAAGTACAAAATTTGCATAGTTAGACCAAGTACAAATTTTAATCACATGCCTAACATTTATTGTAAACGGTCGAGTTTCATGTTTAGGAAACAATGTCCTCGGGCTGTCCATTCTGTTCATTGATGGTAAGGGAGAAAAAGAACACTTAAATATATCAGTTCTTATTTTCATTAACCTCATTTTCAGCCTGTGTTCCAGCCGATGTGATATGTGATGGAACTAAGCGAGTATTTCGACTTGTTCATGCTTCATCAATACTTCTTTTTGGGCGAGTTGGTACATCTTGAAACTGTGGGCAACAGCGCAAACAGACGACCACAAGAAGGGAGACACAGCGCTTGTGTGTACGTGTCTCCCTTCTTGTGGTCATCTGTTTGCGCTGTTGCCCAAAGTTTCTTGTTAATGCTTGTGTTATTGTAACAAATATCATTGAAAAATTTCGTATGCAAGTGATGCTGGCATTCAAATAAGGCAGAAGTGCCAAGATTCTTTTGATTTCTGTGACACTACTAGACTAGCAATAGTTCCCAGTGGTAAAGCATGCTGCTCGATTTTGGATAGGCTCTAAGATGTCTGTTATGTTTTGTTTATGGGGTTCCATGTTATGCACACGTATTCAAGTATTGGTCTGACTATTGGTATTGGTCTGTAATATACGGTATCTTCTTGTGTGGATGGGGGCAGTTTTGAGCAAATAACAATAGCATGCTGTTTGCCTTCATAGCAGTTTGGCAATGTGATGCTGCCAACTGAGAGTGCTCAAAAAAAAGGTGCCACGATACTCGACCGTTGTTACTATCAGAAAGGTCGTATAGTTGAGACTGCAGTGGTGGGAACTTTTTCCAGGAAAAGCACACACAGCTGAACTTTGATTCATTTTATGTCATACACCACATGGCACACTATTCAGAAACCTCGTTAATGTCTTGTACAATGTCACTGTCGCTCAGTCTCATCAGTGGGCAATAAATAATGCAGTCATCTGCATACTACTGCAGATTTGATTTTACGTCTTTAGCAATATCAATGATAATTTTATTTTTTTAATAACGAGCCTAAAGTGAACCCCTGCAGCACACCAGGCGTAATTGGAATATATGGTCAGCAGCATCCATTGACCACAGTAACCTGTCTATGATTTGTGAACTAGTTATCCAACCAATTCATTAGGTTAGCAGGGATATTTAGATATTGAAGTTTGTGCATTATAAAATCACGAAGAACCAGATCAAATGCTTTTTTTTTTTTTATCTAAGACCAAGCAATCAACAGTGGCAACCTGATTTAATGCATATGATGTCAAAAATAAATTCTTCTAGCTGAGTGTCGCAAGAAAATCTCTAAAACCATGCTGTTCCAAGTAGAAAAACTTATGCAGGCCCAAGTGTTTTATTAAGTTACTATATACACTGTGTGTTCCAATATTTTCCAAGCACCCAATATCAGAGAAACTGGCCATTATTGTTCAACTGAATTTTTTTATCCTTGCTTATGGACAGGGACAACACGAGCAAATTTCCATTGATCTGGTATATATTCTGACATCAACGCAAGCATATTGTCTTTGAGAATTCTCCAAGCACTATTACTGTCTCAATGCATATACCTTCCAACACAGTGACAAAATTTTTTAATTCTGTGTTCATGGCTGTGTAGTTTACCTCATCATAGAAATGCACAAGTGTTGGAGGAAGCTGGGCTTTATTGTGGTGGACATTAAGCATTTATTCAGAACAAGTCGGTCGGTGATGCCAGGAACACAAATGGGAGGTGAAACAAAGTCAGCCTCGCATATATTTTCTGGCTATATTCGTTGCCAACAAGGCAGAGTCAAACTGACCTGGATCAGCAGAAAATATTAGGTGCAGGCAGAATGCATCGGCAGAAGCAGTAAAGACAGCAGCAGCAGCCGCACAGTCAAGCACATTAGACAAATTCTACACACAAAACCAAGGGTCTGGGCCTAGGGCTCTTCACAATGTCACTGCCACAAATAGAAACGTTCGCTCCTCATGCAACAGGAAAAAAATATATATATATATATATATATATCTTTCAGCTGTACATAGCATGAGTGTATGGAGCTGGTCTGCTTAGGTTGACATTCTAAAGACGGCCCAGACAAAAATGGGGCACACACGTGTCATCTGCCTTCCTGCCGTTTCTAAGATGTCGATCACAGATGCAAAGTTACGGACACGATATATAAACGACGTAGCCAACTGATCATACACGTGTTTACTTTTGAAAGTGCCCGTAACTAGTAGCAGTGAAGCGAGTTTATTTATACCTGATCACCCAGAAAGTACACATAGCTTGACACATATCGATCCACACATAAGAGCCGCTAAGAAGCTTTAATTGAAGAAAATACACTGTCTCAGTGCCACAAATGGAAGGTGCTGATGACACCCCCAGCTATGGCTAGAGCGGTCGGCACAAGCAGTGATAAAAGGGAATTAAATGCAGCCGTGCGAACATTGCTGAACCAAGACCCATGACGTCCGCATGAGTAAATAATCGGCGTGTAACATCTCATAAGGCGGAGGAAAATAGAGACACCGCGAGACCGCCGGCAGGAACACCTGAGGACATAGGAATGTGCTGGCATATTTATTTTTTCTAAAGACACGACAACACACACGTGTTGCACATTACTAACAGTAGTAGTCTACTGCTAAAAGAAACAGCAGTTTGGAAACTCTGCGAGAATGCGGCAACGCTTCGCATTCGCTGGCATTTCAAGATCACTTTACACTGCACCAATTCGCGACCGGTTGTTCCTACAAGTGCAAGGAAAAGAACGCGTAATCGCACAAATCTTTTGTAGCGGTGAGTGACACTGCCCCTTTATCAGCCGGCCGTGAGCGGTGGGTGGGTGATAAGGCTGGCACAGAACCGAGCAGAAGGCATCCCTACAAAATAACGCCGCAGAACACCCACCTTTGCTCTAGATGTAGTAGTTGGAGCACCGGCAGCTATATGCAACAAATGTGAACAACTCGTGGCCCACCGCAATGTCCGTAACTCAAAGCTTCTAAACACGTACAAAAACACTATAGGAGCTAATCACAACACTACAGCACGCGAAATTCGCGCTGCTTGCCTGCTTGCACATAATGGATGCGAGCATAGCCTCCTATATACTTTCTGTGCCTGCTCGAAGGCGGCTAAACCACCGTTCACTCTCGCTAGCCGATTGACGCCGTTCCCCACGAGGTGGCGCCACCAGCCCTGGATAGTGTGCGTGGAATTTGCCACATGCTTGTACGTCAAAACGTGTGTTGCGCTCCTGCCACTGGAGATTTTATTGCGATAGCAATTATATGGACACTTCAACCGGATTTCTGCCGTCGGCGTCGCCGTCGCCGTGAGGTTCCGTATAGATAAAATCTTCGCCGCGCGCCCAATGCCCCAGCGGAAGCGTGCGGGGACGCGCGCTATCACGGAGAGCGAACGCACTCAATCTCCCACGCGCAAGCAAGGAAGCGGAAAGCCAGCGCCGGAGGGAGCAGGGGGGGGGGGGGGGGGGGGGGGCACTTCTCTGCCAACAACCGCGCTCGTCGCTCGTCCGCACAGTCTCTTATCTCTCCCACGCGCAAGCAAGGAAGCGGGAAGCCAGCGCCGGAGGGAGCGGGGGGGGCGGGGGGGGGGGGGCGCACTTCTACGCTGCCAACAACCGCGCTCGTCGTTCGTTCGACCGCACCGTCTCTTACCTCCACACGGCTCTGACCTTTATGCTCCCTGCAAGTTGGTTCTTTATTCTATGCTCCCTGCATTCGCGGCTCAGTTTCCGTTGAAGCGATAGACCGCACGTACATACGCTCGCTGCCAGCGTTTTGACAGTCGTTGACTGCAGTCATTCAGTGTGATCTATTCATGTTTGTTTGTGCGCGCTCACACCACGCTTGTTCTTTCAGTTAGTAATAGTCGGGCCACATTTTCCAACGCACGCTACACATGCAATGCTGCCCAGATCGGCAGGGCAGCACTACAGGTGTGTCCCTTCGCACGCGCTGCCCACGGTAAGCGCTTCTCATCAACACCACCATTTCACACGCGCCTTCTCGTGGTCATCGAGTCTCTCTTCATGTCGGTCTACTTACGTCGCAGCACACCTGCTTACTTAATCAGCTCATGTTTACTACAATTCATATTGCTACCAAGGCCGCTCACCTTACTTCGTATGACATTGCTGTGTTGCTATCGCATTCATTGCTTCGCCCTTAGGGCGAAACTGTGACATTTTATTTGTTCTTGTGATGCTATGGCCTACTGTTGCGTTCCAAAGTGCAATTCGGATGGTAAACATAAGTTACCTGGCATTTCCTTTCACGAGATTCCTAGCGACAGTGAAGCGAGAGCAGCTTGGTTGAAAGCCATCGCTAGGAATTGACTGGACGCCTAATACGACATCACGTTACTCGGTTATTACTCGGTTACTTAAATTCTCGGGTTTTACGTGCTAGAACCACGATATGATTATGAAGCACGCCGTAGTGTGGGACTTCGGATTAATATTGACCCCCTGTACGTGGTTCTTTAACATGCACCTAAATCTAGGCAGCAAAAACGCCCACATTAAAATGCGGCTTCGTGGCCGGGAATCGCACCCGAGACTTCGTGTTTAGTAACGCAACGACAAAGCCGCTGAACTAAGGAACCATAAACAGTACTGTCATGTGCAGCTGTAAGTATTGTGAATTCGCCTGTAGAACTCTAGGGTACTGAAAATTTAAGATTGTTGTCAATAAATATCCGTTTTGCGCGTTAATCATGAATATGATGCGGCGCGCGCACAAGACGATGAGATATTGAGGGTAGACCAGCTTTACAAACGCAAGCTTGCGACCTACATGCATACAGAAATAAAAAAAGACCGTCAAAGTTGTGAATTTTCGTTCATGGTAATGAATCGGAGTTTTGATCTGAGAACAATAAAATACAGATTACCAAAATTGCGAACAAACTACGATGAACAAAGTCTAAAATATCAAATACCTAAAGTTTTGAACGAGATTAAGGATCTTATCCCAGTAATAGAACGGCACTCGTCAGTAGTTGCTTTTAAGAGTGCTTTATAACCGAAGCAATTCTCCTGTAAACTAGTGTTGTATTAAAATAACCTTTCCTTTTTTTCCCCCCTTTTTTGTGTGACAGATCAATTTTTTGGTGTTATATTACTAGGTGTTCATGCACACTTGCGCCTGTGTGTTGCGAGATAAGACGTGGATACCGTCAGTGTTTTGAATTCTGTTTACTATTTGTTTGCTGCTTTCTATGCACATATTTTTTTTCTTTTTCTATGTGAGTAGATAATGAAATAAGTTCTTGATTTGTATATCGCTGTTTCCTCCATGTACAGTTTGGGCCCCGGACCCAGTCAGGTTCAAGGAAGCACCTTTTGTCCGGGCCCCTTTGGTTTTTTGTATAAGGAAACTGGAATAAAAATTAATAATAATAAAAAGCTAGATGCAATATCTTCATGTATTTATATTGATAGCGTAGATACGACTTTATTCTGACATTCGAATGCGAAGTTAATGTTCGCTAAGAGATGGCACAAGTAGTCTAAGATGATTATAATAACAAGTTTCTGCATTTACGTCAATTAAGTTTACGCTTTTTGCGATGCTGACTAAGCTAGCAGCGAGACTACTGCGCTGCTCCGTCGTCTGCACTACCCAGGGCTGCAGGCGTCACCTGGCGGCTCACATTCGAACTAGTCGCGACGGCGCGAAAGAATGGGAAGTGCAGTGATCGAGCAGGCATAGAAAGTATATAGGAGGCTATGATGCGAGCCATGTGAGCCGTTCGCGTGTTCGAGAGTAGCTAGAAATTATGTGCAAATCCAGCGCCGGCGACCGCTTTCTAGAGGTAGCACATGTCTATCTCAAAGGCGATGCTTTCGCTTATTTGTTACGCCGGAAGCAATAAATGGTGTCCATGCACTTCCAGCTGCTACAAAAGCAAATCTCGAAGGCTGTGCTTTTGTTCATTTTACGTTGCCGAAATGTGTTTCAGCTTCCAGAATCGCTTTCGCAGCATGCAGGCAGCAAATGCATGGCCTTCAAGACCTGTTGGCATCTCTGGCTGGCATTTTTCTTTCTTTTCTTTTTTTTATGTGGTGCCATTTTGTACAACAATTATTTTAGTAAAATATGTGGTGCCGTACGCTTATCTGGGCGCCACGCATGTGGTGGTGCACGTTCGGCTGGCCGAGCACGATCACGGAGCACGACAAGAGTGCGTGTGCAATCCCGTCATGAAACGCGCACTAGCAGACGACACTGGAAATGCACACTGGAGGTCGAGAGAGTAGTGTCACTAGTCTGCGGGCGAAAACGTGTCTCTATGCGATGATGGCCTGTAGTGCTGGAGCACTCTGGTCTACTGCAGCGTCATCTGTCACTCCAGCCCGAAGTCGTTGCTGGCAAGCGGAGACATAACGGTGCAACACAGGGCCTCCGGGATTGACAATTATGGTTCTCTTGCTTGGTGCGGTTTTTCCTACCACGTTCGCACATTTCTTTTATGTGCGCGGCAAGCGCTGGGTTTGTAATAGTTATTATTTTTTTTTATGTGTGTGCATTGTGGTTCTAGCACAATAATTGCAACTGCAGGCTTCTTCAAGTCGGGCACACTAGCATATGCATGGAGGTAGAAAAATTTCCTTTCTCCATGAGTATATGGGAACATTACTGTATTCTTCTTCTTATTATTATTATTATTATTATCTTCAATGAAACCTGGCGACCGCTTTTCTGGCCAATGAAGTATGAAAGGAATCCCGTGCAACCCACCAGGCTAGGACCAGGCACAGTGCCGGGCCGCGATTTTGTAGTGAGGCATTATAACTTATTCTACTCTAGCCTTATCATCCACCGCTCACGGCCGGCGGATCCTGTTGATAACGCGAGCGGACCGTTGCTCCGACCACTGACAAAGTGCGATAAGCGCGAAAAGACATTATTACTTTAAAGGCATCGCTACAAAATACCGGCCCAGGTACATCTTGCCGCCGTAGTGCAGGTGCTCCTTCCAGGCTTCTCGTCCTCGTGTGTTTCGAAATTCTTGATAAACACATGCGTCCTAACCGAACGGAACGAGCAGACGAGTGTTTGTCATGGGTGTTCTGTGTGTTTGTCTTCTGCAACCGAAACGCTGCGCAGGCGATATGGTGTGAGGGCGAGGCTGGGGCGAGAGGCTTGAGGCTGGGCATGAGGCAGTAACGTCGACGCAGGTCGACGTCTTTATTAATGTTGGCAAGGCAACAATACAAGGGCTAACGCGCGCTAGCGCGACTCAACACGACAGTCCTCCATGGCAGCGCGGCAGACACTCTCTCAGCTCTGCTCTCCAAGCTAAAGACGGGAAAGCAGGGGAGAATGCCAGACAGGTGTTGCCATCTGTCGGGCGGCTGGCGAAGTGGACGTGGGAGTCTCGGAGGCACGATTGGAAACTTAGACGGCGTTACGTAGCCTAACAGTTCATATATTTTTTTGCATAACATATTTGAATTTCGCGCGCCAGGCACACCGTTCAATCGCAGCGCCTGTCTGGTGGTGTCATCGCAGAAGCGTCGGACGACATATTTCAAGTTCCAGTACACCATGCAGTACACCATATAGTTTCTCACTATATGTTATAGTGAGAAACTCTCTGCAGTACACCATACTCGCAGCTTGTACAGCTTGTGGGCACCTTCCATTTGATAGAAACAGCCTCTTTCCTTTACTTAAAGCCTAGCAGCTGTGTCAGCTGTGGAGGCGTGTGAAGCTATGTGTACATACATTGTGAGCGAGTAGGTAAACAACCCCACTTGACTGCTGCTGTCGCCTACGGGCACTTCCAAAGGTAAACATGAGCGCACGAATCAGCCGCCCGCTGCTTTCGTTTATAAGTAATGTGCGTTCTAACTTTGCATTCGTAATCGACATTCTAAAAACAGCAAGAAGGCAGACGACAGAGGCACTAGGTGCCTTGGTGTTTTGTCTGCGCCGTTTTTAGAATATAAATCACGAACTACCTAGTATACGCTTGTGCTGTTCACTACTAACGTTTTTTGTGCCCTGGCGCATGAGGAGCATGTTTCTAGTTGTGGTAGAAACTTCGTTAAATGCCCTAGACCCCTTTCCCTGGCTGTGTACACAGCCAATTGTCTCATTTGTTTCACTCTGCTGCTGCTATCTTTACAGGTTCTGCTGATTTCTTCTGCCTGCACCTTGTAATTGTTGGGCCCACCAGGATCTAGCCTGTCTCTGCCTTGTTGACAACAATTAGCCCCACGTACTGGTTGCTGCTCGTTTGTTCGGTCCAGACTATGGTACTTATGTCCATTTGTTAAGGGTGTGCTTTTGATTTAATCAGTCAATCAATTCTTTATTCAGCACCTTCCAAGGTGCTAGGAGCATCGCAGAAAAAGCCAGCTTGTAATGCTTGTGCTGCTGAGCGTATTTGGGTAATGGGGGTTTGAGTGATGTATGGCACCTTATAATCGTGCTGGACAGGTGGCAAGGCTTGCTCACAGATTCAAGCTGTGGATGCTTGTCATTTAAACGTTGTAAGTTACCACATTGGTGTTAAACTTCCATTTGGAATAGTGTAGGCTAAAACATTTATAATATTGTATTGCACTTGATGCATACTGCCATCACAAAAAACACACTAGAAGATGAATCCAAAAAATTTCTTTCCAGCTCTCCCGAGACAATAGATCATAGAAGAAGAATTTTTATGCGAGCTACCAGAGAACATGCTCTCAGCTCAGGCCCATATTTCTATGGGGCTGCTGTTGTTCACCAGCATCTGTTGCATGAGGGGCCCTGTTATTTTCAATTGCATCCTCAGCGTCTGATCTATGGTCGCAAGACTCTGTCAATCTGTACGACGTCGTGGAGGTGAATCATAAATGCGTATCGGTACAATGCAATGGTAGCGCTATGAGTGATGCACGTGAATGGATAAAGAATTGTGTTGAGAGCTACCAACATAGTCGTTCTCAGCTCTGGCCCATATTTCTAAGGGGCCGCTGTTGTTCACCAGCGTTTCTTGCATGAGAGCCCCTACTAATGCGTTAGCATTCTTCAAGTATTTCACACACTTTTTGGGTGCTAGGTATTTATGTATGTATGTTTGTATCTAACCGTTTTCCCGCTTACCTGGGCCACAGGGTAGTCCATGGTCGAATAGGTGGCACTTTGGGCTACTGTGTTGAGGGAACGGTTCGAAACCAACTGTCGGAACAACTCGGGTCACTGACTACGTGGCAGTGTTTACATGTGTGCCGCTCTTTCGAAGAACCTCTTTCATGGCGACATGTGTCACTGTAGATGCGGGACTGGGTAGGTACCGCTGTTCAGTGAACTTCTTTGATGCCAACTTGGGTCACTGGGAATATGCCACTCTACAGTGACAAAAAAAAATACCCGTTAAATTTCCCCGATGCTGAGTGGAATAGAACCTGTGTCAGAAGCATTCCTCAAGGACGGCAACCCGACGCTTTAGCAGGCTGTGCCACAAATGCACGGGGTATGTGCCACTTTCATTGAATTCCTTTAACGCCAACGCTTTTGTGAGCGGCGCCGTGATTGCAGTGGGTATGTGCCGCTCTTCTCGCCAACTTGGGTCACTGAATATGTTCCACTGGGTGTGTGGCAAACGAGGGAACATTCTCAGCATTCGGAGGCACTGGTGCGCCACGCTTCTCATCCTGGAGGCCATGTGCGGATTTCTCGGCAGTGGCACAGCACGTCCAGAAAGAAGCGCGAGAGAGGAGCCCGGTTGCCGCATGATGCATTTCTCTGTGTTTGCAGGCACTGGTGTGCCATGCAGATTGGAGGCCATGCGCAGCAGCACTAGGTGGTGCCAAGTGTTCTTAGGGAAACCGAAGAGAATCTTAGAGATTTACAAATGCAGCAAAAAAGTAATCAGGTGGGAAAGTATGTACGGGAGTGCCTTGCTATTTGAGGCCTGAGCTGGCTGCCCGAGGACAAGAAAATACTGGAGCACATATGCGCCACAGAATGGGGCATGTGTGTGCTGCGAAACAAAGCCTGCAAAGGACTGGGCACTTCGTAATGGCATGCCAGGATATTCATCCAGCGACACCTGTAGGGAGTGTCCACTTTCCAGAAGTGTTGGGATTCAAAGAAGGTAGAAAAATTAACTGGTACGAGATAAGTAAGGGACAATTGGAGTATTAGCGGAAAAAAAAAACCAGGAAAGAGATTGATAGAACCGGAATTGTTGCGGCCATAGATAATGGTACAATATAGTTTTAAATACAAAAGATCGAGGTCAAATAGTGATAGATGTACAGTGCTCCCACTCCGGTGCCAAATTCACCAAATTGTGCCGAATGAGCTATCCTGTGCCACCTTGTTTAAAAAAACACGATTTTGAGCTGAAGTTTGTGAAAATTAGTGTTGCCGCAGTTGTCTGCAGACGTGCATAGCGCACATGATTAAAGCGGCTTAATAAATTGAACTTCCCATTATATATACGGCGCCGACTGATAATTGGGTACCGACAGGGACCGCCTAAAAATCCGAATAATTGGCAGTTCGAAATATCCAAGTTCAGCAGAAAACAAGTGACTTTATTTCACGAGTGGCTAAAAAAGTGTGCCATATTCTCGGATGATCACTTTCAGGGATACGTTCACTTTTGCATGATTGTGCATTACTAGCTTCAGACACATCGGCATCTACGAGTGATGGCATTCTTGGCACTTTGCCAGGAACGTTGTTCTCCATTGATGTTTCTAGTACCCCCAAAAGAGATTGTCCAAAAATAAAGCCAATGTTTGTCAACCCATGGCAGCATGCACATACACTTGCCTACGATCTGGTCAGTCTGTATCTTTACCCTTGTCATGCTGTCGCTACAGATAGATGAAGGTACAATCGATTGATACTTAAAGCGCAAGAAACATGGACACACGAAGGAAGACCAGACAGGATGAGTGTGGAAAATACAATCAATGCATGCACTATATCTTCAACCCCTGGCAATATAGCAGGACCGTGATGCCTTTTCCAATGCCACTCTTTCTTGCGCTTTGTCAGTGGTAAGAGCGACGCTCCGCCTGCGTTATCAATGGTATTAGCCGGCCAAGATCGATGGATGATAAGAGTGGCATATAGAATTGAGTGGAATGCATTGCTACAACATGGCGGCCCAGAAGTCGACCGTGCTGTTATAGCCGAATGACGCCATTTTTTTTAGCAACGATCATTGTCCCCGTCAACACAGATATCAAAGGTAGAGTCGGCACCGCTTAAACAACTTAAGTCGCGGGGACCATGTCTGTATTTATTATGTGAATGAACAAATGCTGGACGTGCGGAACCATTACTGCGGGACTCATGAATGGGTTACCGGGGTTCGCTTATCCTTCATTTTGGGTGCAGTCAGTGCTGGATTAACCGGGCTCCTCAAGTTTTAGTGTCCAGGAGGTGTCGGCAACATAGCCGACGGCCATGCCGGAGCAATGTGAGCAATGTATCAAAGCCAAAACTCAGTGGTCCAATTAGCATGCAGTCGTGCAGCCGTAGTCCGCATTATTGAATGGCATGTTTAACGTATCGAAACTTATGGGCCAGTGATGGTGCCTCGAAGTAGTCGGAATAATCGAGCTTGTCTGAAATGTTGATGTCCATGTAATTGGTCGATGCCAGTTGTGAATATATGCCCAAGCAGTTGGCATATATTTGCTCTAAAGTGCTCCAAAATCTCCATTTTGGGTGCTCCAAACTCCTCCAAAATTAACATTTTGCTGCTCCAAAAATTTCTCCAAATCCCAGTTTGTCAGTGGCACCATTTGATGTAGTAAGACTTGATTAAATCAAGCAGGCTAGATGACTGTCCCTGCCCCATTTCGAAGGGGATGCCAATAAATATTGTCATTATCAAAACACGAAAGATAAGTCCTACTGCAGTACGTTGTGTCGTTAAACGCATTAACGTCATTGTGACAGTCATCGTGAGATGGTTTCTGTTGAATTCTTCAACCATGGGCTACCCAGTGGCCTTAGTTGGTGGTAAAGGGGTTAGATGCAAACATACATACGTATGTACATACATGCATACATAAATACATACGTACATACCACAAACTGGATGAAGTTCCCAAAGAATGCTATTGCTATAAAAGTAAAATTCGGCAGCCAATATTCGGCACCGCCTGAACCAGTTCACGAGGTGCTGCATCCTTCCATTCGTTTCAGCAGTGCAGCAATGGCGCCCGCTGAACCACGCCGTTTGTTTCAAAAGGTGCAGGGCTGGTTCATGATTTTGCTGCACCCACTCCACTGTCGGTGCCGCCTTGGTGCAGGCGTACAGGTGCGCGGCAGCAGCGCAGCTGACGACGCAGCACATGGGCACGAGCGCCTTTAAAACCCCGCTTATGCACGTCTGATGTATCTACGCAAGTGTGGTGTGTATTTATGCCCCAGAAGCCGATTATATCTGCAGTTCAGGACGTCTCAAATTTACGCATTCTGTGCACATTAGTAGAACATTACATAACGCCTGCACTGCAGAAATCGAGCTGCACAATATCTGAACTTCTCGTGAGCCGCCGTCAACTGGTTCACAGTGGTGCAGGCGTATTGAACGTACCTGTAGTGTGTAGGGCAGGTAATCAGTGGTCTGTCTATTAGGGCGAGTGAAGGGGTACCAATGGAAGGGACAATATTCGTTGTGATGTTTTATGTGATGAATATTATGAAGAGTGCAGATACCTGGTGGCAGAGAATAAGGTGCTGTGATGAAGTAGGAAATTTGCAAGCATAGGATGGTATCGGCTGGCACAAGACAGGGCAATTGGAGGTTGCTGAGAGACGCCTTCGTTCTGCGATGGACATTAAAAAGGCTGCGTAGATGACAATGACCTTGGTATCTTGTAATTAGTTTGCATTAGTCGGACTACACCAATAGCTTTAAAATCTGTGAGCTGAAGTTATGCCTGATGTTCTGCAGTCGTAAACCATGTGCAGACAAAGGTTGCCCTGCTTTCAAATATTTGGTGTGGATTGTCCCTTGTAGTCTTTTTGTGCTACTGAAACCAACATGATTATATTGAGTTCAATGGCTACACTGTATTCTGCCCCTGCATCATTTTTGTTGTTGTATTTGCCACTTGTTCTCAATGTTGCAATCGCTGCAATTATTTTCTGCAGGCCCCACAAATGCAATGAATCTTGGTGAATGCATCACTGTTGCCATAGTGGCATGCCAGGCCCCTTCCAAGGTCGTCAGTCGGGTCAAGGCCGGCACGCAGTGCTGCGTGCCTCTAGCCGACAAGTCTGTCGGGTGCTCCTTCAAAGCACAGAGCGTGTCGAGGAGCGTGCAGACTACAGAGGCGGTGGATGAGTCAAGCTCGACCTCAGGTAGGCAGTTACCGGCACTTCTCTTACTTCAGCTTGCTTGTGTGAGTTTATGGTAAAGGGCCAAGTCTGCCTGGTATGACCTTCTCAAGTGTATATGACCTTCTACTGCTGAGGGACAAGTCAGCAAGCAGGTGTGCGATTCTTTTCTGCATTCTGATTTAGGCAAAATGCAAGATCCATGGATCCCACGCGCTGTGCGAATCGATTTAAGTGAATATTTCATTGCTGTTTGTGAGAATGCTGATCCTGCTTAGTGATCATTTGTGAGTAGTGACCACATGAGGTAGTTGGATACATGTTGAATAGGAACCTCCTCGCTCAACCTAAACTTTTGATCATACACATGACATGCTTGATGACAGAGGAACGACAAAACGACCATGATGGCATGAAGATAACGATGACACTATGACCATGATGGATGAGGATGGCTGTAGGACGTACGCAACGACCATGATGGCATGAAGATGACTGTATGACGATGCAACGTCAATGATGGAATGGTGATGTTTGCATGAAGATACTGGCATGACAACACTCAAATCGCAATAGAAAATGAAGATGAACAAACACACCAATAACTATTTAAAAAATGAGAATGGCAGTACGAAGGAGTGACAAAGATGATATCAAGACGATGGCATGAGGACCATGAGATGATGGTATGAAGATGGCTTGGCGATGTGATGCCGAAGGTATGACAATGCACAATGGCAACAGGGTGACAAAGGGAATGACGACAAAGGGATGACATTAGGGTGCCGATGCTAAAATGGATACAATGGCATGGAATGATGACAGTGGGAGTCACTAGGAAGAAATGGCTACAATATAACGACCATGATGGCATCACCACGATTGCACGACGGATACGGCATGATGATCATTGGTTTACCACCCCTTTGTGATGACAATGGTATGCCAATGCTGGAATGATTACATTAGTAGGATGATGATGGCATGATGACAATGGTATGACAATGTTGAGACTAAGACGTCACTGTGTGGTGCCGTTTAAGACCTTTCCGGAGCCTTTATTTTGTATCCGCTCAGTTCACTTTCCGAACAGAAAGCTCACAGGGGTCAGTCCGTACCCAAAACTGTATCTTGGATACTAAAGATATGTAAGCAGAAAGCTTTTGGGTGCACGTGTTGACTTCGTAACTTGCGCGGCGATTGTTCCGTTACGGCAAACCAACAAGACTGCATGGAGCTTGGTGGTTTTTGTGTCCTGTGTTTTTCATGCACATGATTGAGCTGCGTTTGAGCACTTGTGACTGCAAAAAGAGAAAGCAGCTTATGGCTAGCCTGCACAGAAACAGGGCTGGGCACTTGTCAATGCCTAACTTGATTTTTTCTTTCGCGCAGTATGTGTGGATGCTTGAACTGCTAGAATTGTGCGATGCTTACGCTGAGCCACACGAGAAGCATGTTCAGCCATTCCTAACAGAGCTGGTACTCCCTTCAGCAATGGCATACCGGGATAGGCAAATTATTGTGTGTTCTCATTTGACTGCGAGGGAGACAATAAAGCACCTGTAACTGGCAGCAATATTATACTGAATGCTTCTATCTCGTGCAGACTGCACTGGCCCAATGATTGGTTATGTTGCTGTGTGTGTCCATTGTCAATGTGAAATTCTGCTCATACTTGCTTCGCGTCCCAGTCGTACATAAGCACATAGGAGCTTTAGCTTTCCCTGTGACTGCATGCAGCTTGCATAACATAGAAAATAACTTTATTGTACTCATAACGATCGGGGTACACTAAAATCGTAGGTGGTCAAGATGACAAAGCAGGGTAAAAATGAGGCACAATTTATCACGGTAGCATGCTGTCAGTTATAATACTCATTTTTTAAAATGCAAGGTATACCCAGGGGTGGAATTCCTGCTCCAATTGCGCCATTCTGCTCCATTTGAGTTTTCCTGCGCTATCCTGCCAATTGAGCCAAAAATAAAACCCTGCGCTGCACTGCACCATGCAGGAAATTTTACTTTAAAAAAAACTGAAGCCAGTTCCACGAAGTGAAATCTGTTGAAACAGCGGAGCTGTGGCTGTCTTCGTTTTGGTAGACTGTTTATAGGTGTTTTGCCACGAGGTTCTCTATGAAGTCCACAGGCAATAAAATGGCCGCGCGCTGTATGGTATGTGCGAGTGAAAGCGTGCGACGGGCAGCCGGCAATCGCGGCTCGTGCATGCAAAGGCAGGGAGTGGGAAGGAAGTGCGCAGTCTTCCAGTAGCGGACATCTCTAAGGAGGGAGGGTAAGGAGGTGGAGGAGCCGCGCTTTACTGCGGCCGCACGGTCCCGGCGGACCGGAAAGCTCCATGGGGAGGAGGCCGCGCCGAGGCATACCTTCCCATCGTCGTGGCTCTCATCCTCTATTGTCACGTGACAGACTACACAGAACCGAAGCGTCGACTAACAGCTCCGCTGTAAGGGCACTTTACGTAGTTTCGGTTTCTGTTACAGGCAAGCGCGTCTTCTGTCTGGCTAGCTCAATTCACTCTTATTACGATGTGGCTGTAGCCAGGGTTTTTTTTTTTTTCTTCTTCTTCATACGTGTTGGTTCGTGAAGTTAGTGGCGACTATCATTGTGCGCCGGTCCTCGGGAAGTTCAAGGACTGAAAAATGGCCAAAAGTAAATAATATTCTGCTGCTATTTTGTATAACTAAAACTAAGCATGCACTCGCAAAAGTGTAAAGCACACCAGCCAGCGTGTAGCCAGCTATGCGGCGTCGGGAGCGGTAGACCGGTAGGCCTTTTCTCTGCGCTCGCAGGTGTAGCAGCCCTGCTTGTAGAGTGCGTGCGTAAGAGTTACGGCATTCTAGGGTTTAAGAGGAAGCTTTAGCTCCGGGACTCCTATCTAAATACAGTGTAGACCGCTTATAACGTAAGTCGCCGGAGTCGCGAATATCTGCACTATAAGTGGTACCACACTATAACCAAAGCAACAATTTTCAAGGCCCGCACACATGCAAAACATGTTCACCGAGCCGCCATGCGTATGCGACAACCGAGGAATGCGGCTAGAACGTTTGCATTCAATTTACAGTTGAATCTCGTTAATTCGAACCAAATCACGTGGCACCACCTTCGACCGGCATTGCTCCGGCAACGCCATAGAGTAAAAGCTTAGGAGAAACGCCTCAATGTCGCACGCCAAAAAAAAAAAAAAAAATAAGAAAAAGAAATAAATAAAAACACAGTGGAAATTTCACCCTCTCTCAAATGGCAAGGTCGCCGATTCTGCGTTGCGCTGGAACATGCGTGTACGTGCCGACGTCTCAGCCATGCGTAGAAAATGACAGTGAACCCTTCTTTCTGCTTTATGCTTTAGCTACTTTTTAGTCACGTGTTGACTTTGCACGCTGCGGCTACGGCGCAGAGGGAAGCAGCGGCGCTGTCCCAGGCCGGCCAACGAAACTACCCACGCCGGCAAACGCCCGCTTCCCGATAATGGCAGAAAACAAAACTTCGGGGAGCTGGCGCCGGGCCGGCTGTAGCGGCGGCGCCTGCACGGCGGCGGGCGCGCACGGTGACAGTCGAAAGTGAGGGAGCTACGAGGGAGGGCGAGGGGAGCCACCGAAGCGGCGGAGTTGCCGAGGCGAAATCCGCTTCCCTGCCGCCCTCCTCCCTCACATTCCACGGTCTCCACGTGCGCCCTTCGCCGTGCCGTGCCGGCACCGCCCGTTCCCTCCCTGAAGTTTCGTTTACTGCCGTTATCGTGAAGCGAGCGTTGGCGGGCGTTGGCAGTTTCGTGGCCCTTGCTCGCTATTTGCACTGTGATATTTCACGACTCGCACTCAAGGTTCTGGTTTCAGCCTCACTGGCTGTTCGTTCGCACCACGTTCCCTTCTCCTCCACTTCGTCTCTCTCTTTCTTCCTCGAGCACTCCTTGGGGCGCCCGTTTGAGGGGAGCGTTTGCCGTCTCTGCTGACTTCTGTACTCCCAGGCAGCCGCACTGTAACCGGTATTTTGTTTCCCGCAACTGCACTATAAGCAATACGTGTATACATGGAGTACTATGGGAAAATTAACGGGAGTCTGAAAAGACCGCACTATATCCGGTCCTGCACTATAAGCGGTTACGTTATAAGTGGTCTATACTGTACATGAGAAAAGAGAAATAGTTTTTCTCGGCAACCACTGCACCAATGATGAGATTTACTGCATTTAAAAGATAAAGTTAAAATCTAGAGACTGGCGGAAGCGTATTTTTGATTTAGGCATAGATTTTTTTTATAAAGATTGTCAAACATTGCAACTTTTCAGAAAACGATACTATGAAACTTACAGCTGTGTAACTCGGAAATGAAGAACGATAACACAATTCTGTAAATTGCATCTAATTGTACATCTAAAGCGGACAAAAATGATGTATAATACACTGCTCTGCAATGTACCGTTAGTATGTGAGTGCGACTTTTGCAAAATCCTGGTAAACAGTGTAACAAATTCACTTAAGATTTAAATTGATATATAAAATTTGTCCACTTTGGATGCTCTTACAGATGCAATTTACAAAACTGCGATATCTGTTTTTGGAGCAGAGCTTCAAATTTGTAAACGTCGTGCATCTATTTTTTTTTTTTTCTTCGAACTTGCCAATTGGCATCAAGATTCCGCTTCCAACCTTCACTAGAATTTAACTTTCTTTCTCAAATGCAATAAGTTTCATTAAAATTGGTCCAGTGCCTATAAAATGGTCCAAGGCAATCGAGCCTCTTTTTTTAACGATGTTCATCGTTTTAAGGTACAATACATGCTCCTCTAATGCAAAATAAAGTCTGATATGCCCCTTCTATCTCTTCTGAACCGGTATTTTAGTTGCTCCCAGTCTGCTCCAAAACTGCAATTTACCTGCTCCCAGGAGTGCTCCAAACCACACCGTATCAATTCCACCCCTGTATACATACTAGATGTCCTCTAGTATCTCTTGTGCAGTGCTTGAAGCCCTAAAAAAATGTGTATGGTTAGGCAGATCTCGTAAAAAAAGCTTGGTCAAGTGAAGGACGTGGCAGCTGCAGTGAAGCAGACGGTGCTGCAGAGAGCTCTCACTAAAAAAGTTTCCGTGGTGTATTTCTGTTATCTGAAATGTGATTGCATTAAAGAAGACACACTTAGCGGCATTTAGGGACGACAAGACGGCTGCAGCGCTTTTGGAACCAGCCATCGCAGGCGGCTGACAACTGCAAACACTTGGGCCCGCTGCCGCCCGCACCGTTCCGGCAGTCCCCCTCACCATCATCACCGTCATGACAAATATATGGCGGCCACCTACAGGTGCTGAAAATTCTGGTCTCTACGGTAGAATCTCTGATGCAATCATGCCTGATAACTTCAAAAGTCCCAGCCCAAGTCTGTTAGCTTACGATGTGCTAAATTTCTAATGTTGTGAACCACTTTTCGTGCCGCAGCAAATTATTTGAAGTTCGATTCCCCACGGAGCTGGCAAGGAGGCTTCGTTGCGCCAGACACATGCTGTTGTCAGGCCGACAGAGCAGCCGCGCTGGTTGCATCCCTGTTATCAGGGCGATATACGCCACTCTGCTTTGACTCCATCCCTTCACGTCCCTCATCCCTACCATAAAAACATAACGATTTTGCTTTTAGCAGTATTATGCAATTTGTCAACCATATTCAAACTCCTTGCAACTTTACCAGGAGCCGGTAATCCCACGCGACCCAGTCTTGCCACATCAGCAAGATCGGCGGCATTCGCTTCCATGGGTTACCATATCTCAGTATTCCACAGCTTGTGTGACAATTCGAAACTTTTTTACCTTTGCACCCGTCAGATCGCATGATACGAAGTAGCCTTGCTGCCGCAGATTTCCTTATTTTGTGCAAATCATGTCCTTATTACCATCAGGCAACAATAATAGAAACTCGAGATAACCAGGCAGATTTTTAAATGCCGTCTTCGTAACACGCAAAGTGCACAGCTCGCTGCTGCCAAAATGAGCACCTTCCCGCCCGAATCTCTCGGGCGTCCCTGAGTCCCACCTATAACCAAACTTCTCCCGAAATTTGACTGTCCTTATCCTATCATTGCTCAAACCTTGCCCGTCCACTACATTATTGAGCTACAGATAAGCCCAAATGACCATCATTGCCGTGGATGTGAAATTGTTCACGTAGACAGTCTCAAGCTCTATTATGAGCCAATCCTATCGTCGTCCCCGTAGGTTGCCAGGATGGCTCTTTTTTCAGCCAGGGGGCGATTGTAAAAAAGAAATATGGCACACTCGAAAGTCCCATTACCATTGCGTGTTTGTGGCCAGTTAGCCCATCCAGCTGAGCTCTCAGTGCTGTCGCTGCATTTTTGGCTGCCGCTCGATGACTCCAATAAAACTCGTCACAGTATATATATTCAATAAATGCATTATTACACGACACACGTCTGAGTGGTCTCATTTGTTAACTTCAGTTCAGTTACAAAATGCTGTGTATTTCTCTGTGTGCTTTCCGATTTAATGTTTCTTCATATACAGTCAAACCTCAATATAAGGGCAAGGATATAATAAGTTATCGTATGTAAGGAAATAAATATAAAACTTGGTTGGTTTTTCTTTATTTCAGCGGACTATTCTTCTGCTATTAATGAATCGGAGTTGATCTGTCACGGTATTGGTTATAGCGAAGCGTATTTTTGTTTGCAGATGCCTCAAAATAATCGTACTGGTAGCAAAAACATTAAATGAAATCTGGAGTTTCCAGACGCCTGATTTTTCTTGACTTCACAATTGCTGCGGCACCACTACCTTCTTCTTTCTGGGGTTTTATGTGCCAAAACCAGTTCTGATTATGAAGCACGCCGTAGTGGCTCATAATCAGCTACCCCGAGCACTAATCTATAGCAGCAATGACTGCAACTTCATATGCTGCAAGGTGCTTTGGCCATCAACTGCACTGTGATATTGCAAACTTGGTGGCCATGAAGAAAGGTGTTCCCATGTCGACTGGCGCAAAAGCACAACTTTGGTTGCCGACTCCCTAATGAAGCGGTGCTGGTTAGACCTGGCGGCTTAAGCAGTGTGGCTGGTGAAGTTGCTGGTGGCAAGGCATCTCGAGAAGCCTGCCGCCAACAGGCTCGCACTCTTAGGCCTGGTGGCAGTTGAGCGCAAGATCAAATGCAGTTTCACACGGAAGTGTCGCGAGGTGCGCAACTTCGCAGTTTGCATCGAAAGGCAAAATATTGATAGCAATAAAAGGGTATTAGACAAGAGTAAGGTTCAAAGTTTTATCGGCCTTACAAATTGCAGTAAACATTTGCTTACGAATTAAACGAATAAGCATAGTGTCATGTGCGCGCAGGCAAACACGAGCACATCTCACTCGATGACCTTGCTTTCACAATGCTGGCATGTTGAAGAGCACCAGCCATGCTTCGTCCTCCATCTCAATTCACCAGTTCTTCGAATCTTTATAAACTTCAGATTGCACAGCCTCTAACACTAGGCGCATGGAAACACAAATGCCAGCCACCTCGGCCTGTTAGCTATAGTGCCTGCTGCAAGACCTCTTGCATAATGCAACATCTCTGTGCCCACATTGGGCTTCTCCCCCATCGTGAAGATTAAATGTGCGGGCGAGCGCAGATCCCACGTGAGATTTTTATGGACAGGGCAGGCTCTGCTACAGGTCGTGCTGACTGTTGGTCTGTAACTCGTGCTATAATTGCAACAGCTGAATGCAGCTACAAGGAATATGTACAGTGCACGCATGGCTACTTATTTGTTTTTCACACTGATGAACTACAGTGCTGTAGTGAGCGGTGCATCACTCGCCTGAAGCCGTGAAAGCGACAGCTCTCACGTATCTTGAGCCAAAACTGTTATGACGGTCTAAGATTACTGCGACAAGATAGCCTAATCACGTGGCCTGATGCTCTAACACTTGCAAGCCCACTTCGGCCATGCTAGATGATTGCGCTGGAGTGTTACACCAGTACAAAAGTATTGCAGCATGCTGCAGATTTGTCATTTGCTTTCATGGAACCATGATAGCTTTAGTATTTATGCTGCTCTTTGGCATTTCACAATAAATCTCACTTTTGTTTAATTGTGCAGCATCAAGGCCTTCTATTTCTCCTTCAAAGGCCAAGGGTGACAACTCACACCAGGGATGCCTCCACCGCTGTCCCCTCTGTGATTATGAGACCAATAAGCTGTGGTGTATGAAAGTACATGCCAGGATCCACACTGGCGAGCGTCCGTTTGAATGCCATTTGTGCCTTCAGACTTTCTCACAGAGGAACAGCCTAAACAGGCACCTGCGTGTCCACGTGGGTGAGCAGCCGTTTCGATGCCCTTCATGTCCTCAGACATTCTCCGACATGCCCACCATGAAGCAACACCTGTGCACCCACACGAGCGAGAAGCCCTTTCAGTGCCCTTCATGCCCTCGGACCTTCAAGCAAAAGTCTAGAATGCAGTCACACTTGCGCATACATACAGGTGATCGACCATACCGCTGCACCGTCTGCTCCATGACATTTCGGTGGCATGGTTGCTTGAGAACACATAAAAGGAAGCACCAGGATACCATAGTTCAATTTCCTTGTTGAACTAGAGCCTGTGGTGGGAATCTACATACATGTGTAGCATGCTTCATGTTCTGTGCATCAGCTAGCACAAGTGTCATCATGTGCCCTTTAATTTTGAATTGCTAAGTCACTTTACAGGAAGTTCCAGCCTGGTCTAGGAAGTTGCAGGGACACTTGTAGTAATAAGATTGCGGTACACTACATTCGCCATGTTCATGTTATATTCCTTCATGTAAATACATAACACAGATATGCTCATCTCTCAATTATGCCTTCAAGTGACTCAGTGTGTGTAATAATAGTATACCTGCATGTGAAATTCTGATAATCAAATGTCTCACGCAAGTATATTGGTGTTCTAAATATACTGCTGCCTATTTGAAGTTATGAACATAAGATGGAAATAGATGATCAAGCCAAAGAAAGCATAGAGGAAAATAATTGTGTTTAATTGAAATCATGGAGCATTAGGGAAATATAAAGAAAACTTCCCACAGGTGGCACTACATCTTCCAAATTCCAAGTTCAGTGCTTTACTAGTTAGGTTGTTTGGTTAATAGTTGGTGAGATATCTGGGCAAATGAACCATCCTCCCCTTTTTGTGTATGTGTACAGCATATTACACCTGGATGTGTTAGCCGGTGTGCTGCTCATGGCCATGGCAGTGGATATCGAACATCGTTAAACTTATCTAGGTTTATAAGGATGTTCCATTGTTATTCAGCTATTACCAGCAAAGTAATCTACTTTAACTGTCTTGTGATTGAAGAGTTAGACCCAGATCAGCCATGGTGCAATCAGGCAGCACGTGCTGAATGTTCTGCCGACATTTCCATCAACATGGGCAGTAGTCCACTTGGTATTAGCTGTGATGAATGCATCCGCAAGATCCCTGTTTATCAATATAACACATTTGTATATCGAGACATCAGTGCATCAGAGAATATTAACACAGTAAAGTCAATGAAATCAAACAAAACAGCTGTGTATGATGATTGATGAATTGTTAAACATATAAAAACAAAATATAATATTTTTATGCCTACCACTAAATAAATTTTTAATCACGCATTCTTCTCGGGCATATATGCAGAATTGGTAAAGACAAGGTGATTTCAGTCTCAAAATTAGTGATACGGGTGCATTATAAAAATAGCATCTCATTACCATCTTGTCATGCATAAGCAACTTTTGAAAAGCTCATTGAGAAAAGAATTGTTGTTTTTCTTGAGAAACATAATATACTAATTCCTAAGCAACATGGTATTTCGCAACATGTGAACTTGCCTAGCGGAACAGGCTAGGCTGCTCAGAGAGTCAGACCTTACTGGCTACACAGCGATCATTTGCACTTTCCGAAGAGTTCTGTGTACGTGAACAGGCTGTTAATCGGTTTTATAATTCTCTATTTGTGCTTTTTATTAACAATGCTTCCTAATGTGCATTGTAATGACGGAAGTTGGCTAACGTTATGAGTACTTGAATGCGATTGCTGGTTTTTATTACTTGTGGAAGAAACTATGTAATATTCAAAACATATTTTTTAAATTCAATACTGTTTCGTTCGATCTCAAAAATGACTGTTCACACGCCCCTACAAAATATGTATGTTCTATTTACTGTACTGCAATGCTTATTACTGTGCTGAGGATGTCTGAATGACCTGCTTTGCTAATTTCCATTAGGAAACTCTGTGTCTATTTATGCAATACAGTCAAACCTGGATATAACAAACACGGGCATGAAGAATTATTGATATAATGAAGTAAATGTAAAATTTGTTTTGTCATGCTTTATCTGTGCAGAGTAAAAAATAAAATAAATAATGCAGTTTTACGTGTCAAAACTACGATCTCATTATGAGGCCTGCCATAGTGAAGGACTCCAAAATAATTTTGACCGCCTGGGGGTTATTTAACGTGCACCGAAATCAAGGTACACGGGTGTTTTTGCACTTGGCCCTCATCGCAATGGGGCCGCCGTGGCCTCTGTGCAGAGTATTCTCCTGCTGGTAAAATCGAAAATGAGGGATCGGCCATGGTGTCACTTATACTGAAGCAAATATTTGTTTCCACGTTCCTCAGAATATTGTCACGTAGTAGTGACGCTGAAGTATACAGTCGTAAAACTGTGTATGACGAAACTGATTCTTTATTGGGCGAACCTGTGCCCACAAAAGCAAGCTACACTCAAAGCACAACGATAGCGGCGAACACAGTCGGCGATTGTCGAAAATCTGATCAGCGGCAAAGCGCGTCGGCTTTTATACCTGAGTCATCGAAGGTTCCAGATTAATCCCTGATGCCCGCGTGTCTTCCAGAAAGTTCTAGACAATTCACGTCGGTCATACAATCAGATAACATAAGCGTCGGTGGAAACAGGCAATGGAAAGAAGCATCGATAACGTTCTAGAAACTTCCGATACAGGCGCGTCCTGCGCCGAGCGATAACGTTTAACATTTGTTAGCCGGTGGAAAGCGGCCACCGGTGAAAGATAAACATGTATACGTGTCAATATAATAATATTGTGAGACGATGCCCGGGACGAAGGCAGAGCTCTTGTATTGTCACAAAGCGCGAGACAGTCCACGAACACCAACCCGACAAAATGATGATGATTATGACGATGGGTATATACACATGAAGACGATGATGAACTGCACAGTTAGCGCTCACACTAACTTCCCCCCCTCACGAAAGCGGCCGGTAAGGCAGCGAGTCAGAAACGGTCGGAACGCCGAAGATGCGGCTTCAGGCGAGAGACGTGAACAATTTCAGTGCTGCGGCAACGGCGGTCAGTAACCGAGGTAACAGGAGCTACGCGATAGTTCACGGCAGATGTTCTTTCAAACACGGTATATGGGCCGCGATACCGATGAAGAAATTTTTCAGAGTCCTGGCACTCGAAGAGGTGTCCACAGGAGCACTTCGTCGCCTAGGCGGAACGAAATGACATGACAGGTCGCATCACAACGGACTTCCCTCTTGTCCTGAATGGTCGCGGTGTGGGCACGCGCAATTTCGCGGCAGTGGGCGACGCGGGCGGCAAACTCCTCTAGTAGAGATGTGGATGGAACAGAAGGTGTAGAGAGAAAGGTGGTGTCCAAAACAAAAGACGGTGCACGGCCATACACGAGGAAAAAGGGGCTGTAGTTTGTTGTGCGTTGAACAACAGTATTATATGCAAACGTGACGAAAAGAAGTATATTGTCCCAGTTTGTGTGGTCGGGTTTCACATACATGGAGATCATGTCGGACAGAGTTCGATGGAAACGCTCGGTAAGACCATTGGTCTGTGGATGGTATGCAGAGGTGGTCTTATGGATGGTATTTCAGGCTTGCAGGACTTCAGCAAGAACATGGGAAAGAAATGTCTTGCCACGGTCACTTAGAAGAACACGAGGCGCACCGTGGCGCAAGATAATGGCTTGCAGGACAAACTCGGCGACCTCAGAAGCCGCACCAGAAGAAAGAGCTGCCGTCTCAGCGTAGCATGTGAGATGGTCCACGGCGGTGACAATCCAGCGGTGACCCGCGGGTGTAAGCGGAAGGGGTCCGTATAAGTCGATGCCCACAAATTCAAAGGGAACGGACGAGCACGGCAATGGTTGTAAAGGGCCGGCGGGAAGAGAGGTCGAACGTTTTCGATGTTGGCATGACGCACACGAACTGACGTACTTGGCAACACTAGTAGACAGGCCAGGCCAGAAACAGCGAGTCTTAATGCGATCGTAGGTTCTATGTAACCCTAAGTGGCCAGCCGTTGCGTCGTCGTGAAAAGCTTGTAAAATTTGCAGTCGAAGTGAGTGAGGGACGACTGGGACCCATCGGTGACCAGTACGGTGGTAAACTTGCCGCAATAATGAGCCATCATGAAGTTTAAACCGTGCCATTTGTCGTCTTAAGCGGCTGTTGGGAGGACGGGATAAGCCAGTGAGCCGGTCGATAATTGTGCGGCAGTACATATCTGCACGTTGGAGGGCGGCGAGGTCTTCTGAGGACAGAATGTCAACCGAACTCACGAACCGTACCGGGGCCATGGTTGTGGTCGGTTGGCTTGGCGGTGCCGAACGGAGGGAAGGTGAGACGTGGGCATTTGGCGACAGCTGGCAACGAGATAAAGCGTCACCATCTTGATGTTGCCTGCCAGACCTATACGTGACAGTGTAGTCGTACTCCTGCAAACGCAGAACCCAACGGCCGAGGCATCCGGACAAATTCTTCAGGGAGGACAACCAACACAGAGCATGCTGGTCAGTCACAATTGTGGATTGGTGGCCATATAAATAGGGGCGAAACTTTTGTATGGACCGTACGATGGCGAGGCATCCTTGTTCGGTGATGGTTTAGTTTCGCTCAGCAGGAGAAAGAGTACGACTCACGTAGGCCACAACTTGCTCTTCAGATGCGTGGTTCCGCTGCAGCAGGACAGCGCCTATTCCATGCCCACTTGCGTCAGTGTGGAGGATAGTAGAGGCTGTGGGATCAAAGTGACGAAGCACTGGTCCTGATGTGAGGCATCGCTTGAGGGTCTGAAAGGCGGCTTCACATTCATCCGTCCAGGCAAATGGTATGGTCGGGGTCAGGAGTTTATGAAGAGGAGCTGCGATAGTCACGAAGCCACGGACAAAGCGGCGGAAGTACAATGCTAATCCGAGAAAGCTGCGAAGGTCTTTAGGTGTGGTTGGTGTTCGGAAATGCTGTACAGCAGCGACCTTGTCGGGATCTGGCTCAATGATCTTGCTGACCACGTGACCTAATACTTTGATGCTGCGGCTTGCAAATCGACACTTCTTAGTATTGAGCTGGAGACCGGTCTTGGCTAGACACGTGAGAACGTCGTCTAAACGTTCTAGGTGCTGGGAGAAGCTGGAGGAAAAGATGGCAATGTCGTCCAGGTAACATAGGCAGGTTTTCCATTTGAGGCCGCGTAGTATGGTATCGATCATTCGTTCAAATGTGGCTGGCGCATTGCACAGGCCAAAAGGCATTACGATGAATTCGAAAAGGCCATCAGGTGTTACAAACGTCGTCTTCTCTTTGTCCGGCTCATGCATCGGGATCTGCCAATATTCAGAACGCAAAACGAGGCTCGAAAAGTATTCGGCGCCTTGTAAGGTATCCAAAGCATCGTCAATACGGGGGGCATAGGATATACGTCCTTACGGGTAATTTTGTTTAGTGCCCTATAATCGACGCAAAAGCATACCGAACCGTCCTTTTTTTTAACTAGGACAACAGGAGACGACCAAGGGCTTGCTGAAGGCCTTATAACGTTCCGTGCGAGCATGTCGTTGACTTGGTCTTCTATAACTTTCCGTTCAGCAGACAATACACGGTAAGGGCGGCGACGAATGACGCGGGATCCGTCGGTTTCGATGTGATGAGCGGCCATGGTTGTTTTACCCAAGCCATCTGAACACACGTCAAAGCAAGGTTGGTGTTTTCTTAAGATGGTCAGCAAGGCATCAGTCTGAGTTGGGCTCAGATCTGAACTCACAGTGGCCCTGAGAGCACTGGGTGAACCGTCCGTGGGCGTGCACTCGGCGAAGGAGGAAACAGGCGAAGCAGTGACGACACATACTGGTGCTGCGTCGATAAGCATAACAACAGTGGACCACTCCGGCAGCAGAAGTGGCTCTCACGTCGTGTTGTAGGCGGTCAGACTGGCGCAGCCGCGTGAGAAACGCACTAGACAAGAAGCGATGGCGATTCCCCGAAAAATGCAGCGCTGAGAAGGGGAAACCACTGCGTCGCCGTCGATATTTTCGCTAGATCTAATGGTGAGAATGCGGGCTTGGCCGGGTGGAAGAACAAAATCTGCCGCTGTGACAAGGTGGGGCGGCGAGGAATCGGCACCGTCACAGAGCTCGGTGTCCGTAATATGTATAAGTGGTTGCCCGCACGAAATGACAGCAGATGCAGCTGACAAAAAATCCAAGCCTAAGATGATCGGATGAGCGCACGACGGAAGCACAGTAAACTGTATATGATGGCGAATTCCGTCGATGAGGACACGAGCAGTACACTGTCCTGTAGGGTAAATCGGACTGTCATTGGCGCCACATAAGACCGGACCAACATACGGAGTTTGCACTTTTCGTAGACGGAAGCATAGTGCGCGATGAATAACAGAAATTGCGGCGCCAGTGTCAATAAGAGCGTCGACAGAAACACCTTCCACACAAACAGCGAGTAAATTAGTCGGGCGAGCAGGAGGAATTGGGGCAGTTCGCAAACAAGCAGTTTCTCCTCCAAAAACTGCAGCGTCTAGTTTTCCGGATGGTTTTCGAAAGAAGTGGAGGCCGGACTGCAGGGGCGATGAAGTACGGAGGAACGGAGACGGGGAACGACGACGGGGTGAGCGACAAGACCGGGACATGTTTTGGGACAACGGAGGTGAGGGTGAGCGACGTGACGAGGATATATAGGTCCTGGAACGTAGGCGTCCGATCTGGGCACATAGTCCTCTCTCATAGGCGGAATAGCCACGTCGTTCATCATGCTGGCGCCGGCGGCAGAAACGAGAGATATGACCACGTATGTCCACAGTAGAAACATACTGGGCGGGAAGGGCGCCAGGTAGAGTCGTATGGTTGCACGGGGGCTTTCGCTGCCAACGAGGCCAGGTGGTCGCAGACAACGGTGGCAGGTGCAAGAGGGAACAGGGACTGCAGGCCGCGAAGCAATCTCGGCGAAAGAAGATGCACAAATAGGCGCAGGGGACCGGGCCTGTGTGACACTTGGCATGGATGCCAGTTCTTCTTTTATGATCTCGCGCAAATTAGGCGGAGGAGCGCGCAGAGAACGCAATGGCGGTGTTGGCTGGACCATGGCCGTGAAGCTCCTCTCGCACAATGATGCGGATGAGCGCTCGCAACTCGTCGTTGTCGGTAAGGTGAGCGTCGCAGGAGGCGCGTGGAAGACGAAAGGCGCAGATCGTGGCAAGGCGTTGGCATGTCGTGATGATGTCAGTAACTGAAGTGGGGCTCTGGACTACAAGAGCGTTAAAGGCAACGGAGTTGATGCCCTTCAGGATATGGTAGATACGTTTCCACTTCGGGCATGTCACTCCGAGTGCGACGGCAGAAAGCCAGAACGTATTCAATGTAAGAGGTATAGGATTCCTCGGCTCCCTGGATGCGGGTAGCGAGCTTCTGTTTCACTACTTCGGAGCGCCCAGCAGGTGTGCCAAATATCTGTCGCAGCTGCGCAGTAAATGCTGGCCAATCAGGGAAGTCGCGCTCATGGTTGAAAAACCAAGTTTGGGTGACCTGCCTCAGGTACAAGGCAACATTGCGAAGCTTGTGTGACTCGTCCCAATGGTTGCAAGCGCTCACCCTGTCGTACTGGTCAAGCCGCGAAGGCGTCTTCGCCGCGAAGGCCAGAAAAAACCTGAGGGTTGCGTTGCGGTGCGGTGACGGACCAAATAGGCCCAGCTGGCGTAGCTGAGGTGGTGGCAGCAGTGGATGTGGTGGTTTGTGTCATGACTGGTATTGGCGAGCACAACCGTCGACCAGAGCGGAGCTCCAGGGGTGACCAGTAGAGCAAGAGGACGGGGATGCTCCGCACCTCCACTACTTGTGAGACAACGCCCGGGACGAAGGCAGAGCTTTTGTATTGTCACACAGCGCGAGACAGCCCACGAACACGAACCCGACAAAATGATGATGATTATGAGGATGGGTATTTACACATGAAGACGATGATGAACTGCACAGTTAACGCTCACAATATTTATAATAATAATTTACGGGGTTTTACGTTCCGAAACCACGATCTGATTATGAGGCATGCCGGAGTGGGGGACTCTGGAATAATTTTGACCATCTGGGGTTCTTTAATGTGCGCCCAGTACACGGTACACACACAGGTGTTTTTTTTTTTCATTTCACCTTTATCGAAAAAATATATTCTGGCAGCAAAAACATCAAATACGGATTTGGATAAATTTTTTAGATACCAGATTTTTCGGACCTGCACAATACCTGTGCCACCACCACGTACCCCTAGCACCAATGTATAACGACAGTTACTTCAATTTCATATGCTGAAAATTGTTTCAGACATCAATTGCGTTGTGATATCACAAACGTGGTGGCCATGAAGAAAGGTGCCATCGTGTTGACTGGCATAAAACTGCAACTTTGGTTGCTGCTTCCTCGATGAAGCGGCACTGGTTTCGTCTGGCAGCGTAAGCAATGCGGCTGGTGGAGTGGCTGGTGGCAAGACGTCATGGGAGGCCTGCCACCAACAGGTTAGCACTCGAAGACCTTATCGGTGTTCGAGTGTGAGATAAGATGCCTGGGCTACACTGACAGCCGTAGTAGCGGAGTACGAATCTACATGCAGTCCCTTCTATGTCTTAAAAATCTCTACGGTGGCTTGTGGGCTTTTCTGTGTACACTCGTAGACCTTTTGTGCATTGAGCATGAGATCAAATGCAGTTCCTGGGCTTGTGCGAATAGTAATATTTTGGTTGGAAGTGAATTCGAAGCGAATAGTCCTCGAAGGCCGAATAATTTCAAAGTGAATTTGAATAGTTGTCAGGTGTCTGAAGAACTACATTTAACAGTTTAAATTTGTTTTATGCAAACATTTTTTATTTGAGAGGTTACAACATACAAAGGCATCACAGAAAATCCTTTAGTAACATATCTTAACCAGTAAAAAATGTTCATACATATAGACTGGCTGCTCGCACATTGTAAAAGAAGGTGCTCCTTTCTGAACAGGTAACAAGCTACAACACATTCATGCATAAAACATCACAGAAAATCCTTTGGGTACACATTTCAAGGGGAAAATGAATGACATAAAGACTAGCAGCTACACATGCAGAAATGAAGGTGCTGCCTTCTTCTATTTACATGGCTACAATGCACACACAAAAAAAAAAAATCACAGAAAGTTCTTTGATGACATGTTCCAAGTAAAAAAGTATCGCAGATAAAGACTATCTGCTCTAAATGCAATAAAGGTGCTCCTTTCTGCAGTTAATAAAACATCTTTCAAGGTCGAAATTCTCATGCAGAAAAACTAGTTGCCCCACATGCTGGGGAACAAGGTGTTCCCTTCTGCAGGTTACAATAGCACCCGCTGTCAAGAATAACATTTCACTTTTTGGGTTGCTGGCACTGAAAGGTCCCTGTGGGCTACCCTTACATGGGATGGGTGAAGGTGGCTGTCTTTGCTCTTCCACCATTCAAGTGGGTTCTCACAGCGGAGGAAGGAGGGGAGCTCTCAACGTCATCTTTGATGGAAGGGCCCGACTTCTGAGAAACATCTGAGGGGTCGTAGTGGCGTAGTATGGCGGAGACGTCAACAAACGACGGAGCTTTGCGAACGCGTCCTCGCACACTGCGACCACGAGTCGAGGGGCCCTTTACTGCCAAGGAGCTTCGTCAGTGGGATATAATAGTGGGCGAAGTTCGACTGAAACGTCGAAAGTAGGAACACAGTCCTACGAAACTGCGCAGTTCTTTGACGGACGTAGGTCTGGGGAACTCGGCTACGGCCCGAAGCTTGGCAGGATCTGGGAGAATTCCATCCTTGGACACGACGTAGCCCAGTATTGTCAGCTGCCGTGCTGCAAATCGGCACTTCTTTAGATTCAACTGTAGGCCGGCGTTGCTCAAACGCGGTCACAACATGCCGGAGACGTGAAGATGCGTGGAGAAGTCCGGCGCGAAAACGACGACATCGTCGAGGTAGCACAAGCACGTGTGCCACTTTAGGTTGCGCAAGACGGTATCCATCATTGCGCTCGAAGGTCGCGGGCGCATTACACAGTCCGAACCGGCATGACGTTGAATTCGTACACGCCGTCGGGCGTGACGAAGGCTGTCTTCGGTCGAGCGTCCTCAGCGATAGGGACTTGCCAGTACCTGAGCGCAAATCGAGCGATGAAAAGAATTCAGCTCCTTGGAGGCTGTCAATCGCGTCGTCTATTCGTGGCAGCGGATAGACGTCCTTGCGGGTTATCTTGTTGAGCCGTCGGTAGTCCCACAGAACCGTACGGAACCGTCCTTCTTCGCAACAAGAACGACCGGAGACGCCCAGGGACTGTTTGATGGTCGAATAACATCTCGTCGAAGCATGTCGTCGACTTGCTCGTTAATGACACGACGCTCTGCAGGAGATACGCGATATGGACGTTGCTGCCAGTGGCGGTTGGGAGCCAGTGTCGATGCCATGCGTGACAGTGGACTGCGGCCCAAGGAAGTCTGCGCGACATCGAAAGATGGGCGAAATTCTTCCAACAGGCACAGAAGCTGTGAACGCTGGCCGGCGTAAGGTTTTCATCGATGGAGGAGCCAAATACATCTTCGGGCGACGAATCCGACTTCGAAACAGCACTGAGCGTACAGGAGCTGGGCCAGTGCGTGTCATCGGGTGCGTCCACAATTTGTGCTCTTCGAGGGGTTCCACTCTGCCGAGACATTCCCCTCGCAGCAATGTGACAGTATAGGGGGATGGATTGCTAACAAAAATGGCACTGTCACCGTGAGTTGCACTGTCGCAAAGGGGACCAACAATCCTTTCTTAGTACGAACGCGATCAGATGGCGAAAGGAGTGCAATGGTGTCGCAGAGACCGTCGCAGTACACTGACACAGCCGCTGACCGTTCGGAGGCACTTGGGTGTCGTCGTGACATATCTTCTTCGAAAGCGATGGTCTGTCTGCCGGCGTCATCTCTGAGAACGGCGAGAGTTCTATTTCGGCGGGTGTGCAATGAATGACGGCGTTGTGGCGGGAGAGAAAATCCCATCCCAGGATGATGTCGTGCGAGCAAGCAGAATGATGATGAATTCGACGGCATACATGGCGTCGTGAAGACTACGCGAGCTGTGCATACTGCTGTTGGGTGATACTTTGGGCGCTAGCCGTACAAGGGATAGCCCCGAAAGTTGCGTCGTTCTTTTCGGAGGAAACGGCTAAGTGTGGCTCCATAACGATACGGCGGCTCCCAGTATCAATAAGGGCAGATGCGCAAACCACCGTCTACAAACACGTCTATTATGTGCAAACGTCTCTGCTAAGGGCTTTCACAGTTCGATAGTGTCGCAGCCCTTGCCTCGTGGACTGCGACGTCTAGTTTTCCCGATCTCGTGCGACCTGACGTGGCCGCATCGGCGACAATGAGCGACGTCGTGGAGACGGTGAACGGCGGGTAGATGGAGCTGGGCGGAACGTCGGTGACCCAGGCGGTGGTGGTTCGTATTAGGGTGCCTGGACTGGCTCATTACGGGTGATGCGACTCTAGGCGGCTGCACGCGATTGCAAAACGTGCAACGTGGCCGGCGTAACTGCACGCAAAGCATATGGGACGGTTGTCGGAAGTTCGCCAACGACTTGCCGGAGAGGGTCCCACCCATGGCTCAGGACGCAGTGGACGTAGCGGCTGCTGATATGGCTGCATGGTGGGCTGCAGACGGAGCCTAGTGACATCGGCGTATGTAGGCGGTACAGCCGCTTCGAACGACGGTGGTCCAGCGATGGCTTCGGCGTAACTAAACGGGGCAGCCGCAGAGATGGCTTGGGCCGGTCTAGCGACAACTTGAGCGTAGCTAAGTGGCGCCGGTGCCGGAGGGCGCTGGTGACATTCGGGCATGACTTCGGCGATTTCCTGTTCAATCACTCGGCGGATGGGAGGCGGGAGTGTGGTTGATGGCTGTTGCACATGCTGCGGATGGGCAAAGGGCAGCAGAGAGAGCTTGCGCGCAATTTCTTCGCGCACAAATGTCTTCATTTCTGCCAGCAAGGTGGTGTAGTCAGAAACGGCTGACAAGCCAGCGAGATCTGCGTCCCGTGCTGGCGGCCGACGGGTCAACGACCGCTGCCGGCGTAGCTCCTCATAACTCTGGCACAGCGTTATTAGCTCTGCCACCGTGCGAGGATTTTTGGCGAGGAGCATGGTGAAGGCGTTGTCGTCGATGCCCTCATGACATTCTTGATCTTATCCAACTCGGACATGGTAGCGTTGGTTTTCTTGCACAAGTCCAGGATGTCCCCTATGTGACTGGTGAAAGATTCCCCTGCCTGCTGAGCCCGTTCGCGCAAACGCTGTTCTGCTTGTAGCTTACGAACAGCAGGGTGGCCAAACACGTCGATAATTGCAGTCTTGAAAGCGGACCAGGTCGGGAAATCGGACTCGTGGTTGTTGTACCACAGACTTGCTACTCCCGCCAGGTAAAATACCAAGTTGCTCAATTTTCCTACCTCGTCCCATTTGTTGGGTACGCTTACGCGCTCGTAGATAGCGAGCCAGTCCTCCACGTCGGTGCCATCCGCGCCAGTGAAGATAGGTGGATCGCGTTGACGAGGGACACCGGCACATGCGGGTGGGCGGGAGGAGGAGTTTGCTGGGAGGCGTCTTGCGGCATGGCAGATGGTAGTGCACGGGATCAAAGCTCCAGGGGCATCGAAGGGGCTTCGGAGCGGTTTTGAGGGTACAGCACTCTCCACCAATTGATAAGGATGTTTATTGCATGGCACTCGAAGCAGCGCAAGGGCGACTGTCCAAAAAGCGCAGCACGGACTCTCAGCACGAGCGGCGCTCGAGAGCCGAAGGAAACGACCCACTAGAAGGTACTGGCGAGGGAGACCCACTTCAAGGCGCTGGAGCGAACGACCCACTACAGAGTTCCAACGCTTCACTACAGTTTGAATATTTCAAGCGCTCGAATGTTCACAGAAGACTAGCAGTTTCATTCGAAAGCATCATAATTAGTGACGTCGCAGTTTCGTCTGAAAGTTGAAGCACTGATAGCAATAGCAAATTATTAGGCAACTTCATAAAGTCAGGTTCGTAGCTTTATTGGCCTTATAATGGGAGTAAACATTCATTTACTAATAAATTAACAAGCGTGGTATCATGTGTATAGGCAAACATGAACATAATTCACTTGATGGCTATGAACACTTGCTGTTGCAATGCTGGCGTGATGAATAGCATTGGCTGTAGCGAGTGCACACTTCATGCTTGCTCTCGCTTCACTGCGACTTCGAAACTTGAGATTATGCAACCTCCAACACTAGGTGCGCCAGAGCACAGCGTGCATCAAGGCACCAGCCATCATGGCTTGCCCTTAACTTTAGCACCTGCTGTATATCACCTCTAAAATAGGGCGGGTATATCACCTCTAAGATTGGGCATGTGGCCTGCGCATGCACTCAGCTGCACAGACAGCAATGCACACCCACAGCTGGTATAGAGGTCACCTGACCACCACTTCTCCCCACCGCGTTTGAGCAAAGAAATCGGCTGTGGGAGAGAATTATGTCACGCAGCCAGCCTTAGCCTGTCAACTCTCCGGGCAGCCATTCCCTTTGCTTTTTCCCATGAGCTCTAAGACTTGGAGTGTTGGCCCTGAATGTTTTCTTCCCAGTATTTTGAATTGGTTGCACTTGTTCGGTGACCATGCCGTAGCACCGGGTCTAGTGCAGAAGCACTAATACCTGCTGTCCACTGTGAAATGGTCATCATGTGTTGGCTAATACTTTTGGCTTATGCTTTTTCTTAATACGCCCCCTCCCCCTCTTACGCTGAAGGAACTGTCGCTGGGGTGAAACATGGCTGGCAATACATGTTTCTGGTTCTAAAAATGGCTTCCGGTGCCTTTAATATACCCAAGCAGGCCATTAGAGAGTATTTACTGTTACTCCGAGCTGCCTTCTCAAGGCCTTCAAGATTAGTAGCTCTTACTTTGAGCTGCTGCACTCCCCTAGCCTCTGCAAGTTTTTACCGATGCAACAGATGGCGCAGTGATATTTTATGCATACCATACTCCTGCATAAGTGCTTCGCAGAGCCCATTTATTCCATTCACAACGCGGTATTTGCACCACTCGCCCTTTTCATGTGGGCAGACATGTGCAAATGAGGGCTTCTGCCTCAGTTGACATTATTAAATAAGCGTTTGCTAGATTTACTAGCTGCAGAGGCTCCAAGTACCTGCTTAAATAATGGAAAACTTTGGTAAACTTAAATCGTGCCACAAAGTTGTGTCGTTAAATCGCCCAGCAGAAGTGCGTCGTTTTTAATGGAACTAACACCGGGAAATGAAATTAGTTTATTACATCGCAAATTTCGTTAGGTCGAGGTTCGTTATATCAAGTTTTGACTGTATTCCTATCCCCTCTGTGTAGCATTTTTTACAATGTGTGATGTTAGCGTTTATTAGTGGCTGCACCTCTGTGAATTTTCCTACATCTAGGTGACTAATGCTTTTAGAATTGTGTTTTGCTACATATGAATTTGTTCTGTTACGCTCATATATTTATTCACGCCAGGTTCTTGTATATATGTTTCATCCTGGAGGCTCTTGACATTGTTCTATCTGGGGCCTTTTTTTTCGCAAATATTTACTTCTTAAGAGCATTTGATTGTTTAACGAATTCTACTTTCTACTGTCGGTGTCATAAGAGCACCAAATAAAGGCCTGTAATAGAGTAGTAATTGTCTGTTCTTATTGGTATTTTAATGCTCACACTAATAGCACGTAATTTAGTGATATAGTAAACATTTTATTGTATCGGGAACTCCCAGAGAACTTCAGTGATGGCATTTGGAAGTTCATTATTACCAGTGTACAGAATGTTTATATTGACATGTTTACTTATTTATCCTTTTTCTGGGGACTGAATTTCACCCGGTAACAACTCAAAGTTATCGTTCACTGCAATTTGCGCATGCATGATTTAGAACTTAATCGAATATTATCATTGGTTCTGTCTGTTATGTTCTCGCTGAAGCTTGTGTAATCAGATTGTATGTGCGACGCAAATAGTGTTGTACTTTCTGGAAGGTATGTGAGCTCCAACAATTACATTGCAACCTTCGACGAGTCATGTATAAAATCCAACGGACGTGACCCGCAGATCAAGTTTTTGCCGATCGCCGACTGTGCTCTTCACTATCGTTGTTTTGAGTGTCACTTGCATTTGTGGGCACAGGTTCGTCCAATGAAGAGTTAGTTTCGTGATTCACTGTTTTGCTACTGTGTTCCTCACTGTCACTTCAATGTGACATCTGGTGGAGGTGCTTCGTTGTTTACAGGAAACCCCTCCTGCGTTGTAGTGCACGTTATAGAACCCCAGGTGGTCAAAATTAATCCGGAGCCCTCCACTACGGCGTGCCTCATAATCAGAACTGGTTTTGGCACGTAAAACCCTCGAAAGAAGAAGACCGGAAACCCCCTGCAAGCGGAAACCGCGAAGACATTTTGCATGCCACAGACATGAGCTAGCCACAGGCCACAAAAATTGCCACCAGAGCACGAGCTTCTACCCCAACGTTTAAAAAGATCAAGGCCAAGTCAATAGCCGAAATGACAACACCCGTGTCTCTGATCATGCTGAATCAACTCAAGGAGCCATTGACCTGTTGTGGATCATCAATTGAAGACCCAGAGAGCTGGCTGGAGACATATGAAAGGGTGGCGATTTTCAACATCTGAAACTCTGAGGACAAGTTGCGCCATGTATACTTCTTGGAAGACTGTCGCAAGGACCTGGTTTGAGAAGCGAGAGTCGACCCTAATGACACGGGACTGGTTTCGCAACAGCTTTCTGCAGACCTTCACTAGGAGTGTGTGCAAAGAAGAAGCGAAAGCTGTGCTAGAAGCGCGTGTGCAGCTACCAAATGAGAAAATTACGACCTTCGCAAAGAATATGTCTCACCTATTCTGCCGGTATGACCCCTACATGTGAGAAGAAAAGAAAGTTAGTTTCCTGATGGTGGGCTGTGAAGCAAGAACTCTTTGCCATATTGATTCGTAACCCACCCAAGACTGTCTCAAAATTTTTGACTGAAGCAACGGCCATCGAGAAGACACTGGAAATGCGCACTAGGCAATGTAACCGCCAAGTACTTAAAGCGATACGGAAACAAAATCTGAACATTTGACGAAAATGCTGAAAATGAATCCTCAGTGTGTGATTACACCGAAAAGAAGTAGTCACTTAGCTCATTTTGAGCCGATGGCTTTATTTTTAGCGTTTTTGTGAGCGCGCGCCTCACCGCCCGACCCCTAGAGTTGGAAGGCGTGACGTCGCGACACCTCGTCGGATACCCAGCCTGCCAGCCGCAGTCATTCGAAGCGCGTCGAGCCGCCATGGCGAGCATGGATTCGAGTTCTGGCTGCGTCTACCAGTGATGAGTACACGTCTGAAGACGAGGACCATTCCAACTTGGCAAGAAATATTACCGCTTACGGTTTACGAGCCTTCCGCGTCAACCAACAAAGAAGAGCAGGCGATCGTGGAAGTGCCGGTCAGGTTTCGCGAACTGTAGCGCGAATATTTCGCTCTGCACCAGACTTATGCAGAATTATTGGTCTTTCCTGGTGTAAATTTTTGGCAGTGTCATAATCGTGTTGCTGCGAAGATTACACCAGAGCGAAGTGGATACACGTGGTTACTGCAATATTAGCTGTTTTTTTCTGTTTGAGCTCTGTGCCACGAGGTGGCAGCACCATGCAGGCCACTCACGTTTATGGTTCCGCCCGAACGCCCCGGTGCCCGCGTTTCCCCGTTTAATGGGCAAGCTAAAGCTCTCTAATAGGCAGGTATCCAAAGTTTACGCACTTTCTCGTCTCTGGGAAATGTGTGCGACGGCGTGTCACCCACGATGCTGTTAGAACAGCAATGTCTGGGCATTTCCTTCCACTGCGACGAGGCGTCAATACCAAGCGATGACCGCGGGAAGCCTCATGTAAGACGCATCACCTGCGTGGAGCGCCGACGGGGGATAGTGTTTCAGACAGACCACGTGCGAAGATCGCCGAAATGGGTTAAACAAATGCTGCAAGGGACCGACACCCCTGGAAGCACTGCGACAGTTGTGGCTGACCTTGGCCACGGGGGGGTGTGTATGACGTCAAATTTCAGCTTCTGCCAGCGGCCACTTGGAGGCAAGATGCAACAGAAAATCGAAAAAAAAGTAGTTTCTCATTCTTTTTTCAAAGCAGCTTGTTGTATTTGTCATTTTCAACAGTTCAACTTTTGTTCCGATGAAAAAAAAAAACACCCGCCAACTTCTGTGTCCATATCCCTGTATGCAGAAGTGTGAAGTACAGTCAGATGTAACAATTGAAATTTTGCATTCTGGATAGCATTTTTCATCAGAATATCGTGACATTTGCTTTGCTAAGTTTCTTTTGAACGACTCGCGTTCGTTTAAGAGAAACTTAACTAAGCCGTCCGGTATAACTTACGCAGTTCGCATCTTCCACCATTACCATGCAGCACGACCCGCCCGTGCACCGATTGCGAAAGCCACGGAGAGCATCACGAGTTAACACGGTGCACCACAAGATGGCACAAGCTGCTTCACAGTTGAAGGAATAGATGACGATTTCATGGAGTTGCTGAGGGATACATAGAGAGAACTGAGTGCAAGGTGTATGGGAAGATCGAAAAGGTGATGAAGTGGTGGGAATTCACCAAATACTGAAGCAAGGATCTCCTCTGTCTCCATTGTTGTTCACACTTTATGTTAAGGGCACAAAAAGACGACTGGAAAACAGCGAATTAGGGTTTGATTTATCCTACATACGTAATGGACAAATGGTGGAACAGAAGGTCCCTGGACTGATGTATGCGGACGACGTAGTGCTACTAGCGAACAATCCGAACGATTTACAGACACTTGAAAATATCTGTGGTAACGCAGCGACAAATCTAGGCCTTAAGTTTAGCCCAGAGAAATTGGGAATTATGCTCTTTTATGAAGAGACGAGTAATTATGTGGTGTCAATTCAACAACATTATACCCATAGTCAAGCAATATAAGTACCTCGGCGTATACATAAACGAAGGAAAGACTGACTCATGCACCACCCACCAAGATAATCTGAAAATAAAGGGGAAGCGGAATGCAGCAATAATGAAACACAGAGCACTCTGGGGCCACAATAAGTATGAGGTGGCGCGTGGAAAGGAGTAATGGTGCCAGCGCTAACATTCGCAAATGCCATTCTATGCTTAAAATCAGACGTCTTGTCGGGGTTGGAGGTTAACCAAATATCAGTAGGCCGTCAGGCTTTGGGAGGCCACAGTAATACCACAAGTGAGGCAGTGCAGGGTGACATGGGTTGGGCCTCTGTTGAAGTCGGAGAAGCACAGAGCAAAATTAGTTTTGAAGAAAGACTCAGGAACATGGATGAAAATAAATGGGCGGCTAAAGTTCACAAGTATCTGTACCTGAAAAGCGTGGACACAGAATGGAGGGAGAGGTAAAGAAAGTTGTCAACCAAGTACAGGATAATCCAAACTGTCAATAGACAACCAGGAGTCATCAGAAATAGATGCAGTGAATTGGATGCAAAGAATGCAAACAAAAATTTCATCCACCCAGTGAGAACAGCAGGTAACGTGCACCTTCCAGAAGCGCTTGGGTTTAAAGTGGACGGAAGCATCAGCCACTCAGCAGTTGAGATAACCAAGAGACGTTCAGAGTATTAGGGGAAAAAAAAGCAGGGAAGAGATTGATACTACTTGTTTAGATATCTTACAGTCAAAGGTAGCAGTACAAGGTAGATATTGAGGGAAAGAAAATATGAATGGAATGTATGCAAAAATGCTAGTAAAAACATGTATACCTTTCATACCTGATTAAATCAAGCAGGCTAGGTGACTATTTGCCGCTGTCCCATTTCAAAGGGGATGCCATTAAATCATCACCATCAATCCCTCACAATGGTACTCCGCCACTGCCTTCTGTATACTTTCAGTGCCTGGTAGAGGGGAATGGGGGAGAATAATAGTCGCGACCGTCGAGGCGAGTACAACCTTTCACCACCAGGCGCCACCACCGAAACTGGATCTCTCCTCATTGTCCGCGCTGCCCGTGCATCACTTGCGCCGACAAGGTCAATTCACATGGTTGCGAAGGCGAGGCTGAAATACGGTTCCAAGCCAATGAGCAACATCAATTATGGTCATGCGATGGAAGTGCAACTACATCCCGCAGGGCAAAACACTAGTTGTTAAAAATTATGCATCGAATACGTCTCCAGTGGAAACACTTGAAAACATACAGATGATTCCATTAGAATAGGAAAATGTGAAGTTAAAGGGTGCTTCCATCCACAAATAATTATGAATACGAAACTGTGCAGGTCTTCTGAATTTGCTTGTGGCGATGCATGCTGAGATATACCGAGATTGTATTACCGTATTTAACACTGTAATGTCGTCAAAACTTACTTATAAATAGCCGTAAAAAGTAATGACTATATATGTAGTGTTAACCTTATACTATTTCATCAGTAACTTTATTTTTAACTGCCTTTTCAGTAAATATTACGTTTTAGCTATGTCTTCTGTACCAGAGAGAAACTACAGGTGGCGTGCTTGCTGTGTTAGTGAAGATGCGTGTGGTTTTTGAATCATTCCAACGTAATGTTGATTTTATCTTAACACCGAAATAAGAGATGTGTGTTGGTACTAATGACACATGGATATGCTACTTCATTCAAAATCTTAGTGAATTCGTCGCTCTGAATTCATGCAAAACTCTCGGGGTTCACAAGTGTAATGTGTGCAGTTATAGAATGAGGTCTATAAATATCGATAGGAGTATTCGCATTAGGTTGTGACGCGATGTTGGAGCGGCTGTCTGTAGGAGCGGCTGGTTGCTGACTGGCTTCGAACACAGAGAGACAGTTTTCAAAGTTGACTTTTTCACTGAATACTCAGGCATTGTAGCCCCGACTGCCTCGCTGATCGGGATGTCGCGATAGGAAGCGCGTGGGTGCGATTCACAGCTGCCCCTGCAGACAACCACATCTGATGCAGTGCTTTGCATCCATACAGACGATGCGTGCTACTCTGGCGCCATCTCATAGCCATTGTCGCCACAAAGCCCCTCGTGCGCGCCGCCTACGCCTTTCTTCTCACGCTTTCGCCATACCGTCCTCTGCTTTCCTCCTCACGCTGTCTTCGCTGTCTCTGCTTTTTTACAAAGAAGGACGCCAACACTCGCCGCAGGAACAGGCGCCTAAGAGCTAGGCTCTAAAAAACGTCGAATCGCATGCGACTCGCTAAACCAAACGCACATGTCACAGCACAACAAACGGGCACTTGCACGCCAAGCATTGCAAGAGTGGTGTGGTGATGTTTGTGGCAGATGGATGTATTTTTCCAGTGCTTCGTAGCGGCGGCGAAAACAAGTTTTTGTGCATGCTTTGAGTTGCTTCCCTTTAGATTCGCAGATTTGTTTAGCTGTTAAATAGTAGGTGGAAGCGGCAAGGCTATAAGATGTTTTTTGTTTTGTTTTTTTTGTGTGCACCCCCGTTCTAAAGGGTCATCAACATCACAACGTCGACCGCACGTTGCCTTAACGAAAGTACACATGTACGAAACCAGTAGCGCTTCTTGCCTGTTTCTGTGCGATCAGCTGTCAGAAATTCAACTAGGTTTTCGCTTATGCGCTGTGCTCCATTCATACTGCAAAATGTGGAGCGGTGGATTGAAGACGTGTGCAGTAGTTGGCTGCAGTACCGCTTCTTGCCTGTTTCTCTGCGATCAGCTGTCGGAAATTCAACTAGGTTTTTGCTTATGCGCTGTGCTCCATTCATACTGCAAAATGTGGAGCGGTGGATTGAAGACGTGTGCAGTAGTTGGCTGCAAAATAGTGACTGGCATATTAAGGAATGGAATATGCGTGTCCAAGCTCACAGACTGCTGCTACATACGCACAGCCTTACACAGCCTGTGTTGCTGGCCTTTCTCGATGCATGACTTTCCTCGTGGATAAAAATTCCTCATCCACCAGCGTTGTATCGCTAACCTCTAAAGAAAAGATTTCAACCCAGGAATACCAGAAATAGTGATTATCGCTCATTAAACATTGATAAAGGAAGTAACGCCGCTTTCTGGCTTATGGTACGTTCAGCTGAGCCACCGTGGCAGTGCAGCGGAAATTACGCCAAACCTCGCCCGAGTTTCACGTTTCCCTCCTGCCATACGAACGTGCGAGCCACCAAACGAGAGTTTGCGACTGTAGCGCCCTCTGCGAGATACATGCCGAATGGGAAGTTAAGCAGACGACGCTCTATTACGCAGGCCACTTATCCCTCGGTCTCGCCGCGATTTGCAGGCGTGAACAAGGTCAAGCATTTTATTGATGACAGATGCTTGAAATATCAAGTGACAATGACTATTGCCATTCGAATTTGGGGGTACTGGGACGAGCCTGCAAACTGCGCTGGCAGCCCCTTGCATGTACTCTTACTTAGCCTTAAGTGTTTTCGGAACTGAAAAGAAACAACGGAAACGAAAGTTAAAGCATCAAACGTAGAAACTGATGCTGCGGCCTCATGTACCTCATTATCGTATGACGCCACTACATCGGTGATGAAATGGTTCGCCTTCGACGGCTGCTCTCGTCACAGCTCCTGATTAGCAGCGCAGATCGATTGTGTGGTCTGTGTTGACCGATGAGCTCCTGAATTGTAGCAGCGAAAATAGTTTTGTGCGAGACACGCAGAGACACGGCTTTAGTGAACTAGAATATACTATTCTAGTTCACTATAGACACTGCTTACATCGTAACCGCCTGCTACAAAATGGCGCCTGAACTGAACTGCTCGCTTTTCGTCGTCTGCTGCCGCGTGCTGCCCGACGGGATCGCACCGCGCTCCACCGTCGATCTCCGCAGTGGCATGGTGGCGCGCACTCGTGTGTGTTTGCCCCAGCCGAACGTGCGCCACCACACACGTGGAGCCCAGACAAACGTGCAACACCGCGCGAGTGCAATGAAAACGGCACGAGTTCCGTCAGCCGAAGGTACCATTAGTAATCTACCTCAACTCGCATGCGAACTTACACACTCTATCGCCAACGTGTTAAGAATACGTGAATCGGCAATCAATGCACCAGAGCATGGGCAACAGCGACTTCACCGAGAGCACACGAATGGTCGAAGCTGAATGTTTCGTGACTGTCCACAGAAGTGAGTGAGTTACTAGCGATAATACATCTTTGCTGCAAGCTATTACAAAATACAGAGCAGCTACTTTCCAAGCCTTGTGCAGCAAGAACAACTCTATTGCAACTGAGTACACCCGCAAGTGATTAGGCAGAAAAAATCAGATAGCGACCGCACGGACAAACTTTACTGAGTCAGATAGGTGATAAGCCGCTGCTTCAAGGTATTTGCCAAATAAAGAACGAAGAGCAAAACACTGATCCTGATTCATTTCATAAGCGGAAAGTTTGGATAGCTTGGAATACATTTTTAGCCTCGCTTTTAGAACAAGCACTATATACGCTGCTCTGCTCGCTTGAACAAAGCTTAATGAGCTCTGAAAGTACGTTTACACGTCCTCTGAAGCTGTGGCATAAGCTTCATCGTCCACCCAGACAGCGTCTACGATATATCCAGATGCAGAGGTTTCCTGAGCCTCATCGGGCGTCATGTACATCCATTGAAAGCACAGAGGCAGCTGAGGAAAGCAATGGACGCGTGGCCACGTGTTCAAATATGGCAGCGCCCACAAGATCGTGCGAAAAGAGTCAATATTTGGTTTTGCGGGATAGCCAGAGCGTCCTTTCGTGCCCCCTGTGAGATGTTAAATCTGTTTTAGCCTTTGACCAGCAGTTTGGAAATCCCTAGGCTATTTGCTATGAGTGGTTTTAGTGTGCGTATTTGTATCGGGAATATTGCTGTTGTGGGACAGTCAGAGCGTGGCCATGCGTTTGAACATGTGCGAACGTGTGTCTCCCTTAAGTCTGTGCGGCATTTATTGCTTGTAAAAGATTGGTGGTAGTAAATTTTGTGGCAGTTTAAGGATTTAGCTTCTATGGTATTGGCCTTTGCTCGTAGGTATGTGCTTGAAAGGCTCGGTGTTCTCATTAAAGAAAGCTAAGTGCAAACATGGCAAGAAAGGCGGTAAAGCGTGCGGTTGTGGGGGATACCTCAAGGTGGACGAGGGGAAGGATGAGAATGGACAGGAGATTGAGTCGATTGGTAGGCACTGTGATGTCATGTCGATGTTAGACTAAAGAAAATAGAGGATTTCCAGGATGAGCTTGTGAAACGCTTCGAAGATTTCAAAAATGAGCTCCGTATGGAGCGTACAATGCACGGAAGGCGGTAGAAGAAAGACTTCGAGCAGCCGAAGAAAAAGTATAGGCCATTAACTGATCATGAAGGAAAGTGGTGGTGACGATGGAATGCAGTCTTCCGGCGTGATAGGACCGGGAGAGCCAACAATGCGTGTGCAACGTGTGGTTGGGGCACCTACAAAGACGCCCACCTACCCTGATGCGACCACTAAGGAGAAAGTATGAACGAAGGGGTGAACGAAGGCAAGAAGAGGCTTCGGCAATAGGAGAGAGTGAAAAGGGGATAATCGCCAGGGACTCAAATCAGACTAGGTGTCAGGAAATTGTGGAGAGGGTGAAATGCAACAAATAATGACGGTAGGGACTTTTCCAGGCCAGACATTGGGCTTCGTCATAGAGCAAGCAAAACAAAAGCTTGTGGAAAATGCACATGGACCCAACCTTGTTGTAGTTGTAGGTGGGCTAAAGACGTGCTAAACAGAAAAGGAGCAGGACTGGGCCAGCGTTTGGCAAAGAGTGTAGGACTTGTGCAAGATGTCTCGTGTCTGTCAGATGTCTGCCAGATGTCTCATGTCTCATAGCGGTTGCGGCCTGGTCATTAGGTAGCAGTATAGACCACTTATAACGTAACCGCTTATAGTGCAGGACTGGATATAGTACGGTCTTTTCAGACTCGCATTAATTTTCCAATATCACTCCATGCATACGCATACCGCTTACAGTGCAGCCGCGTCAGACGAAATATCGATGATAATACGGCTTCCGTGGGAAAATCTCACCGACAAGGGCGGCAGCGAGCATGCTTCTCAACGAGGTGTGCCCACTGATGGAAGAGGAGATCAACGAGGGCATGCGGAGGAGAGCATGAGATGTGGAGCATGAGTCCAAGGGTGATAAAATCGTCGCCGCGCACAGTATGTGCGAGTGAAAGCGCGCGGGGGATGCGCATCTTCACGGAGAGCGAACGCACAGCGGAGAGCGAACGCACAGCGGAGAGCAAACGCGACTTCCATCGCGTGAAAGGCCGTGGGGGCATGGGAGGGAGGGAGGGGGGCGACACTGTGTTGCGGCACCAAATGCGTATCGCAGTAGCGCACCCAGGATCTCTGCCAGGGGGGGTTGACAGTTTGCCATCACCATCTAAACAGCACTAATTTTGGTTTCTTCACGGGAAATTGTCAAAAAAATGCGCTTTTTGCGAGTGTGCAGACGATTGCGCGTCTTACATCTTAGTTGCAGTACTCAAATGCGTAAGGAAAGAAAAGGCGTTAAACAAAAGGGGGGGGGGGGTTAAGTCGGCCTCAGGGGGGGGGGTTACAACCCCCGAATCCCCCCCCCCGTCGGTATCGTGCAACCGGGTGCAAGGGAAACTGGCGACACAATCTTCCATGCGAAAGGAGCAAAGCAGGAAGGCAGCACGAGAGGGAGGGAGGGGGTAGGGAGGGCAGCTTTACTCTGCCAACAAATGCGTTCACGCCAGTGCGGTCTGTCGGTTGTCGCGCGCACCATATCTTGAAAGCGATCTCCCACGGCTCTAACCTTTGTATGCGCTGTGCTTACACCGCTCAGTTTCCGGTGAAGCGATAGACCACACAACCTTCGCTCGCTGCGATGACCGCATTTCCCCATGCCCGCGTTTTGATAGTGGTTGTCTGCGTCATCGAGTCTATTCATGTTTGCTTGTGCGCGTTGACACCACGCTTGTTAATTCAGTTAGTAAGCGAATGTGTCAACTTTATGCAGCCGATAAAACTACTCTCTCTACTAATTTGATATTGCAATTGATGCTTTGCCTTTCGGGCAAAACTGAGACACTTTTTTTAATTATTACTTTGTCTGCTTCATGCGAAGATCGTGGGTAGTTGAACATAAACTTTCAACGTTAGTAAATTTAAACGGATGCAAAACTCCCAGTCGCACGCTTCGATTCTCGGATACGCATGGCTGCTTGGTCTACATGTTTTGCATACGTGCAGGGCTTGAAAATCGTTGTTTTGGTTATAGTGCGGTACCGCTTATAGTACAGATATTCATGACTCCGGCGACTTACGTTATAAGCGGTCTGCACTGTATATGGAGAGTGAGCTGAGAGAAAGGTCTCGAGGTTGTGGAAGGGAACAGGGAAGTGAGAAGGTATGATGGTTTTCAATGAGATGGGATCCACTTCAATCACAGGCTTGGGCGAGAAGTGGGCTGGTGACTTGTTGGTCGCGCAGTTGCTTTTTTGGGGTGCCCACGGGCGCTCAGGAGGCCAGGTAGGGAGTAATGAAGGTCCCCAGGGACCCTCAGATTAGCATCACTGGCAACAACAGAAAAATGAGAAAAAGAAGGAAAAGAGCTTGCTGTGCAATATGGTACTTAAGCATTCAGGGCAGCAAGAAAAAGGAAAAGCAGTTAGAGATTGAGCAGCAGTTAAATAGAGACGAAATAGGTGCGTATGCAGTTAGGTTACGCACCTTAGACTTTGAAGAGCCCACAGTGTTCAGAATTATGTTTAGCAAGGGTGCAACAGAATTAAATCGGCAAGAAAGGGAAGGGTAGTCGGAATGCTCGTACATCAGGGGCCAAATGGGAAAGAGTAAATTCAAATGTCAAGGCTGGGTGTATATTTGTGGACCGGCAAAAATTGCAAAGAGAATCAAAAGCTAGTGAATGTCTAACTGCTCATATTAGGTGTTTCGGGAATGATGCTGAAATTCTCCATTAGGTGACATGAATGCCCGCATACATGATCTAGATGGTTATACCGACAACAACAGAAGTCGTTGCTAGATCTCTATGAAAATAACCTCGTTATGTGAATACAGGGTATAGTTGAGATGGTCAGACCACACGGGAAGTCGGAAATATGCGATCGACCATTGATTACTGTCTGATGACAAGGAATTTATGATAAGTTAAGAGAAATTGTCATTGACAAGGAAGGTTATATCAGCATATGGAGTGATTAACACATCATTTTGAAATGGTTGATGTAGTTGGGAAAGAGACCAGGGAGCGAGGAATGGCCAGTCTAAATTGAATGCTGAACAATAACAAATGTAGTCACAAGATCGAGAAAGAACTTGGTAAATGGCCAACCAAAGAGTGGTAGTGGAGTGAGCTTCTAAGCATAATGACGACAGAAATATGGAAGAGAAGCACCGTGCTTGTTGGAAAGGAAAAGGGAACCGTAAAGCTGTGCAACATGCAGATATGAGAAGCAATCGACGAACGACAGAAAGCATCACGAGAGCATAGGCAGGCAAAAAAAGCTCAGTTGCCGCAGGATGAAGTAGACTGAAAATGGAAAATACGAGTATCCGGGAGAAAAAGATCTGTGGTTCAAATACTGGTTCAAGCAAAGATCAAAAGTGAAAGTGAACGTTGGTTGTCAAAAATACGTGAGAAAAATAAGGCCGCACCTAGAATATTTTGGAATGACACGAACTTATTTGGCAGGAAGTCTGGAACAATACAACAACATATTCTAGACGAAGATGCACATAAACTGGAAGGGGACGCGGCATTAAATTACATCCTAAAAATTAAAGCCATATCATTCCAAGGCAATGACGAGGTTGCATTTGAAGAAAAAAAAAGAGCATGAAAGAAAACCAGATGGAAAAGGAGCTGGTGCTTATAAATTTTAATTGGGACAAAGCCGAAGAGAAAATTCCTAAGCACCCAGCCACAGGGTTAGACGAGGTTCCCGTTAGGCTGATTAATGAGCTAGGATCAAAAAATAAGGAACCTCTGTTGAAAGCAGTAGAAAAGACCTTAAAACGAATACCGGACAGTTGGCAACAAAGTAGAATGGATTTAATTTGTAAAGGTAAGGGGTAAAAATATAGAATTGACTCATATAGACCGTTGACCATTACGTCGTAAAATACAGGTTAGCAATGGAGGCAATTAAATTGAAGCTGCAAGCATTGGCAGAGAATAATGGCATATTGGGAGAACTTCAGAATGGCTTCAGAATCGGTAGGCGTCTAGACGATAACTTATTTCACCTTACTCAGTGTATTGAAATATCCAGAGAAGAAAGGCCACTATATGTGACTTTTTTAGACATTACCGGAGCGTATGACAACGCAGACTGCAACATTTTAATGCGAGAGCGTTAAGAGCCCCGTGTCGCAGAAAATCTGGCGTCGGTGTTGGCGTCAGCGCTGGCGTCCGCGGCCGAGAAAATTATCCCAACCATGCAGGCCCTCCGGATATATTTAGGTAGATTTATATGCCACACCTTCTTATATGACATGCGGTATATGCGGGTTATATTGCCACACCATTCTATCTTAATGTTGCTCATACCTTGTCTTGCATTCTTGGCAAAGCTAATCCTCGGAATTTTGAGAATGACAATCTACAAAAAATGTCATGAAACAAACAACCACAGCGCATGCCTTTTATGTTAAATCTTCTCAGACTGAAGTATTAAAAGCATGAAACAAAAACGGAAACCTGAAAATTATGTAATTTTTTGCCGCGGCTGTGCACTATCTCCGGGATCGCCCCACGCAAGAGGCCGCGTTTCTACCAGAAAGCTCGCCTTCGTGCATAGCGTTCGCCGCCATTGTTTCTCGGTAACCATTACGGTTGCATAAGCTGCAATTGTCGGGGAGCGTGAGAAGCAGTCAGGGATCTTTGAATGCTATCGCGTTCCACTCTTAAGAGCGAAGCTTGAGCGTCCTCCAATTTTTGTGGATATTCTGGAAGGGGAAGGCTTAGTTGAAATCAGTCGTGACTGTATACAGCTTTTGAGGGAGATTTACCTAGAAAATACAGTTTGTGTTGAATGGGAAGGGATGAGGAGCGAGGAGAAAGTTGATATCAACTAGGAACTGAGACAGGGGTGCCCTCTATCTCCACTGCTGTTTATGATGTGCATGGTTAGGATGGAAATGGTGCTAGAGGGAAGCAATATCGGGTTTAATCTCGTACAAACAAGCCAGCACAATAGTTAAACAGCAGTTTATAGGTTTGTTTTATGCAGACAACATTTTGTGGCTTGCTAACAAGCAAATGAAACACAACGTCTGGCTGATATCTGTGGACAGGAAGGTGAGAATTTAGGATTGAAATTTATAGCCTTAGAAAATCAGGTGTTATGGTGTTCAGTGAAAACAGCGAATAGACAGTGTGGATACATGGCCAGGAAATACCTCGGGTAAAGAAATACAAATACCTTGGTATATAGATAAACGAAGGCAATAGATATATGTAAACACTCGAAAAAAACAATAACAGCAAAAGGGAAGAAAAATGGGGCCATAATGAAATGCAGAGCGGCATGGTGATACAATAGGGACGAGGTGCTACGGGTATGTAGAAAGGTGTAATGGTTCCAGAACTTAGATTTGGAAATGCGGTTGTTTGCTTGAAGTCAGGGGTACAATCAGGACCCGATGGAAAGCAAAGGTCAGTGGGACGCCTCGCACTGGACGCTCACGGACGACAACAAATGAAGCTGTGCAGGGTGATATGGGCTGCACAAATTTTGAAGTGAGGTCAGCGTGAAATTGATGAAGTGATGAAATTGATGAATGAAGCTGTGCAGGGTGATAAGGCTGGACAAATTTTCAATTTGAAGTGAGGTCAGCGTGAAAGTCGCCTTCTTTCCTCGTCCGAGCGAAACTTTTCCATCACTGAACGCGAGTGCCTAGCTTTAGTGTGAGCTGTCACCAAATTTAGACCTCATTTGTTTGGCCGAACTTTTTCTGTGATTACAGACCATCATGCCCTCTGCTGGCTCTCATCGCTGAAGGATGCGTCTGGACGTCTCGGCCGCTGGACACTACGGCTTCAAGAATACTCGTTCGTTGTGCATTACAAGTCTGGACGATTGCACCCAGACGCAGATTGCTTGTCACGTCACCCAGTTGATGCTCCCGACCTCATTGACCCTGACTCAGACGCCTGCGTACTGTCCATCCTTGCTTTGAATGATATGCCCACCGAACAACGACGAGATGTGTCCTTACGGCTCATCATCGACTGTCTAAGCTCTCCATCACCAGACCATTCCATTCACCTGTTTGAGCTGCACGACAATGTTCTGTATCATCGTAATCTCAGCTCAGATGGCCCAGAGCTTCTGCTTGTCTTACCTCGCCATCTATGCTCCAGTGTTCTTCACGACGTACCAACCGCCGGTCACCTAGGTGTCTCGTGTACTTAGCGTGCATCCGACGTCGGTTTTTCTGGCCTGGCATGTACAGTTCCGTGCTCCACTACGTCGCTGCTTCTGAACGCTGCCAACACCGCAAGCGCTGACTCAGCCTGCAGGCCAGCTACAACCTATTGATATCTCTGCAAAGCCATTCTTCCGCATTGGCCTTGACCTTCTAAGCCTTTTCCTTACGTCCATCTCGGAAACAAATGGGTCGCGGTCGTGACAGACTACGCCACGTCCACGTGCTTCGCGATCATCAGGGCATTGCCGACAAGCTGTTCTACAGACGTCGTTGACTTGCTCCTACACGACGTAATTCTACATCATGGCGCCCCTCGGCAGCTCCTCACCGATCGGAGGTACTTCCTCTCAGGAGTGGTAGATGACATTCTTCGTGCCTGCTCCACTGAACATAAGCTCACCACCGCTTATCATCCGCAGATGAATGGATTGACCGAGCGCCTGAACCGAACGCCAAGATGCTTGCCATGTATGTTTCACCAGATCACCGTGACTGGGACTGCACATTACCATTTGTTACCTTTGCGTACAATTCGTCACGGCATGACACCACTGGATATTCACCGTTTTATCTACTGTTTGGCCGACATCTTGCATTGCCCTTCGAGACTCTCCTTCCTTTGGCTCCTCGCCTACTGACGAGCTGCATGGTAGCCCGTGCAGCTCGTCAACTTGCCCACGACCGACTTTCTGCTTTGCAAGCAGCTCGAAATTCCCGTTGCGACAGTGGACACAGAAGTGTGCACTTCACGCCTGGCTCTCTGGTCCTCCTATGGTCGCCATGCCGCCACATTGGCCTATCAGAGAAGCTTCTCTCACGTTACACAGGCCCTTACAAGGTTCTTCATCAACTCGGTGGCATCAATTACGAGATTAATTGTAATCCTAGATCCTGCTTATTCACCTCATTGCTACCAACTGATGTTCATGTTTCCCGGTTGAAGCCATACTGCTCTTCTAGCACCTCGCCTTCATAGCAAGCGCCAGGACGGCGCTTCCGCTGCCGGAAAGTTGTTTCACTGAGGATGAACACGATGCTTGGCAGAGCGATGAAGACTATGATGAAGACGCTTGCACGGTGTGCCCGATCAGACATCTCTTGCCCTAGCCTTCTTTGTGTATGTTCTGTAAATATATCCTGGCTTCCGTCACAATATGTATATATTAGACACTCTCTCCACTTGCCACCGTCTAGCCTCCGCAAGCAAAATTCCTACCTGCGTTCTCCCATACCGGAGCTGGAGGATCGCGTGCTGAGGGTGGCTTTTAGAGTCATAATGTCAGTGTTTAATGAAAAAAAAAAAAAGAAAAACTTACCAGCAAGTATGCCACCGGTATGGTAACATGCAACAAAGAACGTCAAACGCAGAGTTGGAGCTCCTGAGACAATCTCATGGGTGGCGGCAACGGAAAAGAAACCCATGAGTAACACCCTAAGAGGAAAAGACGAAATCAGTAAAGAAACAATTTATGATAATTCAAAGAAGCTCTTTACTTTTCGAAGCGAGATCAGGATGCGAACGTGTAGTTATAAAGCGAGGTACACCTAGGACGAAGACGCGTGTACTTGAAGCCCTTGGTTTCAGGGATAGCAGGGGGAAAGTAAACATGTCCGTAATAGAGATTACTAACAGGTGATTAGAAGTTTGGTGGCAGAAAAGTAGGAAGCTCACAAACAACGGAGGCGTACAAAAACAATGTTCCCAATAATGGTTCAGAAAGTTTGATGCTGGGAATTCTGTGGGGATTTTTTTGGGGGGGTAGGTAGGACATTTGTCAAAATAATAAGAGCTTGTTGGCGCAATCCACCGCTTCCTTCCAAAGGGGACGCTCATAGCATCCATTCATACATTCATCGCCAATACAGGTATGGACCCTTTTCGCAGCGATCCCGTGGACGCTGCCATGTCTGATCACGTGGTGACACGTCCATTGCTTGCCTCAGCTGCCTCCGTGTTTACAATGGATGTGTATGATGCCGGTGTGGCTTAGAAAACCTTCCGGGAGATACTGTAAGCGGTGACTGGGTGGACGACATGAAGCTTAGGCCACAGCTTCAGAGGACATGCAAAAAGCTTTTTCGGAGCTGATTAAGCCGTGTCCAAATGGCGCGCGGGCAGCTTATATGATGCTTCCTCTAAAAGCGGGATAAAAATGTGTTCCAAGCTAGCCAAACTTTTCACTTAGAATTGAATCAAGATCAACGTGTTTTGCTCGTCGTTCTTTATTTGGAAAATACTTTGAAGCAGCTGCTTGTCGCGTATCTGACTCAGTAAAGTTCCTAGGTGCGGCCATTATCTGATTATTTTCTGTCTAATCGCTCGACGTTGTGCTCAGTTTCGATAGGTTTGTTCTCACTGCGCATAAGGCTTAAATATATCTGCTCTGTGCATTGTAATACCTTGTGGACCGCGACCAAACATTCAGCTTTGACGATTCGTTTGCTGTCAGTGAATTCAGTTGTTTATTATGCATACAAAGTGTGCATACATTCAAGTATGTGGCATTCACTTATTCTTGATACGTTGGCGACAGAGTGGTCGTAGGTTTGTGAGAGTTCGGGTACATGTGTGGATAACGTGCGTAAAACTTACTATACCAGGAAGCGGCGCTACTCCCTTTGTCATTGTTTAACGAGCGGTACTGACTCTTGCCGACTTTTTGGGGTTTAGCTATGCAGTGCTGGCGGAAAAGTTAAGCTTCTTATTCTCGGGGAAAGTCGTGCATCGCGAAGGGCCGGTTACACAGGCTGTAATTATGTAGCAGCCGTCCGTGAGCTTGGTCACCCATATTCATTCCGTTCCTCAATATGCTAGTCACTATTATCGTAGCCAACTACTTCACAGGTCTTCAATCCACCGCTCTACATTTTGCAGCACCATTGGAGCACAGTGCGTTAGCGAAAACTCAGTCGCATATCTGACAGCTGATCGCACAGAAGCAAGGTAGAAGCAGTAATGGGCTCGTATTCGTGCATTGTCACTGAGGCCACGTGCGGCGCGGTGCTTTAAGCGCCATCTCATTTCTCTAGAACAAACTGCTCCGTGAAAAGGTGTGTAGTTGTACTCGCGGCCGCGCGTGCTGTATCGTGAAAGCGATCTGCAGACGGGCTCATAGTTTTGTGCGCGCTGTGTTTTCGCCGCTCAGTTTCCGTTGAAGCGATAGACCGCATGAAGGTCACTTCGCTCGCTGCTGCGGGGCTTCCTCACGCCAGCTTTTTGACAGTGAGTATCTGCGGTCATTGAGTGTGATATCTTCATGTTTGCTTGTGCGCTGACACCATATCCTTGTTAATTCAGTTAATAAGCGAGTGTTTCCAGATTTATGCGACCAATAAAACTAATATTCTTACTCCGTATTGCTGTCTACTAATTTGATATCACAATTGATGCTTCGCCTTTCGGGCAAAACTGCGACATTTTTCTTTACTATGTGCGCTTTAGTTTTTTGCTCTCGTGTTTGTAGCATCGGGACGACTTACTCGAATATTATCGTTGATTCTATCTGTTGTTTTGTTCTCGCCCAACCTTGTGTAATCAGATTGTATGCGCGATGCAAATGGTGTTGTAATTCCTGGATGGTACGCGAGCACCAGTGATTATACTGGAACCTTCTGCAAGTCATGTATAAAGGTCGACTCACTTGAGCCGCAGATCAGATTTTCGCCTATTATTGTGCTTTGAGTGCCATTTGCTTTTGAGGGCGCTGGTTTGCACAGTAACGAGTTGGTTTTATAGTTGGTTTCATGATTCACAATTTTGCTACTGTGTTGTTTACCATCACGACAACGTGACAATATCACAGATGTGCATGAATAATCTAAATTCTAAATCAAGTGTTAGAGGGCCCCTCACCAGGCTACATAGCAAATTTTGGTTATATATGCTGGAAGTTAATTATGTGGCCTATAGGGAGTGTTCTACCGCAATAATCTTCAGATTGGTTCCTTATTAGTGGAGATAAATATTTGAAGTGTCGCGAACCCATGATTTCATGAGGCGAGCTTCACTGCCTACATCGCCACTCTCGCCACTTGCCCCTTCTAGCCTTCACAAGCAAATTCTTTCCCTGCGTTCTCCCATACTGGAGCTCAAGGATCATGTTATGTTCACATCACGGTCCCGCCTTTATTGTTTTTTCTTGCGTTTCTGCTGTGCGGTGCGCACTTCCGGTGGCTGTCTCGCGCGGGAACCCGCAAGCGGTTGTGCTTGTTTTCTTTCGCTCTGTGCACAATCTTGGTAGCTGTGCACAGGAACCCTGCATTGTTTTCTGGCTGCTTCTGCGAAATGGATCCCTCAGTGCATGAACGTTTGGAGAGGCTGGTCCGGCATTGATCCATACTGTGATACACTGCGTCGTTGTACGAATGGAACCGCCGTCAGAGCCCTTAACTAGCGGTATGATAACTCAGTGTTACATGAACACTGAGGTAGGCACGAGCGGATGAAAGAGCATAGTCGCGCGCAAAAACATGGCAGAAAATGACATGGTTTCTGTCTCTGCGTGCGTGACTGCAAGACGTGGGATCAAGCAGACGAAACGGAAGTACATCTCCCGCACTATGGTACAAAATAAAGCAATGACATGCAGATACTCGGTTTGTATGTTTGATTATTGCGATAGCATTTATATGGACACTCCAGGCGCATTTCTGCCATCGCCCGTCGCTGTGAGGTTCCATGTAAAATCTAAGGGCATTTCAATCGTGCCCGCTCACTGTACACTGTATGTGCGAGTGAAAGCGTGCGAGGGTGTGCCGGTGATCGCGGCTCAATCTCGAGTACGCAAGGGAGGAAGTGTGCCGTCTTCGGTCATGCGCAAGGCTCTGGGGAAGGAGGGTAGGTGTGTGTTGGGGGGGACGTTCTACTCCAGTTGGCCGTGCCGCCCGCCTTGGCCGCTGCATCTTGAATGCCATCTGCGACGGGGACAGAGTCCGCCTCGTGCTCTGTTTTCGCGGCTTCGCGTTGATACGAGAGACAGCACGAAGGTGAATTCATGCACTGATGCTGCTGCCACGCTTCCTCACTCCGGCGTTTTGACAGCGAGTTTCTGCGGTCTTCGAGTGATATGTTTTTATGTTTGCTTGTGCATGCGTGACACCATGCTTGTTGATTTAGTTAGTATGCCTATGTTTGCCTATGCCAAACAAGATGAAAGCAGGAGCCAACATTTCGACAAGTGGACTTGTCTTTTTGAAGGCGACATATGCTATCCTCGGCACAGTATATATAGGTAAGGCTCTTCTGAAAGGGAGAGAGGCGGCGGCGGCCGAGGCAACGACCCAGGGTGTGTTAGCGGCGACGGTGTAGAATTGAACGGAAGGATGTGCTACTAAACGTCGATGAGGAAAGTGTGGTAGCGCCATGTGTCAGCTGGTTGACGTGTCACTGTAGGTTCCTCCTTTCGTGAAAGGGGCCTAGGGGGGCTTCTCTGCTCTGGTGGTCAGTGAACTTTTTGTCTCTCTCAAAGAGAGAATAAAGGTAGCGGCAGAAATGGTGCTTGTGAATGAATGAAAGAAATGGGAGGTAGGGAGGTTGCAATATTATTACAACCGAATAACAAAAATAAACTAAGCAATCCAGTGAAAAATAAATTAGTGCTGTTGCCTGTAGTTTGAAATTTGGCATAGCAAATAGATTCTAAAGGCAACTTTGAAACGTTTATGTCTATTGGTTGCAATGTCTTGAAGTTAAGGATGAGGTATGATTCGCAAACAGGGATAGCTGATATTCTAGTTATCATTAAAAGGAAAAAATTAAGCTGGGCAGGCCATGTAATGCGTAGATGCATGAACGGTGGACCATTAGAGTTAGAGAATGGATACCAAGAGAAGGGAAGCGCAGTCTAGGACGGTAGAAAACCAGGTGGGGTGATGAAGTTAGGAAATTTGCAGGCGCAAGTTTGAATCAGCTAGCGCAAGACGGATAATTGGAGATCGCCTTCGTCCTGCAGTGGACATAAATATAGGCTGATGATGATGATGATTCGCTGCACTTTCTTTCTCACGCAGAACGGAAATTTGAATGTAGAGTGTAAGTTCATCAAGTTATGACTTGATTGGTTGAAATCCTTAGCGACGGCTTCGGGAAGCTTTTTGGCTGCGTCCGCGCCATGTCCATTCAACTGACGTTCATTGGTTGTCGCGTTTCACCGATATGTTGTTTCTCACAGAAGGTACATTCAAGCATATAAATTACATCAGAACTAGTACAAGTAAAGCTACTTTTACCCCAATCTGCATAGATATTTCCGGTGCTTTCAATTTTAATGTCATTTTGAAGGTGTTTGCAGGTGTTGCAGAACATGATTTTATTGCAGGGAATGATGTTGGTCCTACTTTTGGATGCACTAATATCTCTTAAAGTTTCAATTGCGGCAATAGGTGACCAATGGTACCTCCGGAACACTTTTCTCAGACACTCATTACTTGATAATATTGGGTGGTATTTTCGTAGGATGTTGTTTATGTTTGGGAGGGTATTAGAATATCTTGTTATAAAGGCTGGCGGTCTTTCAGATTCTGGTGTAGGTTGCTTCTCAGCTAATTCCGGCTGCCTCTCTAATCTTGACGCGATATCATAAGCCCGGTTGAGGATAGTTTCTTCTCTGCTGGAGTTACTTTAAGGTCACTTAGGTGGTGGATATAATGCGCTCGTGCCACTGCTCGGACGCTCATCTTCTTCCACAGCTGCCTCCAATGCCGCTCATCATGCCAGCATTCCCATACTGCCCCCCTAACTGCGAAGACGCTGACGGCACTGGCCCACTGCCAGTCGGTGCGATGATTTCAGTCTCCAATTCTTTACCTTAATATTAGCTCAAATTTAGCATTAGTGAGTATCATAATCGTCGGACACTTTTTTTCCGTGTAATAGCTTGAAATTTCGTCCTGCTATGTATGCTTCAAGCAAACAAATTTTATTTGTTCCGTGGCATTGTAAATCATGTATATGTGGTGTAAGTGAAGGATGAACCTGATGTTAAGATTGTGCAGGTTCTTTCTCTTAATGTTGTCTCGTAAATAAAACGATAGGTAATCCAATTATTATGCTCTTGTCACAGGGAGGCATCATGACTTCCCACCAACAGTCAAGCACCAAGAGTTGCAGCAGAGCCAACTCTACCACTGTGACAGTTGCAACTACAAGACTGCCAGGTTGTCCGCTCTCATTATACACAAGTGCAGGCGCATAGGTGAGAAACTACTTTACTGCCATTACTTCCCTTAGAACTTTTCACTTAAGAGCAACTTTAAGTCAGAGCAGTGCAGGCTACTCCTGTATATTGATCCATGGGAACATGGAATAACAGTGCCTCAACAAGGTAAAAAAATAGCTTTTTTTGGTACGCCTGACAGATTGAACAGAACTGGAACTAGTAACTCGAAATATATGTGCAGTAAGCTGCATGGAATTTTTTGTGCCTTAGGGAGCACAAGTGTAACTATATTTTGTTATAGACGCATAATAGGATATCCATCACAATTTAACAAGGTGTTGCACGATGTTGAGATCTCACCGGCTATACTGCAGGCATGCAAAGTCATTTGTTGTAACGAGATTGCAGTGCACTCCAGTGTCCATGTTCATGTAGCATTCCTTCATGTGAAAATGCAACAATGTTACGAGTCTAAAAGAACTTATTCTAGGGCAAGTTGGGTTTAGACTTACTATACATATTGGATGTAGCTCAAAGTGTAAGAGTACGAAGCTAAGGCTTTCCTTATCTTGCTCCATGCTCTTCTATTTTGCTCAAAGGATAACATGTATAACTGTTCCAAGTGCTCATCAGTCAACTATGCCTTAAAAAAGACTACGTATGAGGCTGGACCCTAAAGTAACCAAAATCTTACATAGTCTGCACTTGCCTCTTTTGTCATGCATACAGCTGTTTAGATTATATTGGCTTACACCTCCACACCCTTAATTCGTATTGCTCACGGCAGAGGGAGGCGTTTGTTTTCACCATTACTTGATAGTTGCAGAGTGTACGTCACTTTGTTTTCTTTTGGGCAAAACTGCAACTGAAGATGTATTCATTCTTAAGCTTATAAGGACGACCCTGTGAGTAAAGCCCAGTCTGAGTGATTTTCTTAGATGAAGAATGGTGAGATGTCAATCAAGGACAACCCATTTCCTGGCTGGCTCTTACAACTTGAACTATGAAAATATCATTAAAGTTCTGCATGCGATCAACAAGAAGAAATTCACTGATGAATTCTCATTTGAGATAAATTTGCCGTGGTGCCAGTGAATCATGCTGTGGCCATGTCAGTGGCCATGTCTAAAACATGGCCACTAAATCTCTAGTGCTTGTTGAGGATCAGATAGCATGCTGGGCCAAAGCTTTTTCACTCCGTTATTCATAGGTTCTAGAAAACAGTGAGAATTCTCACACTCCACATTTCTCACTTTGTAATTTTGTACCATTCAGAAAATATTTCATGGTGAAAAAATGGGCGATTTTACAAGCTGGGTCATTACGTATCCGAATACGAAATTATTGAGCAAATCAATAAGATCCACCAGCTATGCTTTGTTCTATCATTCTGAAATAAACCTCAAGACCTATCAAATAAAAAATGAAAGCTCATCATTAGCGTTAATATCTATGTTGTTTTTGCCATTTCGTAATAACTTCCACTTTTTTTTTTGTCTGTGCAGAGTCAAGGCCTTCTATTTCTTCATCAACAGCCGAGGGTGACAAATCACACCAGAGACGCCTCTACAGCTGTCGATTCTGTGACCATCAAACTAATAACCTGCGAGATCTGGAAAAGCACACCAGAGTTCATACTGGCGAGCGTCCATTTAAATGCCATTTCTGCACTCGGAGCTTCTCACAAAAGACCAATTTGAACAAGCACCTGCGAATCCACACGGGTGAGCGTCCATTTAAATGCCATTTGTGCCCTCAGAGCTTCTCACAAGGACCCACCCTGAAAGGACACCTGCGCACTCACACAGGCGAGAAGCCATTTCGGTGCCCGTCATGCCCTCAAAGTTTCTCACATAAACCAATTTGAACGAACACCTACAAATACACACAGGGAAAAAGCCATTTCACTGTCCCTCGTGTCCTAAGACATTTCGGAAAAGTAGCGATTTTAACAGGCACCTTAGTATCCACATGTGAGAAGCCATTTCAGTGCCCTTCGTGCCCTCAGAGTTTCTCACATAAAACCAATTTCAATGCACACCTGAAAATCCACACAGGCAAAAAGCCATTTCATTGTTCTTCATGCCCTAAGACATTTAAGTATAGTGGCGATCTTAACAGGCACCTGCGCATCCACACGGGTGAGAAGCCATTTGAGTGCCCTTGGTGTCCTCAGAGTTTCTCACTTAAAACCACTTTGAACATGCACCTGCGTACCCCACAGGAGAGAAGCCATTTCAGTGCCCTTCATGCACTCGGGGATTCTCACAGAAGAGTGCCATGAAGCGACACCTGCGCATTCATACAGGTGACCGACCACACTGCTGCACCGTCTGCTCTATGTCTTTTGTGCGTGCGGATTACTTGAGTGAACATAAAGAAAGAAAGCACCCTGACACTGTAGATTAGGGGCGGTATTCTGTAAGAGTCCACCTAGTGGACTGTCCACTTCAGCTGTCGCCATTGGGTGCTGCTTCACGTGCGTGAAGGTGCCAGCTAGTCTCCTTCCTGCTCGTGAAGCAGCAGCCAATCAGCGACAGCAGAAATGGACAGTCCACTAGGTGGACTCTTAGAGAATACCGCCCTAGGTCAACAGCCATGTTGAACTAGCCTGAATTAGGGGCGCGATCTTGTACGCGTTCCAAAATGGAACGGAGGCGTTCCGTTCCATCGAGCCGCACACGATTGGTCAATTTGAACGTCGCGGTTGAAATTGACCAATCGTGTGCGACTCGATGGAACGGAACGCCTCCGTTCCATTTTGGAAGGCGTACAAGATCGCGCCCTTGGACTCTGTTGAACAGATGTACTACCTATATTTCGATTGCAATAAAACCTTGCTAATTCAGAAAATCGGATAATCCGGACTCATTCTTTGGTCTCGGCAGGCAGTGTGCATTATTAATAAAATCAAACTTGGTAATTTGGGCATATTTGGCCGTACATTGGTTAATTTGGATGACTCCCGGAGCTTGAGCTCAGATCGTTGCAAAGGTGCGATGCAAAAGAGCAGAAATGGAGCTAGCATCCAACCGAAACAAGGCGGCGGAGTCCGCATCGCCATATTCATCTGGGGTATACAACCAAGTGAGGAAATCGTGGTTGCGCAAAGAGCCTCGCAACTGGAACGCATGTCCCTCACGGCCACGGGTCGGTACATCCTGCAGAAACTTGGCTTCAACTACCATGTCCAACATGGTCGGGAACAGGCCATTCCACCCGACATCAGCGACCTGTTGAATGTCACCCCTATCCCTCAAAACATACTCCCCGAACTTAACGGAGGCCAATGCCAGGCCCGTGCCAAGGCACTGCTGCGCTCCTTCGGTGAGAAGAGAACTGCGCACTTCGTAGACACGGCAGAATACACACAAAAACACTGGTTCATGGCGGTAGTCATAGACATTAACTCCCGGCTTACACTAGCATGTAGTGTCAGCACGGAGCACCCAGAAACAGCGGAAGAGGTTGTGCTTGCGCTTATTGACCCCCTCTGCAAGGTAGCTCTTAGCGACTCACAATCCGCAGTTCGTAGCTACGCACGGGGGCGCATTTCCTCCGAAGTTCTTGAGATCCTAAAGAAAGCTGGTCGACAGCTCTTCGATAGCACCGCGATCATGTGGTTCCAGCGCACGTCGGCACCCCTACCGACGAGGGCCCCCCTAACTTGAATGAGGTGGCACACCACTCTACGCGAAAACTGACCCGCTGCACTGAGTTAGAGACACCCTCTTCGAGTTCGGACCTCCTGGTGCAAAACACGCAAGAACGCTTAGTCAGATATAGAGCACTGTATGGGCCGATATTTTGAGCCTGGGCCCAGCCCGGGCCAGTTTTTACGTTGGGCTGCCCGCCCGAGCCCGACCAAAAGTTTTATGGCAAGACCCAGGCCCGGAAATAATGTACATTACCCGCCCGGCCCGGCCCGCCACCCCTTTACCTTAGCCCGAGCCCGGCTTGAAATCGGCCCGAACCTGGCCCAAGACCGAGAAAGACTACCGAGCGGCATTAACAAAAAAAATAAATAAGAGAATGAGAGGAATTTATTCTTAAGGCATAAATACATGTCATATACAATTATGAACACCATTTGAGCGGTCTGAATGCAAATACCAGCGCAATAGTACGAATAACCCTGCGGAGCAGTATCGCCAGCAGTTCCCAACGGCGCGACCTTGATGCGGCCCAATCCACTTCTATTGCAGCGCCGCCACATTGTATTTCCACGTCGGGCGCCTTACTGCGAAGCATGCACCGCGCCAGCCGCTCGTCCACTCAACCGTATTCTCGAAGCACAGCCACGACCGGTCGTGAGCGCAGCACATGATGGAGGTAAATGGAGACAGAAAGCTTCTCGTTCCTCCATGGTGCAGCGTAATGTGTTGCTGCTTAGATGCCCGTTGAAAACATGCGTGGAATCATGGATGGACGCAGTGCCATATTTCAGCCGTGGAGAATATCTTACCAGTCATCGTTTTACGAATTCGCCTTTGAAGAATTGGCAAGTCACGAACGTGCTTGCACCGCGCTGAAAGCATTAATTACCTTGATTTAGGTTAAGGAATACAATGGTATCCTTTGGTTTCAGGCGACGTCGGTCTTTCTGAACTTTTACATTCTGTTCAAATGGCGCAAAATATCGATGGAAGAAGAAAAGGAAGTACACAGGAGTAGCACTGCTGGCTTCCATCTGCGCCGCGGGACAACAGGTTTTTCAGAGTCGAGATGCGGTGAGGATAACTTGCTGCACGTTACATACACACCACCAGAAAAACCCAAGCCCGGCCTGGGCCCGCAAATACCCGGGCCCGGCCCCGGCCGGGTCAAAACGCACATGCTGTGCCTGAGCCCGGCCTGAGCCCGTGAAAAAACATGTCGAGCTCGGGCCCGGACTTTCGGGTAAGCCCAAGCTGTGTAGTGCTCTAGTCGGATATAACCACATCACCAAGCACTACCAGTTAGGCAGGATATTGCCCCCACCTCACCCCAAACTGAAACGTCGCCAAGCAGTCGTCTGGCGACAACTGCAGACACACACCTTCCCCAGTCTGGTGTGAATGAGGCACATTTTCCCCGCACAATACCCGGGTGCTCTTTGCAAGTTTTGTCAGGAAACTAGAGCGACGCTGTCACACATCTTTTGGGAGTGTCCTGTTATAGCAGCAAAAATGGGCAGTAGCTCCAGAGGCTCTTGCGTCGAAGTGGGCCGCTGCTCTGCGCAGCTCCAACATCAAGACACAAGCGTGGGCAGTCTAGCGGGCTATCCATGCAGCTTGTGAATGCGTCCATGCAGCGACCGCAGTTTTGTCCGCAGCACAACGTTGCCAACTTCCGAAGATAATTCGAAGAAAATTCGCTATGTTTCCCGGGCTTTAGAAAAATGCGATTGTTTAGTATGTTCTCTGTAAGATAAACTGCCATTTGGTGCTATGCAAAGACACTGCAGATTTTAGTTTTAAGACATGTATTTGTTTGAAAGGATTTATTGAAGTCACTGTGCTTAAGCTAAATGATGTCACAGTGCAAGTTGTAATGCTGGCAACAGCATTTATTCGCATACAGCCTCAGCAATGCCAAACCTAGCAGCAAAATTTAGTCAAATGCATATTCATATGAAGGAGATAGCCGCACTCCTTCATCAAGCAGTTGAAACATGCATACATAAGGGAAAAAATGCAATGAATGCTAAAATTGATAAAAGCCATATTGTTCGGCTGGAAGCTTATGACCGCTTCCACTCGTGTGTCGCGTAACGCAGGCAAACCTAGATCCGTGTTGCGAAGTTGCCTCCAATCGTTGTCAAGCTTCTTGATGTTCTGTACCGTAACCAATAAATGGAACAAGAATAAAGCAAGAAGAGCATTGAAGCAACATGTCTCTGTACCACAGAGCGGGAATCAATTGCCTCCAGCCACTTCATCTATAAATTGTTTAAAGGAAATCTTTTGATAATTTGACTTGCGCCTTCAATATAATATTACAAACATTTCAGGTGGAAGTTGCGCACAGCTGTAGGGTCTGTGACAAGTGGTTCACATAACTCTGGCGCTACCATGTCACCAAGGCAGACTTCCTCGAGTGGGACGAAGTTACTTGGGTCTTCGTAGCGCAATCGATCGAGCGGCATGTCACGCAGGTATCGAGGTTGCAAATATGCTTCAACAATTGTTGTAAAGACAGTATGCAGTCATATAGCATATGGATTCTCGCTCCTTCCGCCTGCATTTCCTTGTTCAGTGTTGTGAACACTGGGAGAACATAATAGAGGAAATGCAGGTACAACTTGGTTGTCTGGTCCTTCAGCTTACTGAGGATAGAATCCACAGCTAAGAGGCAGTGCACATGACAATGGCCTTCTAAGAAGGCCACGAGACAGGGTATTGCTGAATAAGCCTTTCAACCACAGCATGAAGGGGCAGCCAGCAGGTCTGGTATGGATGCAGTATCTTGTGGGACTGCACATTGAGGAGATAGATGTTGCACGTGCTTGTAAGCTTCGGCTTGCTTGAACGACAAGAAACAGTGTACACATCTCTGGCCAAGTCCTCAAGGCCTCTGGAGAGCGTTTTTACAGGCATAGGAGGCACATAAGTCCTAATGAGTGGCGCACACACTTTGCTATAAATGACCTGGTGTTCTCATTCTCCAGAAGAGACGAAAGCGAATTTCGATTTCCCAGCATCACATTGGCACCGTCAGCTGCGAATCCAACCCTGTTCGTTTTACAGTTGATGTTCACTGCTGTAAAATAATTATCCATTAATTTGTGCAGCCCAGCAGCGGTACCATCCTCAACGAGAAGCAATGCCAAAGGGCATCCATAACCCTCCCGTATTTCTTTAAAACTCTGGCTACAAGTGCAAGGTTTCCGATTCCACTCCTGTCGACTCATCAGCGTTAATCGAGAATGGTGATGTTCGCAGGCCACTCGAGAAGGTTTTCACTGTTCGCACTTGCCAGCACGCCCTTGATAATAGCAGTGCACTTGGTCCTTCGGCATGCTATCTTCTTTATGACTTCCGAATCAGGGCACGCTGCTTTTACCAGGGGAACTATAGGTGGTCTGTAAAAGCGTGTGGAAGGTCGTGCTCTGCAACAAAAGCTGCTAGCCGTATCTCGCTCTCTTTTGCCGTTTTGTCTGATGGTGAATTTCCACTGACACTCGGCATGCCAAAAAGTGTCTGCATCATTGCCATGCTTGACGCATTGGTCTGATGCTTTTTACCAGCCACGTGTTTTTCGATCTCGGACTCCCCCCCCCCCCCCCCTTCCAGTCCGCATGGCATGCCTAATAGTTAAAAATGCAGTGGCCCCTTCGTACTCCTTTTTACCCAAGATTTGTATTTTGGCTCCTTTTCCCATTTCTCAACATACCTGTGGTCCGAAACCTTGAACTTTTTCCGTGGCCTCCGGCTTTCAATGTCTCTTTCGGAACTGCTTTGCATGCTTAGTTCTAACAGTAATGTCTGCACGGCACTTGCATGAGGTTATTAATGGCCCATAAGCGTACCTTTTTCAATGGGTTCCCGTGAACGCTGTAAACTGAGACAGGTTGTCTTTTCCAGCAGGGAGACAACGCACGCGCTACTGCTTTCGAGGTGGAAACTATGGTACATACAGAGAAAAAAAAAATGGGCGGTAACTTGACATCAGGCAGCTAGCTAGCTCCTGCAATCCAATTAACATTGTCGCTGCTTGCTCCTCCATTTTCCCCTCCTCAGATGCGAGACAAAACTATGGGAGGGAGCATGACGTCACTGAGTCAGCCTAGTCAAAGCAACCTCTTTTGATGCCACTCTCTCCTGCATGACTTCACTGGCCAAATCGCGCCATTCATAGGTATCGCGTGCCTTGTATGGCTTGGTTCGTTGTAGAGTAACTGTATATGCTCCCGGTAGGTTGTGTATAGGTGTGCCATCTTGCCCGCCGACGCATCCGTGTTAAGCAGAAAAGCCACTCCTCTTGAATGCAGGATACGGTGCGGCTCAGCTGACGAGTGTGCTTGCTCCTTCACTACGTGAAGGCCAGGTGGCGTGGCAGGCGGCAAAGCACAGAGGCTCGCGATGACGGTGGCGCAGCAGGCGGCAGTGCAGGTCATAGAAACTCGATGGTGCTGGCACAGCCGTGAAGTTGGCTTTCCCTCAAAAGGATGCTTTTTGTGCATGTGACCAGATTTGGCGAATAGGGGTGCGAGCGGCGTGTTCAATCAGATGCGCAACTCTGCTCCCCAAGGGAGCATATACAGTAACTCACTTTAGTTCGTGGTAGATGGGAATGCCGCTGGAGTTTTTAAGCTCGTGTCACTAGCTTTCTGCTCACTGCATTTTATGCCTTAAGATCTCAACCTCGGATCAATAGCTGGAAACATTGTCACCTTTGCAGTGGAAACACTTTCTCCGTAGCGCCCCCATAATTAGCCACGCGTCACAACTTCCAAGTGGTGCGGCAGACAAGCAGACGAGAAGCCAAGCGCAGTTGCGCTTATTTGGCTAATCTGCACGCATCTTGCCAATCTTCCTATCGAGGCGTTTTAGTTACCATCAGACACGTGGTAATAATAACAATAAAAAGAAAGAGGTTTAACTCTTGTAAACCTAGTTATCACGAAGGTCTGTTTGGCTTGGTTTTGCAAAGACTATGCACACAGTGTTTTTACGCTTCCGCGGTTGGTAAGCTTCTCGATAATGTGCTAATCTGGCCTCTCTTTGCTCTGGTATTTCAGCAGCCATCTTTGTCGCAGCCTGCCGTCTAGCTACTACTGGATGATTGCATTCAGCCTTTCACTCAGCTAGCGCACGCACAGACGGCACAGCCGGCGCGCCATCCATGGCGAGACTGAGCGACCAAGCGCCGGCGAAGCAGCCATTAAACCCTCGCATAGTCACGTGGTACCGCAGCGGCGAGGCTCCGAACGAGCGCAGCTGCGACGCTTCCGCAGCAGATCACATGGTGTGATGTGGCCTGCCACACTTGCACTGTGGCGGCTCAAGGTCATTGCGACGCGATGAATGACCTTGCGAGACATGGCACGGCCGCTGGATATAAAAAAAGGTGCGGCCTGCTGTGTCGCATCGCCGTCAATGGGCGAGCGCGTCTCGGCTAAGTTGACAGTTGCGGCCGCTGTTTTTGGTGAGGACGCCACTGCTACGGTATGCAAGGCAGACACCGGTTCGTGCTACAGTGTGGTTGCCTCAGGATTCTTGCGTGTTGGTGTGCTTTTTCGTGCGCATTCTCGTGTGCTTTTTTTGTGTGATCGTGTGTGTGAGCAGCTTGCCTATGTTTCTTGTGCTTGAGTACGGTTCTTTGGTGTGCGCATGTGTGGCAGACGGTTTTTTCTAGCGGTGTGATGCCGCCAAGCTGTTGTGGGCCGCTGTGCAACTCGAACACGAGAAGCAACTGTGAAGTACCACGAATTCCCCTGCGATCTACAACGTCGGGAAGCGTGGCTGAAGAATATTTCTCGACAAGGGCTGTCAGGGAAAGAAAGCAAGTGGGAGCCAAGCGACAGGTTGCTGGTATGTTCAATACATTTTACTGAGAATGACTATAAAAAGAACACGAAGATTACGCTCTTGCTTCCGACTGCGGTCCCGACTGTGTTCCCCGGTTAACCGCCGTACATGCAAAAAAAAAAAAAAAAAAAGAACGCGCAGCCCAGGAAACTTTTTTTTCGAGCCCAGGAAAAACAGCGGCCACAACTGTCAACTCAGCCGAGACGCGCTCACCCACTGGCGGCGACGCAACGCAGCAGGCCACACTTTTTTTTATGTAAAAAGAGCCACGAATGGATTGATCAATTCCGGGCTGTCCAGAAGGCCCACGATGCGGCGGTGAGGCTTGGCCTTCCCGTCCCAACGTGGGAGCGGCCCGCAGTGTTGCCCAAGGTGTTGCCCCTATGAAAACAGGGTGAAGATTCTTCTGGAGCTCAATAAATTTTACTACCTACCTACCTAGCGGCCATGCCACTTCCAGCGTAGAGAGAATATGGAAACGTGCGAGGGGAGTTCAGTTGAAGAGAACGAAGCTGGGCTGGATCGGGGGGTGCGGCACCGGGGACTGTTTTCGCTGAGCAATACCTTCGCATTCATCATCATGTAAATAAACAGGATCCATCGTCTTGAAGTCGTCTTGAAGAAATATGTACATCCAATCCCGATTATTCGTAATAGAGCACTTCTTTTCATTTCAGGTGAGTCGCGCGGACATCCTTCATGGAGAGCATTGAGACTCACTCTACGAAAGATTGGCACACCTAGGGCAGACTTTTCACATATGTGGGGTAATCGGCACTTCTAATAACGACTTCAATATTTAACCTGGAATGTGCAAGTATAAAACGCGTTATTTACGGCCTGATTAGAGTCACTGTCGTGCGTACAAACACAGCTGTGGGAATGCTGCTCCGTGAACGGCTGTACCCGAGCAGTGGCGCCAGAGCGGGCGCGAGGAGAACTAGGCCCGAGACGGCGTTTCGGCGCCACGCAACGGGCCGTACTTTTTTTTTTTAATCCAGGGGCTGTGGACATGGCGTATATAGTAGAGCTTTCACTCTAACAATAAAGTATTATTAATTTTCAAGCATGCTTGCAGAAACTAAGGGAAGCAGAAGTGTTACGTTCTACTGCTATGTAGGAGTAAGAGAATGCACATTAGCCAGAAGTATAGAAGTTGCACGTGCGCGACGACGTGACCATGGAGCTTCTCTTCTGCGTACGAAAAAATGCAAGTAGCACGTCTGTTCTGTACAAGAAAGTAGATATAAGTTGCTGTCATCTACCGGCTTCAACAGCTCTGCTCATTCACATCGGCTAACTTGTACTTTGTTACAGATTTCTTATGAGATGACTTCGGTTGTGCGCTCATCACACCTACAGTTCCTTTGGCCAGCTTAGATAAACATTTCATTAAAGGTATGCAAAAATTTGCAGCACAGCTAGGTACTGTAGTGTTCATGCATAGCACTTTTTGGAATGTAGGAAGGCAATCCTGGTTGACAGCAGGGGGGCTTCCAAGATGGCTGCGATGTAGCAAAAATAAACCTGTGTGCGTTCCCAACACAATCGAATGTAATAAGTCGTATTACTCAAACTACGACACATTACAATGACGATGAAGATGCGTCTGGAGTAGGTGAAGGCTGCCAAGCAACTATTTTAAACGGAACGAAGATATCAGCACACATCGACAGAACTTCTACTTTGCGGTATGGCACACAGCATTCTTCCCTCGTTTCCTTTCTTCGACGCGCGTGCCACTGACGCCAACAACGTCGGCACCAAATGGTCGAAGTGGGTGAAACGCTTCGAAAACTTCATCGTAGCCTGCGACATCACAGCCGATGCCCGGAAGACGGGGCCCTACTGCTACACTATGTGGGTGAAGAAGTTTGTGACATTTACTGTTCACTACCTGATCCCCCCGCAGCCGCAGCTGCATCTACCGTTTCAAGCACCGGTGGCTGCAGCAACGCAACGCTTCTCTACACCGCAGCACGCAAGAAGCTCGATGGCTATTTTGCACCCCGAGTGAACACTACCTTCGAGATTTACCGCTTCCGTCAAGCCAAGCAAATGGAAAACGAGTCGCTCGACGCATTCTACACCAGACTACGACAGCTCGTTAAGCACTGTGCTTTCGCCGATGCTGACCTAAATCAAGAATCAAATCCTACTGTTTACAGTGTCAACACGTCTATGCCGGTATGCCATGCAGCATGACCTCGACTTGCAAGGAATTCTCAAACAAGGCAGGTTGTTTGAAGAGGTTGAGCACAACCTCTCCGTGATCAAGCAAGAACGTCAGCAGTATAAAGAAAACTCAGCATCAGCGTCTACACTTGCAGTGAACTCCAAGTGCACCTCGCAACCTCATCAGCCGAAGTACCACGGGAAAGCGCCATCACAGCCTCGCGAGCCTCCGCGCCATCAACGGACAGACGCGACATGCTACAACTGTGGAAAACCATGGCCTCACAGTGAGGGACGCTCCAGTTGCCCCGCTCTTGGCAAACAGTGTAATGCTTGTCACAAAACTGGACACTTTGCTAGTGTATGTCGTTCAACTCGCAAAACCCTGCACGCAAGTCGTGCGGGAAAGCACCCCTGATAGTGATGAACACATTTTCATGACTTCCTCTCACTGTCACGCAGTTACGGCGTCTCCACAGGTTGATGACAAACTCGATGATGAGACCGTCCGTTTTACTATTGACACTGGCGCTACTGTGTCTGTCATTGGTTCGAATAGCTTAAAAAATCGTTTGAGCACGGAAACGCTGTCCAAGACGTCTAAGAAAGTATTTGCTTATGGCGCAAATTCTCCTTTACTGCTACTCGGAAAGCTTGATGTTCTCATGACCTACAAGGAGAGCAGCAGCCATGAAACTCTCTACGTTGTGTCTGGAGACTCTACCCCACTACTTAGTTTCTCTGCAGCTTCCCGTCTAGGACTAGTCCAGATCATGTACAGTGTGGGAGAGGTGCCAAACAGACTGGATCCAAGAGTGGCCTACCCAGACCTTTTCAAGGGAGTGGGCAGTCTAAAGGACTTCCAAGTACACCTCCATGTTGACCCCCTTGTTCAACCTCACAGACACATCCACTTCTCCATGCGAAAGCCACTGGAAGAAGAGCTTGAAAGGCTATAGTCCCTCGGCATAATTGAAAAGACTGAAGGACCAACCCCCTGGGTATCTCCAATCGTGGAAGTACCGAAACCACATGACCCCGAGCATATTCGAATGTGTGTTGACATGCGTTGTGCTAACCAAGCCATCCAACGTGAGAGACATGTCACACCGACAGTGGACGACATCCTTGTTGCTTTGAATGGATCCATCTTGTTCTCTAAACTCGATCTGAAAGATGGATACCACCAACTAGAACTTGATGGAGCATCATCTCGTGTGATCACCACTTTCTCTACACATGCTGGACTGTTCCGATACAAGAGACTCAACTTCGGAATCAGCGCGGCAGCTTAAGTGTTCCAGGACACCATCCGTCAGGTTCTAACCAATCCCCAACGTGCTCAATGTATAGGATGACATATTGGTGTATGGAAAGACTGAGAAAGCATGAGGAAGCTGTGAAGGCGACACTGGAATGTCTACTTGCAAGTGGCCTCACATTGAACGTCAGGAAATGCAAGTTCTACCAACAGGAGCTTACCTTTTTCGGGCACGTGTTCTCAAGAAAAGGTGTGCAACCAGACCCTACTAAGGTGTCTGCAGTAATCGGTGCCTCACCACCCACCAGTGCCAGTGAAGTGAAGTCTCTCCTTGGTCTTGTTAACTATTGTGGTCAGTTCATACCGAACCTGGCCCACCTCACCCAACCACTCGGGAAACTCACAGCCAAAGGAGAGGACTGGTGTTGGACAGACATACAGCAAGATGCCTTGGACGAACGGAAGAGAAAGCTTTCCGAGGCCACAGCTCTTGCCTACTTTGACCCAGGAAAGGACATCACACTCATTGTAGATGCTGCTCCTCATGGCCTAGGTGCCATTCTCATGCGGACATCTGGAAGCGAAACCAGGGTGGTAGCATATGGGAGTCGTGCCCTTTCTCCTTTGGAGGCACACTACTCTCAAATTGAAAGCGAAATGCTGGCTGTAGTGTGGGGAATTGAGCACTTTCACATCTACCTGTATGGGACAGCCTTCCACCTACTGACGGACCACAAGCCATTGGTCAATATTCTCAGCAACCCCCGCTCCCTGCCTTCAGCACGGCTAGAGCGTTTGGCACTTCGAATTCAACAATACACCTTTGAAGTGCAACACACTAGTGGTCCAAGCAACCCATCTGACTACTTGTCCCGCCGCCCAGTAAACTCCACGGAACCATTTCGGCGCATGGAGTCTGTCGCCGAACGGTATGTGAACTTCATCATGTCTCACAGCCTACCTCATGCCATGACCATAAAGGAGGTAATCGAAGCGATGCTAGCTGACCCGGTAATCGACTCGCTCAAGCAAGCACTAAAGCAACCCCAGAAAGGCAAACATTGGAGGAACACAACTCTACAGCCTTTCTCTCGCATTGCAACAGAACTGTTAGTCTCCAAAGAAGGTCTTGTGTTAAGAGGCACGCAGATAGTACTGCCAGCACAACTTCGCACAAAGACAATGCACCTTGCGCATCGAGGCCACCAAGGCATTGTCAAGACAAAACAGCTGTTGCGTGAGAAGGTGTGGTTCCCAGGGATAGACTAGCTCTCTAGTGGACCAGACAGTTAAGAGCTGCCTGGCATGCCAAGCTAACACACCGGTACACCATTGAGACCCTTTGCAATCCAGGAGCTGCCACGAGGCTCGTGGACAGAACTGTCGTTAGATTTTGCTGGCCCTTTCCCTGATGGCAAATATGCCATGGCAGTTGTGGATGATTTCTCCATGTACCCAGTCGTTATCATCATACACACTCTTGCAGCACCTACAGTCATCAAGCAACTGCGCACTGTATTCGCTCAGTTCGGCTGTCCAGAAATTCTAAAGTCAGACAATGGCCCACCCTTTAAGAGTGAGCGTTCTGCAGAGTTCGCTAGTGAACTTGGATTCAAGCATCACTGCATCACTCCACAGTGGCCAGAGGCTATCGGGGAAGCCGAATGATTCATGCGCACCCTCAAGAAGTCAATACTCGCAAGTTGTGTCAGCCACTTGGATTGGACGAATGAGCTTCAGTCGTTCCTGCTGACTTACAGGTCCACACCCCATGGTTCCACAGGAAAGTCTCCATTTGAACTTCTACTTGGGAAACCCATGAGGAATCTTCTACCGACACTTGCTGCTGATACTCACAACTCGGCTCACTCTGAGGCCAGACAGAATGACACCCAAAGAAAAGCATACAACAAGCAGTACGTCGACTCGGAGACACACCAGTCACAACCAGCTGCATGTACGACAGCAAGTCCTCTGCAAACAGGACAGGTCAAATTACTATGACCCACACCCATTAACCAAAGTCACTGGCTCCAAAATCACAGCGTCCAGAGATGGAGTGTCGATTTGTCGCAACTCGAGCTTCTTCAAACATGCGAGCACAGTTCAAATGGAACGACACCAGGGCCAGACCGACATGCTAGATCTGGACGGTGCAGCTATGCCAAGTAACAGTGACCTTCCAAGCCACAGCACAGCTACTCCTAGTGAAGCCCTACCAGCAACTCCCAAGACCGTCTCACAGCGGTACCCCCAACAAATCAGGCAACAACCTGAGCGCCTGAAAGACTGTGATTGAACAAAAGTGATTCTTTTATTCCTTACTATGTGTTTGAACAAAAGTGAATTTTCCTTCCCTGAGGGGATGATGTAGTGTCCATGCATAGCACTTTTTGGAATGTAGGAAGGCAACCCTGGTAGACAGCAAGGGGGCTTCCAAGATGGCTGCGATGTAGCAAAAATAAACTATAGAGTGTACTAGACAATGGTCGAGTGGGCCAAACGGCGCTCTCCCGCTGAGGTGCCGCGTGTGGAAAAATTGTGTGAGGGCGCTGCGAGCAAACTGGATTTAAAACCCCTATATATAAAAAGTAGCGCCATCCACTTCCCTCCTCCTCCGTTCCACTATCGCGCTCGGCGCGACCAGCGCGATCGAGGCGCGATATCGACAGTGGCGCCGCCTGCGTCGGGCCTGCCGTGGCAGACGACAGCTAACGCGCTACCAGAGGAAATCCGAGGAAAACTTCGATCGCGCCCTGCGGAGACGTTTTTGAGGCGCGATTTTGCTTCGTCAGTCAGTAACTGGTCTTAATAATGCCGTTTTGGAAGTAGCAACGCGACTATGCGAGACGGCTAATATCAAGTGTGCAGCAAGCGTTTGCGCACGCCGGATGGTAAACAAAAAAAGCCTTTTGCCCTCGCCTTGTCGGTTGCGGCAACTTAAGGCGCAGCAGCATGCCATCACAACGAAGTTCTTGTCCCTAACACGTTTGATCCGTTTGTGCGTACAGCACTTTCGTCGCACAGGCCCGAGAATGGCAGTCGGAGCGCGCTGGAAAGAAAAAAAATATACAAAAGCGCGACGAACTTCCACGTGACACAGATTGGCCAATGGGGGAGCGGAGGAGGCTGGGGCGACAGGAGGCGGCTAAGAGAGGGCGAGGAGGAAGCGCCGGGGTGAGCGCGGTGGCGGCAAGATCTAAGAATGGCGCTACTTTTATAAATATAGGGGTTTTAACTAGATTGGGGTGGAGACTCGTTCCGACGCATATTCAACATACTTTCACTGTGGGCGCCGAGGCCGATTGCACATAGTACGCTCTTAAGATAGTGCTTTATTTCAACTCCAAAATTACGTTTACACCATTTTGCCAAACATATATATTTGAGGCGTAGATTATACAAAGCGACGTCTTCAATTTCGCTGTCGTTGTCAGGCGCGTCGTCTGCTAGCGAGCGCGCATTCGCCACGTGCATGGACGCTGGCGGACGCCCAGTTTTTCTCGCAGAACGTCTGTGCAGTACATTTTTTTTAATGTTTTAGTTACTTTGGTGCGCCCATGACTCTTGACGACCGGTGCCAAATGTAGTTTCAGCCAGGTGAACTGCTGTTTTTACCACTGTCTTCTAAAAGTAACTGGTATCTCTGTTCTCTGCAACATGAAGCTACGTAAGAACATTTTATTAGTGACGTCGTGTCATTTTGCGCGCGCTTCTTGTTGGTGGATATTGATCAGGGACAATGATCGAAGAAAACAATATTAGAGTGAAATAAACCAGGTTTATAAACTGCATGGCGCGAAGAATGGCGAATGTATTTCTAGACATTAAATCAAAGGGCACATAGACTTATATATCCACGATATATGTGTAAGGGAAAACATAACAAATGTTCTAGATACACTAATTGAAAAAGTGAGAACTCCCGACCGGAATAAGCGCACGTGTTTGCAGTAACAAACACACTTATTAGTGAATACTGCACATAAAACTCGCATTCGCCAAAACAATATTCGTAGCAGGCAAAACCACCTTATATATATATATATATATATATATATATATATATATATATATATATATATACACTTACGCAAGCATTTTTTATATACTGTACAACGCCGAATAGTCGTTTCCGTTCGAATGTAACGCACAACAGCACCATGGAAATCTCGAAGCCGAGTGACCGATGCAAGTGAGGACTGTTATTTCCGGATGATTGTGCTGCCGGGGAGTCGTAGCTAGCTGTTGCACAGAGGCGCAGTTCCTGAGAGAATTAACGCACGGGTGTTAATAAGTCCTGCTTCACAAAGTTCCTAGCTGTCATTCAATATGAACGCCCCCATTTGGGGGCAGCTTGTCAATCTGCTAACTTGATTCAGGCAAGGAAAACTTTTTTTGACAGTCTCACCATGTTTGCAACCCATTAAAACTGGATGCCCCATGTGGTACCACACTTATCTTCAATGAATGCAGCAGATCTGCACATATCTCTAGGTGTATGTGAGGTATGCCGTTCCTTTAATTGTTTCATTATGGTCGTTATGGTAGTTCACCGGATAACTGAAAGCAGCTGTCAGCTGCTGAGCTGAGCGGTCATACATTTGGGAACGGCGTTACGTTTATGTATGAAATATAGGATAAGCGTAAGATGTTTTTCCCGGAAATCAGACTCGAGAATAATTTACAACTATTTTGTTTACACCCCTAGAAAAAAGCCGAAGAACGCAGCCACATGCTTTTCTAATCTTTTTTAATTTAAATAAATTCTTGGGCCTACGTGGCAAAACCACGATATGATTATGAGGTTTAGTTTTCACCACCTGAGCTTCTTTAACGCGCACCTAAATAGAAGTACACAAGTGTTTTCCCATTTCCCTCCCGTCGAATTCCGCGACCTGGATTGAACTCGCGAGTTCCATGTAGTTTAGCAACCCAACGCCGTATCCACTATATATAGCCACTAATTAGGCTACCGCGCCAGCTTTCTTTCTTTCCTTCTTTTTTTGCCCCCCCCCCCCCTTTTTTTTTGAAGTATTGACAGGGAAAAGAAAATTCCACGTACGGCTTACGGCCAAAGATGAGCATATAGAATGACTAACTAAAACTGTTTCCGGCGCTTGAGGTCCTACCGCAATAAATGACCCCGTACCATTTACTCCGCACTCTGTTAGGCGAGGGAGGCGGAAACTTGAATGGAATGTTGCGCTGCAGTTTACTCTTTTTTAATCTGTAACAATGCTTGCCGTAAATCTGAGTACAAGGCGCCGGATGGGGCAGATATGCTGTCCTTGTTTGAAGCGGCAAGCAGGAAGGTTACAAGTGTTTCTCCGTCTGCGTTTCGCAAGACCTACTGATTGAAAACTATATGCGCAACAATACACACGAGAGATACATGCTGCTTGAAGAATGTGAAAAATATTTGTTCTCCAAAGCGAACCGTACAATAACACGTAGAACGAAAGCTGACACTGCGGCCGCACTGCACGCGCATCACGGAGCGGCATGAAAATATAAAATAAGGAAGAGAAAGGCAAGCCATTCTTAAGGCATAAATACATGTCATATGCAATTATGAACACCATTTCAGCGATCTGAGCGCAAATATCATAGCGCGAAGAAGTACGAATGACCCTGCCGAGCTGTATCACCAGCAGTTTCCAACGGCGCGACCTTGATGCGGTCCAATCCACTTCATCGCAGCGCCGCCACAGTATTTTTCCACATTGGGCGCCTCACTGCAAAGCATGCCCCCCCCCCCCCCCCCCCCTCCTGCCTCTTGTCCCACTCGGCCGTATTCTAGTACGCTCTAAAATAAACGTATGCGTTCCCGACACAATCGGTCGGCCGTAATCAGTCGTACTACTCAAACTACGACACGTTACAGGTACGATGGGCGATAATTCAAGAGTGATCTGTGAACTGCCACAGGGCATCCACACCTTCTCGTTTGACAATATGCGTTCAGTGAGCTGCTGTACGATTATGTTGAAGTTATACGTAGCATGCCAATGCGAAGGTAATTTACGGGGACTAAAATTGAAATACACCGTCACCTCTGTAGTTCCATAGCGACAGTCTTTCCTCCATGTGTAGCCGGAAAATTTTCCTAGATTTTGGCAATTTTCCCCTTTTCTATAAAGACGATGTAAATTTCCTAGATCTAGGGGCATTTTCCTAGGATAGGATAGGAATAAACTTTATTTATCCAATGGTTATGGCTGTTGGTGCCCGGGGCTAGGCTACCAGGTGTCCATCGCCGGAGAAAAATCTTTCGAGATCCTCGGCAATGGCCTTGGCCCGCTGGACGGCCCACTCCTGATCCTCGGGTGCCTCGCTGAGGAGGGCGGCTTGCCATCTCTCAGCGAGGCGCCCCGCTTCAGAGGGTCCTGCTGTTGTCTTCCCCCTTCCTCTTGGTCCTTCTTCCTCATTGGGTTGGCATTCCCAAAGTATATGGGCCATGTCAGCCCGTTCGTGCTCGCACCACGGGCAGCCGGGCGACGGGTGCAGCGCGGGCCACAGGCGGTGCAGGTGGTAGGGGTTGGTGAAAGTGCCCGTCTGCAACTGCCTCAGGTCGACTGCCTGGGACCTGTCCAGCCATCCGTGGGGTTGTGGATATTTCATACTTTCTTTCCTGTAGTGTTCAAGAACCTCTCGGTACGAGGCCGGAAACTCCTCGATATCGCGGTCGGCGTCCCCGTGGCCCCCAGTGCCGTCCGCCGCGATTTGGGTCGTGTTGCTAACTCCTCCGCTGGGGTCCCGCACAACAACGGCGGCTACCCTCTGGGTGATCGCGTCGCGGCGGGTAAGCTGCCTCGCGACGAGATGGGCGTGCACGCTCGTTGTGGTTGGGAGGGATGCCGGTGTGTTTTCGGCCGTTAGTATTGTTGTTGTTGTCGCGGCTTTTGTCTTTTTTAGTGCCCAGCTCCCCGACGTGCGCGGGGAACCATTTGAGGGACTTGTTCGTAATCGTGCCGGACACGAAGTCTCCGGTTCTGGCGTTGAGCATGCGCGCCACATCCGCGGGCACCCAACCTTTGGTGTAGTTCCGGATCGCTGATTTGGAGTCGCTTATGATCAGGCTATCTTCCGTACCTCCGTGGAGTACCGCGAGGGCTATGGCCATCTCCTCCGCTGCTTCGGCCGACGGCAGCCTCGCTGATGCCGAGACTCGGATCCTTCCCTTCGTATCTACGACCGCCATGGAGAAGGCGGGCTCCGCCGCCGTCGGCCGGCCGTGTCGTTGTTGCTGCTGCCGTTTTTGTCGTAGTAGTAGTAGCGATGTGGGTGTTGGCATCCCCGGTTCGTCTCGCACATTTCGTTGTAGTGGCGGTGGTGGTCGTCGTCCCTCGTCGCCATCAACATTACCGGCGGGCCGCGGGTACCGGGCTGCATCGACGAAGAGGACGCCTTCTCGTCTTCCGTGCTTCTCGAGGTTTGCTACCGCCCTTCGTTTACGTCTGTGCACGTCATGCGCCGGGTGCATGTTCTTCGGCATGCTTTCCGTCTGTATGGCGTCCCTGACTTCCGGTAGCAGTGTTTCCTTCAGTCCCCGCGCCTCATGATATCGAATCCCGAGCAGGTCGAGGATTCTTCCCGTTTTTTGCAAACAAGAGGAAAGGAAAGATCACAACGTGACGAGGCGATACAGGCGTACGCGCTGAGCCATGTACCGTACGTCGCCGCGTATGCATGCCGACTGGAACAGGAGCGAAAGCGACAAGCTGAACGTGGCGATGCACCCCAGTACACGCCAACCCACAGGCTCCTCGAGCTGGGCGTACACAACACGCTCGAGGAGGTCGCCGAGGCGCAGAGAATAGCGCAGCTGGAGACGCTGTCGGACATTTTCCTAGGGTTGGCAGCACTGCCGCAGCAGTTGCGGCAACAGTAGTTTCGTTTTGACTCGGTCACAACGGCTGCACGCGCAATGTCACAAACACAGGGGCAGCTGTCGAGGATAAAGAGCGCTGGAAACATGGCGACGGACGGATGATCTGTTGGCGACCAGCTCACTGGCGGAAAAAATAATTGGGATGTGCACGTGGCAGTGAAATGCGTGTATCGGATGAAAACGTACGTGGCAGCGCTGCGAGCACAGGTCAGTCATGAGATAGTTACAACTTTCACACTGCGTTGAGGAAAATACGAGCGGGATTTGTCAATTCATTAAGTAAATAAAAGCTTGTTGCCGCAGTAAGCAAATTGCTTTCATTGTTTAGTTATACCCTCGATAATTCGACATTCGGGTAATCAATTCAGGCGTATTTTCGGTTCCGTGAAATCCGAACTAGCGAAGTTTTACTGTATACTACCACAAACTAACTGTAGCCTTCAAAACAGAATTAAAGGCAAGTTGCAGATTCTTGAGCGACCTTGCCAGGCTTCAGCACTATGTCACATCATGGGCCACCCATCATAAAAAAAAAAAAATGGAAAGTGGTTCTTGCGAAAGCGATTACTGAAAGAAACTTTGTCAAGTATACTCCCTCTACTTTTGAATGAACAATTAATAGAACTGGAATTCACAACGCAACCTAGGAATTTATTTTTGTCAGTGTAAATAAGTAATATCCATGTTATTTAAAAACAGCGCTTCTGACACAGCGCACACAAAGAAAGAGAGTGGACATGAACTGCGCTGACGTACGACTGCGTTTATTGGAAAAACGCGTCTGCTTTTTGAAGCCTTACATCAAGCGTGCGCGCATGCTCATTGTCAGTAAAAGCACTTGGCATTCACAAAACATTGTCTCGTGGTCGCGCGTGAGATTAACATCGTTGTTCACCTCTGTTCAACAAGCCCATTTCCTTAGAAGGTAAGGCTATGGAAGGCTGATGAACACAGCCACTACCTTATTATGTGAAACGCTTCCGCCTCTTGTACTGCTACCCGAGTGAACAAACAGGATTTTTGTGTCATCAAAAATGCTTTACACTCGTGTTCGAAACAGTGCTCTGCTAGTTTGTAGATTTATTGTCTAAGGAATTCTGGTGCTCCGATAGCCTCACATTAATGCATCGGTCTGCCTGTATAATGTATACGTACGGCCGCAGGACAAAGGGATTTCGTAGACAACAGCAATCTTGCAGGTGACGAACTCATTTCCATCTTTTATTCTATATCCTGTTCTTTCGTATTCCTTCTCACGTTCTTTGCACAGCTGCTCCCACCTTACCAACTTCATTAGGAGCTGAAAAAACCTTGACGCTGTATCTGGCCCCTACTTTTTAAAAAAGAATCTGTGTGAGAGGGAACGAGCGTAAAGCAGCATCGATACTTTTTTACCGCTTTCAACCGGACTATTACGCTGCTTCGAGTCGCGTTTGGAGGGTTTTAACTTTCTCCGTGGCTTGATTGTGCTGATCTCGGTGACTAGGGCGTCTATAAGTGCCGGCTGGCAGACACTGCAGGCAGGGGCGGATCCAGGTTTTTTCTGAGGGGGGGGTCAGCTTCTGTCAATGATGATGATGATGATGATGATGATGATGGTAGTAGTCTTTATCATTTACCGAAATTCACCGTTTCTGCTCACGATGAACCCGCGTTTTATACGGCTAGAGCAACAGCTGTAGCCCACCGTGGTGGCTCAGTCAGTTCAGGCATATTGCGCTGCTGAGCACGAGATCGCGCGATCGCATCCCGGCCGCGGCGGCCGCATTTCGATGTAGGCGAAATGCAAAAACGCCCGTGTGTTTGCGTTGTAGTGCACGTTAAAGAACCCCAGGTGGTCAAAGTTAATCCGAAGCCTTCCACTACGGCGTGTCTCATAATCAGAACTGGTTTTGGCACGTAAAACCCCAGAAAGAGGAAGAAGCCCTATAGCGAAGCCAGTTATCGGTTTCTCCGAGCTTATAGGAAAAGGACGTTACCCAATACAGCCATGTGCTTGGCGGCTGTGCCTGATAATGCAGGTTGTTCAAAACTAAGCTTTATGGTTTTCTTAAAATTAGGCACTGGGATGCACGCGAAGACCACCTGTGCAAATAAGTTATGTGGCCAGGGGGCACAAAGTGAGATGATAATTATCGCTGTGAGCAGCCCAATTAACTAAAATTGAACAATTATTTTTGTCGACTGAAGTAAGTGGGTATGTTTGTATTGAAAACTTAGAGGCAGTCGTGTTTCTACACAGTATCAGTCGGAAGAATTATTCTAGCGTGTTCGTGCTCCGAGATATCCGACTCCATATTTCAATTGCACTGCGCAGAGTTATCGACTCGACGCGAGAGTGGTTTATGCTTTGCGTTGCTGTGGAAGGGAGGCATTTTGAACATTTTTAGGGCATTGACGTCTTGATGGGTGAAGTGTTGTCATGAGATTTGTGCATGACAACACCAAAGTTAAAGCGGCAGTATGAAATATTCGTTAGCATAGCTAAAAAGGTTTCTGCTGTTGATGGTGCAGTTGTTGCTTTGATTTCAATAAGACTTACAATACTTGGAAATCAGCAGTCACTTTATTTGCGTAGCCCAAACAAGGACCACGCCCGGTCGTCTAGTCACCATTACGCACGCGCACTGCCCTCCGGCTTCTCCGCTCGCGCCATTATCTCGGCATGGCAGCTGCCGCCATCTTTACAGGCTGCACGGTCGCATGTTACGACAGCGGTTACGGGTTCTTCGATTTTTTTTATTTCGCCAGCCGTGAGGGGAATGGGGGTCGTTATTATCTTTGCCAATGCCTCCGCCGCGTTGTCAGACTAAACGCTGCACCCAACAGCCGCGTCACATCAGGGAGGAGCTTTGCGCTGATCCTCACTCTCTTGCATGCGTAATCATGCGAACGACAATTAAATTTTGTAGTTGGATATATCGGAGCATAGCCATGCTAGAAGAATTCTTCCAAGTGAAACTGTGCAGAAACACGACTGCCTCTAACTTTTGAATGCAAACGTACACACATACTGCAGTCAATAAAAAGTTAATTATTCAATTTTAGTTAATTCGGTTGCTGACAGCGATAATTATCTCACTTTGTGTCCCCCTGGCCACAAAACTTATTTGCGCAGGTGGTCTTCACGTGCCTCCCAGTGCCTAATTTTAAGAAAACCATAAAGCTTAATTTTGAACACCCGGTATATCAGCCTGTATTGTTTCTTGAAATAAAATTTGGGATGGTCTGTCGCAGGTTCGTTATAAATGCGTAAGCACGGGTCCGTCTTTGGAGTTCTGTTGGGACACCTTGATTTCCTTAAGAAGATTCTTTGTGTTCGGCTGAGACACCTTCGTTTCAACGCGGCAACCACTACTCTGGTTGTTTACGATATGCGAATCACCACGTATGAAGACTCACGATGCCACCTACAAGAAGAACGATGTGGCGTAGTAGCCGAGAGCGCGAACCAGCGTCTTCATGTTTTGTTTCCCACGCGAAGTCATCCTTTTACACAAGGCGCGCATCTGCTCCCGTTTCTCTAACCACGCGACGCCATCCTAGGCCCGCGCGCTGGCGTTGGCCGCTGACGTCACGCTCCCCCATTTCGCAGCCCCTGCTCGTGGCTTCGCCCCGCTCCGCGAGGACGCCCACTCAGATAAACGGATCCGGTGGGCCTGAGCCTCCTATGCTTAATGTACGACAATAAAACTGCGAAGTTACAATGAAAAACTTGTAGCGTACGAACGGTACTGTGCTCGTACTGGATATTGTCAACGTGTAACTGTGATCACAATGAGTGCTACAGTTAAAAAAAAAGTTGCCTATGCGTAGTTCTTAGTTTAGCTGTTAGTTGTTATTATTTATATACGGTGCTGGGTAATACAAACCCAACGACGGAAGCTCTACTCCCTGGTCTTCGCCGCAGCCGCCGCCTTGCCGGACTTCCGCCTTCGCCGATCGAGATGATGTCCCAACTCCCGACCTCTGATGCATCGGGGGCAACTCCTACGGCTCCTACGGGTCCCTGGCCGTACTACCGAGTGCCGCCAAACTTTGGCGGGACCTCAGGGGAGGACGTTGACGAGTGGCTCAAGAACTATAAGCGGGTGAGCAGAAGCAACGGCTGGGACTCGGCAGCGCAGCTTAGCTATGTTGTATTTTCACTGACAAACACTGCTCTCATGTGGTATGAAAACCACGAGGACATGTTCATCACTTGGGATCGTTTTGTTGAGGAAGTACAGAAGTGCTTCGGCGATTCTAACGCGAACAAGAAGCGAGCGGAGCAGACATTGGCTCAGAGGGCACAGCCTCCAGGGGAGAGATGTACCACATATATCGAAGAAATTTTGAAGCTGTGCAAGATAGTGAACCCTAGGATGACTGAAGAGGACAAGGTTGGACACGTTCTGAAGGGGATAGCCGAAGACGTATATAATTTCTTGATTGGCAAAGAAAACCTGAACTCCGTGTCTGACGTGATGCAGCACTGTCGCACATTTGAAACGCTGAAGATGCGACGGATAGCTCCGAAATTTGGCCGTCTGTCAAACGTGCCAACAGTGGCTAGTGTCGACAGTATGTCACCTAATGACCTCTCGTCGACAATACGTCAGATTGTACGAGAAGAATTGCTTCGATGTCAGCAAGTCTCTCATTGCCCCAGCGGCTTTTGCCCCAGCGGCGTTCAGGACGGCTATGCAAGAGAGACCGCACGCGAGCGAACGCCAGCCGCTCCGGCCCCATGGCAGCCATCAGTGAATGTAGCAGACGTCGATGAATGTCAAGGTACACTGCGGTCACTTGAGTACTCCGATCGGACACCCTCCAATTACGAACGGCGTTTTCTCCTCCCTCGCTTCCCTCACTTTTCACTGGCAGTGACAAGGCGTAACAATATGAACACTTCAGCGAGAGATCCCTTTCATTAAGCAGGTTGATCACGGAACCGATGACAGCAAATGAGGCAACCGATGACACCCCAATGGGGAACTAAGTTGATCAGGCGCGAAGGCGCTCGCGCGGACATCGGCGTACTTGGCAAAAGGGACGTCCCCTCGTTCATTCGACGCCACCGACGGGACGAGTAAGGCACGGCCGGCGCCAGGAGGTAAAAGGTGTTCATGAGAAAAATTAACTACGGCAACTTCGCGACACCACACCCCCACGGAGTACAACTAAGCTTGTGAGCGAGCTACCTTTACTTATACATGGCTGATACCACTGGTACTCACGAAAAATAATTTTGAAGAATGCTGGTGGCCATATTTTTTGACAGGGCCATCCCCCTATCAGCGAGGGGGCGATACAGAAATCCGAGGGGGGGGTCAGGACATCCGGACATCCCCCCTGGATCCGCGCCTGACTGCAGGCCATGTTGTCGGGACGCGAATGCCTTGTTAAACAAGGCGAGCTTACTTGACCATTGGCTGCAACTCGACATCTTTAGACCTCCTTGTCTTCACGCCCGGCGGCGGTGCATGCAGCAACCTGACTGAGACCAGAAAATCAAAGGTTTTTTTTTTTTTTTTTTTTTTTTTTCCATTGCGGTAGGCAGATATGCGGCGTACCTTAACGGTCGGATGTAGTTGGATTGAATAGGGCAAACGAACTTCGTTCCCGTGTCTCGAAACACCCTCACCTGAGAGTTCAATTTTCTCGTTACCGTTTCCTGCCTTCACAGCTAGGTTTCGCTTGAACTACTCAGGTGATGTTTGCGCAATGCACTTTTAATGGGCTGTGGGCAAGTTCAGTAAATACACGGACAGTGGAACCTGTAACGCGGACAAAGACGGTTCGAGTGCTCGTCCTGTCCTCTCTCTTCGTCCGTGTTCCAGGTTGCGCTCCTTTATATTTACTCAATGTTGTTCAGTGACAACCACACGTGTTCAGTGACAACCACATAGCCATAGACATGCGATAGCTAGCGTTTAGCCCTGCAATCCAAGCCTATAAGCAATCCGTTTAAGCGTCGGCGTCATTGGGGTGTAGGCTTGTGTGGTGGCGTAACTAGGTCATAAGAAAATGAAATCCGTTTTGGGCTATACAATGCATTACGAGTGTTTTATAAAAGTGGTACGCGTTTGCGTATATGCGGACCAGCTAAACATGATTGCAACTCCATGGGGCAGTCGGGAAGGAAAGCCGCGCTCAATCAACAAGGTCTGCTTAGCTTCTTTATATATTTTAGCACTCGAGTTTGCGCCCTATTCGTACATCTGCGTCGATTAATGCGCGAACGCCGTACGTGTGACGTTCTAAATCTATTTCGCGCGTGCACCACGTCCGGTTATCGCGATGACGGTGCGGCACGCCGACAAACGACCCGCTTGCTTTCACGAAACTTTCACAAATATCCAATGGCAACCACAATCGTCACTCAAATTTGCACTGAGGCTACACTATTTTACGGACGGCTACACCACACAAAATCAGGCTCTAGCCACTGCAGAACGCAAGTCAATGATGTCAAGTTTCATATTCAGTCAGCATTAGCGGCCAAATTGTGGTCGTAATTAAAGGTTCGGCGAAACCGCAAACCTTCGACATTGTGTTCGTGGCAATGATGTACGCGACGTGACTTGCGCAGATCGATTCCAAGAATTTTAATAAACTATCATTCGGCGCACGAAATATCGGTTGCCGTTTTTACACTGGCTTTAAGTATAAACCGCATGCACGCGATCTTGCGCGCGACAGCGACAAGCGACGCGATGGAGATGGCTGTCACGGTCGCTCGTCGCCTACAAGTCGTACCGCATGCGAGCGACGAGACGAGCGACGACTTTGAGCGACGTCTCCCCGGTGTTGCCGGTATGAGGGCAGAAAACAATCGCCGAAACTGGCGTGACGCTTGCTTTATTAATTTAAGTTGATGTGTTTTAGTGTAAAGATCAGCATGAATATTTCTAAAGGTCTTGCACTACGTTATTATCCTTGCACGTATCAAAAATCTAGTCGTTTGCTCGTTCCGTGCGACAATCGGCAGTACTTGACTGATGTATATCCAGTTCCGGCTTCGCGCTATTGGCTAGTCGCTCATAGCACTTCCGGGCGACGAGAGACGAATTCTATATTTCTAGAACCGAGCGATTGAGCGAAAAGACCGAGCGATCTGTTCGCGCGACGGCCCGTTTCGTCGCTCGAAGCCGTCGCTCGTCGCTGTCGCGCACAAAATCGCTCTCATGCGGCTTGGGCTTGGCGCCTGTGGCGGAACCGCGAATAAGCCCGATTTATCGAGCTTATTCAAGATCTTGGTCGAAGACGCAGACCGGAAAGCCAGTAAACATTTTTGTCCATTTATTGTTAAAAAAATAACGTAAAACTTTTTTTTTTCATAGCAAGCGATGTGAAACATTGGCAAACTTGCAAAGACCAGTACGTCATTCCAAATAACCTGATGGCAGTATGCGAACGGCGTTACTGTACCTTAATATGTGGATGTTGCTCATGGTGGCCACTGTGTATATTCCTCGTTCATTGCGCACGAGTACGCTAAATTAGCTAAATTGATAAATTTACCTAGTAGATGAGATGTCAATGAAAAAAGTTGTGGATGACATTGACAAATGACCGTTAACAGCATTTAAAACAGCCAAGGATTCGTGAAGACTTTTTAACGAAAAAGAATTAAAGCTCGTGAAATAAAAAAAAAAGATGAAAAAAAAAAAAACAACCCCGCTGTGACCGTGACAACGCTTCTGCGCACCCAAAGTTGCATTAATCTTCGCGCAATTCTCGTCAAATAGGGGCACTGGAAATAAGCGCGCGCTAAAACCGCCGCGTTCAAGTGAGCAACGCCATTCCGCACGCCATAATAGCTGGTTTCCACTAGAGTGTACTAGACAATGGTCGAGTGGGCCAAACCACCGTTACTAGATTACTTTGCCAAGAGGTAATCTAGTAACGTTGGGCCGAACGGCACTCTCTCGTTGAGGCGCCGCGTGTGGAAACTGGATGCCAACCAGTGCAGAGGCGTGCACATCGAGCTCCGCATGATCTCCTTTTTCGTGTGGTTCATCCCCTGAAACCGTCCGGAAATTGTCACCTGCTTGTAGGGGAAGTGCTCCGGCATCGGTGGACACCACTTGCACCGAATTCGGACCGTTTTTCACGATTTCACGGCCTTTTGTGATTTCGCCCATGTGAAGCCTCCGCTATCTCGAGTAGGGGAGCGGCGGCGACGCCGGGAGACGCGCGCCCGAGGACGACAACGACGGCCTCGCCGTAGTTACCGCGACGACTATGACCTCGACTAAGGAATCGCAGCCAATGACTGAACAAATCACACTGGTTTTGAGCGAAGAGGTTATGGACTTTGTCGCCCAAAACCGGGACGATGAAGAAAGAGAGAGAGAATAAACTTTAATAAAAAAAATCACAGCATATCCACGGGGTGAATGATGATGAGTGGGCGAAGCTCCGGAGGGAATCATCAGATCTCCCGCTTAAGGGGACGCTAGCACAAACGCGTTAGAAACGTGCAGTACTCTCTAGTAAGGGGGAGCGGCCACAGCGTCTTACGCAGCCATTTACACATGCCGGAACGTGCACCGCGTTTGCCGACGCCATCACATGACTGCTGAGAGAGTATACCCCCCGTATTCATAAACGCTCCTCTCTTGACTGACTTGCCACCGCCTTGGGCAGCGCGTTCGAAACGCGTTGAAGGTAAGGCGGAGAGGCCACAGCGTCTTACACCAGCTTCTTACACGGGCCGTAACTCGCTAGCACAAACGCGTTAGAAACGCGCCAGAAACGCGGCCATCGTGGTGCGTGTGTCTATGTGCGCTTCGTGGCGTAGTGGGCTAACGCCGCGCGCTCGGAAGCGAGGGGTCCCTGGTTCGATTCCGCGCTACGGACACAACTTCGGATTTTTTTTTCTAATTTTTCTCACACTGGTTACACACTACTGGTTACATACTACTACTACGACGACGGGGACGGAACGGGTGCCGCTATAAGGAGCTTCGCTCCTAAAAGAGCACGCGAGCGTAGATAGCTCCTCCGCTCTGCAGTGGGTGGTCCCCTCAGTCCAGGAGTCCAGCGGCCTTAGCTGCCCTTCTCGCTCGATTGACCAGGTTGAGCTGGTCCGTCGAGTCGGAGCTGGACAGCGCTGTCTCCCATTGCCCTGTGGTGGGGTGTGTTATGGGTGTTAGCTGTGGTGTGTTTGCGCAAGCCCATACCATGTGGTAAAGTGTTGCACATTGATCACAGTGTGGACATTTATAGGAATACAGCGCAGGGTGTATGGCGTGGTAAAGACTCAAATGTGGATATGTGTTTGTTTGGAGTTTTCGCCATATTACGGCTTCCTCTCGCGTCAGAGCATTATGAGGTGGGGGTAGTGTTCTTCGTGAAAGGCGATAGTGTTGTAGGATGTGAGTGTAGGTTAATGGTATGGGCTCTGGTTGGAACTGCTCGGCGCGGTCATCTCGCGGCTCCCGGTGTGCATGCGCTCGGGCGTAGGCGTGTGCCTGCTGATTTCCGCGTAAGGACTCATGCCCCGGAGTCCACACGATTTGTATGTATGGTGGCAGCTGGTGCGCTCCATTCAGAATGCGATGTGCAGCCCAGGAAATTTTGGCCCTGGAGTAATTTCTGCATGCCGTCTGAGAGTCCGTCAGAACTATGACGCAATCCCACTGCGGTCTCGTCGTGATGGCTAACGCTATCGCTAGTTCCTCTGCCTCCGCAGCGTTCACTCTGGAAACCGACGATGCATTTATTTCGGTCCCGTGATTGTCGACTACGCTGGTGACGAATGCGGTGCTTCTTGCGGTGCTGGCCGCGTCTACGTACAAGACATTGGGGTGGTACGTTTCCATACTTTCTCGCGAGCGCCTGCGCTCGGGCTTGTCTCCGTCCGATGTGGAAGTTTGGGTGCATGTTCCTGGGAATCGGTGAGACGTGCATAGTTTCTTGTATTCATGTTGGGATTTTGGTCAGTGCGCTGGTCTTCTGTACGGAATATTCAAGACGTTCCAAGACGCAGCGTCCCGCTATTGTGCGTAGTAGTCTTTCCTTCTGGCTTACCAGGTGGGCCTCTATGATTTCCCGTGCGTTGTTGTACACCCCTGTCTCCTCGAGGCGAAAAGTAGCCGTTCCGGGTGGGAGTCCGAGCGCTTGCTTATACGCCTTGCGTATCAGCCGGTCGAGTACCTCCACTTCCGTGTTCCTTAAATTTAAATATGGTGCCGAGTACGCAATGCGGCTCAAAATCAGAGCCTGCACTAATCTGATAAGGTCCTGCCTGTTCCTTGAGTCCCCTCTTCCTGCTGGTAATTCGTTGAATCATGCGCAAGATCTGCGTGGTCGTGTGTTGTAGCTTCTGTATGGCGTATCCCCCGCCCCCGTCCTTTTGTAATTGTAAGCAGAGGATCCGAAGTATGTCTACCTTGGTAATCTCTCTAGGACCTATTCGCAGGTGGATGGTTGGTGCCGGGGCTGTTGATCGTCCTCGTGAGCGCTTCTCGATTATGAGGAGCTCCGACTTCTCCGGCGCGCATTGCAGTCTGCATGTCTCCGCATAGCTTGCTACGACGTCTACTGCCTCCTGTAATGCCTCTTGTTGTTCTCCTATGGACCCTCCGACCGTCCATATCGTGATGTCGTCTGCATACAAGGCATCTCTGATCCCCGGTATTTTCTCGAGTTGGGCTGGGAGTTTCATCATGGCCACATTGAAAAGTGTCGGTGACAGCACTGCTCATTGTGGCGTTCCTCTGTTAGGTGTGTCTATTCGCTGTGACCTCACATTTTCCAGCCCTATTGTGGCTGTGCGATCAGTGAGAAACGCCCTCACGTAGCTGTACGTTCGTCGGCCGCAATTCGTGTCTCTGAGATTGGATAGTATGGCTTCGTGCCCCACGTTGTCATAGGCTCCCTTTAGGTCTAGTGCGAGAATTGCTTTTGGGCAGCACGGCGTTGCTGCAGTCAGTACTTCCTCTTTGAGCTGCAGAAGCACGTCTTGCGTTGACAAGTTGGGCCAAAAACCAAACATCGTGTTCGGCATCAGTTGACGTTTTTCGAGATATGCGTCTGTAGCCTGTCTAAGATAACACGTTCCATCAATTTACCGAGGCAAGACGTAACCGAAATGGGTCTTAGGTTCTCCAGGCAGGGCGTTTTTCCTGGCTTTGGTATCAGTGTAATCTCCGCATGCTTGAATTCCGGGGGTAAGGTCCCTCTGCTCCAGTGTGCATTTAAGAGTTCCAGTATTGCCTGCACGGTTGAATCGTCCAGGTTACGTAGCAACTTGTTGGTGCTTCCGTCCTTGCCAGGAGTGGTGTTTCGAGTGAGTCTTGCGATCGCTCGTGTCAGCTCGGAACGCGTTATGTCCCGGTCGAGCTCGCTGTTTTCCAGTCCGGCGTAGTCAGCCACTGGCTTTGCACCAAGTATCGGCTGGCCAATATATCTACTTTGTAAGGCACACAATAGCTGATCGTCTGTGCCTCCGAAGTTGTGTAGTACTCGGCTCATCGTGTGCTTGCTTTCTCTCTTGCTCTGGGTCGGATCTAGGAGATGTCTGAGTATGGTCCACGTCTTCGCAGTGCCCAGCGCTCCTTGGAGGGAGTTACAGAACTGGTCCCAGTTCTGTCGTGCAAGTTGCTCTGCGTAGCGCTCTGCGTCGTCCGTTAGTTTCGCGATGCGTATTTTTAGCTTACGGCTGTGCCGCTGCCTTCGCCATCTTCTAAGCAGACTGTGGCGCGCTTCCCACATGTGTAAGAGGCGCGGATCCACTGCCGGATTGTCCGTGGTGAGTGCAACCTCCTTGGAGTGTTTGGCTACCGATTCCCGCAGTTCTCTAATCCAGGCTTCTAGATCGGTTATCGCTTGGGCTTCTTGAGTTTCTCTTTCGTTGCGGAAGTTTGCCCAGTCCGTGATTTTGGTGGAGCGTATCTTTCTCCTTGGGTGTACCGAGATGTCGAGTATGAAGTGGTCGCTCCCTAGCGTCTCGTTAGTGTTTTCCCACTCGACGTTCTGAAGTCTGGACGCGAGCGCAAGATCGGGACATGTGTCGCGGGCCGTGCTGATGCCTACTCTCGTTGGATATGTCGAATCAGTCACTATCGTAAGTCGGTGGTGTTGTATGACGTTGTACAAGGTTGTTCCCTTTTTGGTATGTCTGACGTACCCCCACGCCTCGTGCGCCGCGTTGAAGTCGCCTAATATGAGGAGGCCGTTTTGTCCAGCTAGCTGCCTCGCTTGCTGCACCAAGTTGTCTAGGGGTCCCAGCGTTTCCTTCGGCGAACTGTATATATTAAGTATGAAAACACTTGTGTTTCCCCTGCGCTGCGGCACTATTTCCGTGAAAACGTGATCGATTCCCGTGTCCGCATAAGTGTGGTCTATTGCAGTGAGGTGTTTGCTCGTGAGTGTGGCCGTACGTGCTTCTGCTGTCGCATGAGTGTGATATCCGGTGATTCTTGGTGTTTTTCCTGTTTCCTGTAAGGTTATTACATCCGGTGGTGTGTCTTGTTTGGCAATGTACTGCAGCAGCGTCGCCCTCTTGCGAGTGAAGCCACGACAATTCCACTGCCAAACGGTGATGCCTCCATTTTGATCATTCGGTTTTCTGGCCATTTTGGTCCTCTTGTAGTATTTGCTGGAGGGCTACCCCTCTGTGTGGATAAACTCGCGGCTTCTTGTGGCACTGATCGTTTACCAGAGGGGTGAAAACCTCGTGCAGATGCGTTATCATCTGTCGGATCTCGTCGAAGCCCTTCTCCATTCGCATATGTAGCGCTTGGATGGCTTTCCGGTTTTCGTGAATACTTTTTTCGCAGGCTGTTACTCGCACATCGATCGTTTGGGCTGTCGGATTCGGCTCGGGCGGCGCCTCGGTGTTCATTTCCTCGACGGTCTCATGCACTACCGAGGCTATTCGGGGTTCGGGCGAACTTTCTTGCGCTGGTGGCTTGTTTCGGCTTGCTTCGTTCGTCCTTTAGCTGTGCGCGCGATTCGACTATCTCTACGCGCAGTTCCAGCACTAGGGCCGCAAGCGCCTGTACAGTGTTGTTCGTGTTTGTGTCTGCGTCTCGTGATGGCTGTATGTGTGGCTTGGTTTTGTCATTTTGTCTCTGTGACTTCGGGAGGCAGCGTTCTGCCCAGCTCACCTGTTGTTCCTTGGAGGTCACGTGACTCAGGGTTTTCGACCTACTGCCGGACCTGGTTCTGCTCTTGGACCTGGATCAGCTCTCGGATCTGGATCTGCTGCCGCCTCGTTGTTGCGATGCCGCCCTGGGTTTGGACCTGGAGCGGGTCCGAGATCGGGATCGCTGTCGGCGACCCTTCCTCGGTTGTTCTGTCGTGGTGTTGTCTTCGTGTGCCTGTTCCGGGACGATGAACAACCGCCCGGGAATTGCACCATGGCGTCCGCGCACGCCAACGCGCATTTTCCCGCCAAAAAGAGACTGACCGCGCAGAGTAGGGTTGGCAGATATCTCAATCGCTCAGAACAAAGAATAAACAGGCAAAAGAGCGGAACTTACGGCAAGGAGGGGACTTCTCCGCGGACAGCAAGCTTCAGCAGGCAACCAGCCAGAACGCCGGGGTCGACCCGCGAGACGCAGGCCCCCACCCCTACCCAGGACGATGTGAAAGTGGTCTTCCGACCTCACCAGGGACTGCCACTGAGGAATATGACCAGCCAAGCGGTTTCCGACGCAATAGTGGAGGCCTGCCGAGGAAAAATCAGATGGGACCAGTTCATTCTCGGCATCCGGCCAGGTTCCACATAGCACTAGCGTCCACCCCAGATACGACCGTCGCAATGGCGATGAGGGGCGTCACATGTTTGAAGATCAACGGAAGACCGCACCCGGTCAATGTCTATGTCACACCAGGCGAAGGAACCAGGAAAGGTGTCATCCACGGTATAGAGCCGCACACTTCGTCTGAAACTATCAAAGAAAGCATCCGTTTTCGCACCCAGGGCGTAGAGCTGGTAGAGGCCCGGATGTTGGGAGACTCTCAGATTGCTCTCCTTACTTTCTTCGGGGACGTGCTACCGAGATATATTTACTACAGAGGAGGTGAGAAGGAGTGTATTCCTTTTCGCACCACGGTCCAATTGTCCCGAGCGTGTGGGAAAGTTGGCCACCACACCGACGTGTGCCCGCAGCCAGATTTGTCCACGTGCCGTACCTGCGGACAGTGTTTCCAGGTCCGACGAGGCGGCGTAGCCAAAAGCTAGAGAATTTGTAGCCCAAATGTAGCCAAACACAAAAAAGTGCGAAAAATTACGTAGCCAAATATAGTCGTTTTTACTTTCAGTTTTATTTGTGTATACATTTTCACATTCGACAACGGCAATCCTTTTTTGCACAACCCGTCGTAGCAAAATGTCCGTGCCGCCGTGACGGTCGGCCCTTGACATCAACAACAGCGACATCATGCTTGCACAGAGCACTTTTTGGTTGGGCCCGGAAGCTCGTAAGTTCCAGCGAATCGCTGCATAGGGCGAAATCAGTGCTTTTATTTTATGACAGATATTACTAAGTTAATATTTTTAGTTATTTACAGTAATGTTAACAAGGAAATCTTTTTAGCTGTCGTGAACGCAAAATAATGTTTAGCATCACAATCTCTCACGCCATCTCTGCCTTTGGCGTAGGAGTTAGCTGCCCAGCGATCTGCGACGTGCTCATGGCTTCTTTTTTTATGAGCTAAAACAAGTCTTTTGCGCTATGATATCTCGTGTTATTTGTCTCATCGTCCTATCTTGTTTTCTCGTTTTTTAAAATTAGCTTGGCCTGCGTTAGCTGGTACATGCTCTACACACTGTCCATTTACATCAACCTGGCCGCCATCTTAGGTCTCTAGCACGGCAAGAACATGCGTTAAAAAAGTGACAGGCAACAGCTAGATGCCACTCACTGTCTGAATCGGTGTAAGCGAAGTTTTAAAATATTACTGCGCAAAACGGCAGACCAGTGTAAGGAGCGCGCAGTAGCGACGAGAACGTCCCGAACGTCTCACTCGAAATGGTAAAAGCCGCGACGGCGCACAATGAGCAAAGGTAAACAACAAATGATAACAGTGGTTATGTTGTGAAAACCGGTTACTGTCAAAAAGCAAACCATGTTGATGTGCTAATAAAGTTTTATGATAGGGGCCCCCAAAGTTTGGGTCCTCAAAGAGCTTTGCGGGTGTTAGCGTTGGGGCATGCAGGAGTGAAAAGTTTTAGAACAGGCGTTTTGCATTTGCGGATATAGCGTGTTGCTCTTGCAGCGTCACTACAGCGTCGAGGAAAAGCTTTATAAATATTAAAATAAAATATACCATTTTATGATAAGAAGAGTAATTTAGATTTTCGTGTTTTCACGTTTAATTACAATTAAGAACTTCTATTAGCAGCAAGCAACTTGTGGCGCTTAGTTTTGAGTAACCAACTTTACGTACCTTCCCCCAGCCAAGTCAATCCGTGGTAGGCCTACGAGCCATGAAATCGACAACTGAATTCGGAATCAGCGGTGTCTATTGAATCAATCTTTATTGCACATGTTAGTTGAGAGAAAGCGATAACCGAATTCATTTCTCCTAGGTTACGAACTTAACGCGTTACCATGAATCGATCCTAGTTTGGCGCTATATGTTAGAGCCGTCGCTTGCTAAGCCTGCTAAGAGCAATTTCGCTGACGTCATGCGTGGGCAAGTTGTTTGAAAAAGTGATCTTAACCAGACTATCCAACTATATAGATACAAAAAACCTTCTACCCAGCAACATGTACGGCTTCAGGTCACACGTATCACCTCAGGACGTGTTCCTCCTTCTGAAGTACGACGTCCTGCACCCAATCATAGGCTCGAGTGACCATTTTATACTGGCGCTCGATATCAAGAAAGCTTTTGACACAATCTCACGTGACTCGATCAGGGAGGGCCTGTAGTCCATAAACTGTAGCTGCCGCATATACGCGTACGTTAGATCATTCCTGACGCACCGAACGGCGACAATAGGTTTGGGGTCGACTAGGTTCGACACTTTTGAGCTCCCGAACAGAGGCACCCCGCAAGGAGCTATCCTTTCTCCTATCCTCTTCAATGTGGCCATGCGTAAGCTCGCCACTTAACTACAAGAGGACCCAGATTTAGGCATCGCTATTTACGTGGATGACATAACCCTTTGGACGCGAAGAGGGTCGTATGCGGAGAAACAAGACACTATACAAAGAGCAGTAGACAAGATGCTGGCTTTCACGGACGGAACAAGGATGAAATGTTCACCTGAGAAGACCGAGCTGATCAGAGTCAGGGCTAAATACGCTAGAAAGAACGATATTGTACCAATAACCATCCACCTTGATGGACGTCCCGTCAGGGAGGTGAAAACACTGCGCATTCTGGGAATGTGGGTACAACAGAACGCAGGTGCAACACACACCATCCAAAAGTTAAGAGGAACAACAGGGAACGTAGCCCATATGATACGAGGGATAGCTTACAGTAAAGAGGGGCTAACTGAAATAGAAACGATCAGACTGGTCCACGCCTTTATAATTAGCAGGGTGACATACGCACTCCCGTACCAAGCACTAACAAACCAGGAGATAAAAGCAAAGCCTTCAAGGCAGCGCTTGGCATCCCCGAAAGTGCTAATAACGAGAAAGTCCAGAAACTAGGCCTCTACAACACTTTTGAGGAATATGCGAGCGCGGTCCTCATAGCTCAAAGAGAGCGCCTCAGCTCAACGAACCAAGGACGTGCAGTTCTAGAAAAGCTGGGTTTCACACCGCGAGCACTATACTGCAACGAGGATACAGTGCTACTGCCCAATTGACAAATCCATATGCCCCATAACTCCAATATCCAATAATCCGATATGAAGCATATAGGATCCCATACAAAAACCTGTTTTCCCTATATGTCATATGATGTTATTGGATATAGGAGTTATGGGGGATACGGGGTTTTTCAGTAGGGTGGACAGGGACACGAGATGTCATATCACGGTGGCACCAATACCAAAGAATATGCATCCAACATACCATGCCGGTAGAAGACGAGCACGAGCTGTAACCCTGCGGAATCGTTTTGGGAAAGGTTCGGCCGCGTACTACACAGACGCTAGCAGAGCCATTAGAGAGACTCACACGCTAGCAGTTACCCAATAACAACGCATCATAACAGCCACAGCCGTAACTCGATCCACGTGCGCGGCCGAAGCGGCTGCAATAGCCATGGCCATTGCAGAAGCGGAACACAGAAACGAGTCGGCAGTCATACTGCCTGACTCGCAGACGGCATGCCGGCTGTTTCTCAATGGGACGGTACCCAAAATGGTATGCAGAATCATGGGACAAACCTTGAAAGGAACACCACGACATTATCTGATGTCCGGCTCACAAGGGCTTGGAAGTTAACGTTGCGGCAGACGGTATAGCTCGAGGATTCAACAACCGAGCTGCGGCCGGGCCTTGCGCGGAACTTCTTCCAAGCACTCGTGATATTCTTCTACAACAACGGGAGGAACGCAGAGTCTACGGTCATCCACACAAGGCCCTTAACAGACAGCACAGTAGGGACTGGCAGCGCATTCAAACAAACAGCTTCCCCAACCTGCATCAACTCAGTAAAATTAGCCCAACAAGACTTCTGGACGTCTGTCCATGGTGTTGCAACAAACCCACATTACAACATATCACATGGGAGTGCCTGGAAAGGCCTTCACATATTACTATGCCATACATAGCATCTCAACCACTCATGTTAAATAGGCAGTGGGAGGCATGGCTTGCGGACGAGGGAAAGGAGAGCCAAGTGGCTCTCCTGGACCAAGCCCAGCGAGCCGCTCGCGCCAGTGGAGCCCTGGACTAAGGGCCCAACCACAATCACCTAATTTTACTTTTTGAAATAAAGTTCCTTCCTTCCTTCCTTCCTTCCTTCTTTCCTTCCCTCCCTCCTTCCTTCCTTCTTTCCTTCCCTCCTTCCTTCCTTCTTTCCTTCCCTCCTTCCTTCCCTCCTTCCTTCTTTCCTTCCCTCCTTCCTTCCTTCCTTCCTTCTTTCCTTCCCTCCTTCCTTCCTTCTTTCCTTCCTTCCTTCCTTCTTTCCTTCCCTCCTTCCTTCCTTCTTTCCTTCCCTCCTTCCTTCCTTCCTTCTTTCCTTCCTTCCTTCCTTCTTTCCTTCCCTCCTTCCTTCCTTCCTTCCTTCCCTCCTTCCTTCCTTCCCTCCTTCCTTCCTTCCTTCTTTCCTTCCCTCCTTCCTTCCTTCTTTCCTTCCCTCCTTCCTTCCTTCCTTCCTTCTTTCCTTCCCTCCTTCCTTCCTTCCTTCCTTCCTTCCCTCCTTCCTTCCTTCCTTCCTTCCTTCCCTCCTACCTTCCTTCCTTCTTTCCTTCCCTCCTTCCTTCTTTCCTTCCCTCCTTCCTTCCTTCCTTCCTTCCTTCCCTCCTTCCTTCCTTCCTTCCTTCCAATCAGCCGCGGGCGCCGAGGCTGATTGCGCATAGTACGCTCTTAAAATAGTGCTTTATTCCAACTGCAAATTTATGTTTACACCATTTTGCCAAACATATATATTTGAGGTATGGAATATACAACGCGACGTCTTGCCCGTTGCTGTCGTGAAGCGCGTCGTCTGGTAGCGAGCGCGCGTTCACTACGCGGACGCTGGCGGACGCCCAGTTTTTCTCCAAGAACGTACGTCTGTACAGTGCATTTTTTATGTTTTAGTTGCTTTGGTGCACCCATGACTCCCTACGGCTGGTACGAAATGTAGATTTACCAGGTGAACTGTTCGTTTTTACTACTGTCTTGTAAAAGTAATTGGTATCTGTGACGATCGTGTGACGTCACCCCGGCCATATTCTTCGTTGGCCCGCTAGGCTCAGTGGCCCGCCAAAGCTCGGTGGGCAACATTGGTTCACCGCATCTAATAAACGTCGCGAGCACAGCTGCCAAGGTCAATTCACTACCTTGCAGCTGCTGGGCGGTCAGTCATTGTTCACCACCACCACGCGCTGCGCGTCGTATTCTTTCACGGTCCGGGGCGGATCGTGACATTGGCGACGAGGGAAGCCCACGTGTCGGCCCAAGCCACCGCGAGAGCGGCGCAACCCCCCCCCCCCCCCCCCTCCCTGTTCCTGCCGCCATGCCGCTGTACGGGAGGCTCGAGCCGTTCGAGGGTGATGGGTCCGCCTGGCCAGTCTACAAGGAACAAGTTCACGTGGTTTTCCGGGCGAACGACACACCCGAGGCAAAATAGCAGGGACATTTTCCTGGTCAGCTGCGGCACCAGCGTCTTCAGTCTCCTGCTCGACCTTCTCAAGCCGGCCATACCGCATCAGCCGGTCAAGACGCTGAGTGAGCTGCTCAACACACTGCGGTCGCATTACAGTCCGGCACCGTCAACGTTAATGGAGCGTTTTCGTTTCAACAACCAGAGCCGCCGCGAAGGAGAGACCCACGGCCAGTTCGTCGCTATGTTACGAGGGTTAGCGAGTGCCTGCGCCTTCGGGGACCAGCTCGACTCGCCGCTCCGGGACTGTTTCGTCTGCGGGATAAACAACCCCACCTTGCAGACACGACTCCTGGAGCTTCCTGATCCCTCGCTGGACGACGTCGTGAAGGCAGCGCAGGCGATGGACGCTGCGGCCAAGGAAGCCGGCGAGATTGCACGCGCGACCGGCTCACCGTCGACGGAAGCAATGGTCAACAAGATGGCGACTAAGGGTGGTACGTGCAGTCGCTGCGGTGGGGACCACTCCCCCTCACAGTGCCAGTTCTCCCAAGCACAATGCTTCACGTGCGGAAAAACTGGGCACATTTCACAGGTTTGCCGAGAGGGGAGGACGAACAGCGGACAGCAGCAATAGCCTGGATCAAGCCCAGTTTCCACGCAAGCCCGCGGTCAGGGTAGCTGTCGCAAGGGTTCGCGACGGGGACGTGCGGCAGCAGGCTCGGGTCCTTCCGCGGCTAGGCTCCCCGTCGTGGCTGAGAACCCGCCAATCTTCGACATGTGGCACACAGGCCTTGTTCCGTCGTCTGTGCCACCGTATCTGCTGACCGTCGAAGTCTGCGGGCACCCCATTTCCATGGAGCTGGACACAGGGGCCAGCGTGTCGGTCATGGCCGGGAAAGTGTTCAAGCCTACTTTCCCCGACGTGTCCGTCGAGGCTTCGGGCGTGATGCTGCACAGCTACTCGGGACAGCTCTCCCAGGTCCAGGGGCAGGCCCGGATCAGCGTTCGCTTTGGTGACAGGGAGGCAACCCTTGCCCTTTATTTAACCAAGGGGTCGTCACCGACGCTGCTGGGCCGAAACTGGATTCACGCACTGGGAGTTCTGTTGCCGGAGTACCAAGGGGCCGTCGTACATGTGGTTAAAGACGTCCCAAGCCTCCTGTCCGATTTCAAGTCCCTGTTCCAACCGGGGGTGGGCACATTTGCCGGCACGACGGCTAGCATTTACGTTCCTGAGGGAGCCCGGCCTCGTTTTTTCAAGCCTCGCCCTCTGCCGTTCGCCCTGAAGGACGGGGTCACCCAGGAGCTGCAACGGTTACAGCGAGAGGGCATCCTGGTGCCCGTCAAGACGTCTGAGTGGGCCGCTCCCATAGTTCCAGTCCTCAAACGAGATGGCAGCGTCAGGAACTGCGGGGATTTCAAGGTTACCATCAACCCCGTCGCTACCGTCGAGAAGTACCCGCCGCCCCGGATTGAAGTTCTCTGGTCAGCATTGTCCGGGGGACAGAAGTTCACAAAGCTCGACCTCAGAGACGCTTACCACCAGCTGGTGCTCCAGGATGCCTCCCGGAAGTATGTCACGATATCGACAACTTTGGGGCTCTTCCAGTACACGCGCTTACCGTTTGGCGTGGCCTCAGCCCCGGCCATTTTTCAGAGGGAGATGGACAACCTCTTCAGGGGCATGAGGCACTTGGCGGTGTACTTGGACGACATCCTGGTTACTGGTACCGACGATGGGGACCACCTGCAGAACCTGCACAACGTCCTGGCACGATTGCAGGACGCCGGTCTCAAGCTCAAGCTAGAAAAGTGCGTTTTCCTGGCCCCCAGCGTTGAGTACCTGGGGCACGTCATTTCCCAGGCTGGCCTGTCCCCAGCCCTCTGCAAAGTTGATGCTGTGCTCAAGGCGCCAAAGCCCCACAACAAGAAGGAGCTTCAGAGCTACCTCGGCCTCATCAACTTCTACAGGAGTTTCCTGCCGCCCGAACCTGTCGGCGCGTCTACAGCCCCTCCATGTTTACTTCGAGATGGTCAGCAGTGGACCTGGAAGAAGGAGCAGGAAGTGGCATTCCAGCGCAGCAAGGAGCTAATCACCAAGGCTCCAGTGCTGGTGCACTTCGATCCGGACAAGCCTGTCGTCCTTACAGTAGATGCGTCGCCATAGGGCGTGGGAGCCGTCGTGGCGCACCGGGACAAGGATGGCCAGGAACGCCCTGTGTCGTTTGCTTCGCGTCGGCTTCTTGCTACAGAGCAACGTTACAGCCAGCTGGATAAGGAAGGCCTGGCCCTCATGTTCGGAGTCGAGTGTTTTCACCAGTACCTGTGGGGCAGAAAAATTGAGGCGCGGACGGACCACAAGCCGCTGCTGGGTCTGCTAGGGCCGGACAAGGCGGTTCCCGTGCAGGCATCGCCTTGAGTGGCACACTGGGCCTCGAGGCTTGCGGCCTACAGCTACCGGCTCGTCTACCGTCCGGGGTAGGACCAAGGACCTGCTGATGCCCTTAGCAGCCTGCCCCTGCCGGAGGTGCCAGCTGCTACTACACAGCCTGCTGAACTGTTCATGCTGGAGCACGCGTACCCGGAGGTACTCTCCAGATCTGCGGTGTCACAGGCGACCAGCTGGGACCCAGTCCTGTCCCAGGTGGTCAAGGTGGTGTCCCGAGGGGAGGAGTTGATGCAGCAGGCTCACAGCCACAAGGCTGCCGAGCTGAGCCTGCTGTAGGGCTGCCTACTGTGGGGTTCCAGGGTCGTGATCCCACAAAGGCTCTGGTCCAGGGTACTGCAGTTGCTGCACGCGGGTCATACTGGTGTAGAAAAGACGAAGATGGTGGCCCGGTCCCACGTTTGGTGGCCTGGTCTGGACCAGGACATCACTCACATGGTGCAGAGCTGCCAAGTCCTCCAGGAGAACCAGCGGGCCTCACCCTGGCTTTTTCCCACAGAGACCCTGGTGCCGCTTGCATGTAGATTTTGGGGGTCCCTCCAAAGGAGCGACCCCCAAACTCCTTCCTGGTAGTGGTCCACCACTCCTTTCTGGTAGTGGTGGACGCCTTTTCGAAGTGGGTGGAGGTCCTACCTGTCACCGCTCCTTCAGCAGGCGCGATCATTGCGGCGCTGCGACAGATCTTCGCCTCCCAGGGGTTGCCGGACGTCATCGTGTCCGACAATGGCCCCGCTTTCGCCAGCACGGAGTACCTGGCCTGGCTAACAAAGAACGCCGCCCTACCACCCTGCTTCGAACGGTGCAGCCGAGCGGGTGGTACAGACAATCAAGGACAAGCTGAAAAAGAGTAAGGCTGGAGATTTCCGGACGCAGGTTGCCCGAGTACTGTTTGAGTACCGGACCACGCCCCACGATGTCACTGGCCGTGCCCCCTGTGAGCTCTTGCTGGGTCGGATGGTCAAGACACCCTTGGACGTCCTGCATCCGGACCTCCAGTCCACAGCGCTCCTGAAACAGCTGAAGCAGAAGCTGGTTGCTGAGCGAGGGTGCCGTCCTCGGTCTTTGCCGGAGTCGGGAGCTCCGGTCTTCGCCAGAAATTTCCCTCCTGGTCCACCCTGGTCCGCCGGACAGGTGCTATCAATCAATCAATCAATCAATCATTCAATCAATCAATCAATCAATCAATCAATCAATCTTTATTTCGCATTCATTCATTTACAAAAAATGAACGCTGGGACAGGAACTAAAAGCTGCTTGTTTGCAGCTTGACAAGGTTCTTGCCCAGATTCACGACAACGGGGGCATAATAAAATAAAGTTTGTACATTTTAGTGTGCGCAATGTACAATCAATGACAGAGTATAAGTGAAAATGTGTAAGGTGAAATGTACAATCAGCGTTACAAAGCAGTGTGTTTAGGCAGTACAAATGGCATATATGAATATACAGTATATCAGATATACATAATTGTTTTTGATTGCTGAAGGGTTAAAATTTATCATATTACATTCTATTAACATACGAAAACACAGACAGCAAATAAAGGTGTGTATAATTGTCTTGCAGGTTACATCCTATATGCGAAAAATGTTACACATGGTGAAAAAGAAGAAAAAAGTTCTTGTAATTCTGGTTGAGCTACATATGTATAACTGCATAGAAACACTAGTATTCTTGCATGTTATTAAAACGTAAAACCATCTAATTAAAAGAGGTAAGTAGTGACTTCTCATACCCAAAGGAACGCTATGAAAATAATTACTCAATTTGAATTAGGAAGTCTCGTATTGTTTTATTAGTAATTTCATATATATCGACATCCTTTCATGTAGTTTATTTAATAAGGATGGAACGTGATGGGTTAAACGATTTGATCCATAATTCGTACGGGAAAGTGGTAGCAGCCATTTCTTTCTTTCCCTAATGTTGTAGGATATATCTGTTGGTTCTGTTAGGTTGCACAAACCCAAGAACGCTTCATTGTTATATTTAAAATACCTCTGGTATTTAAGGGCAAGGTTAACTTCATATAAACTTGGTAGACAAATGATATTAAACTTCGAAAATAGTTCAGATGTATGTGCGTCGAATGGCGCGTTTGCGATATGACGAACATGCTTTTTTACAGTAGCAGTAATAATTTAGTGATATTTTGCTTTGACGTGGTACCCCACGCAAGGTGGCAATACATTAAATGAGATGAGAATAGGGCATTATAAAGGATCAGCTTAACTTTAGATGGTATCGTCTCTACAAAGCACGCCACAAGCTTTGGCTAAACGGGATGCAATAAGTTCCACATGTTCATTCCACATTAATTTTTGATTAAATATAACACCCAAGGTTTTGACGTTAGGAACAAGCTCAATTACTTCAGAGCCAACCTGCAACAGTATGTCTTCACTCAGATGCTTTTGGGGAGGTGCAAAAATAACAGCTTTTGTTTTCGTTGTATTTAATTTGAGAGCGTTGACCTTGCTCCATTCGGCCAGTTCTTTCAGTGGGACATTTGCCAACAATGAGAGATTGCCGATATTACGAGACTGAAAAAAGAGGCTGGTGTCGTCCGCATAAATTATAAAGTTCGCGTCATTATATATGTTGACAATGTCGTTAACATATATATTAAATAATACTGGCCCTAGTATACTTCCCTGGGGAACGCCCTGTGTAATTTCCCTGAGACGTGAGTCTTCTGATGAAATTGAAACGAGTTGTTTTCTGTGTAAGATAAGATTGTAAGAGCTTCAAAGAAATGCCCTGAAACCCATAATGCTCTAGTTTAGTAAGCAAAGTCTGATGATTTAGCCTATCAAATGCTTCAGAGTAGTCCACGAAAATTCCTAGCGTTGGTTCCTTATTTTCAGAACCATTTAAAATGAATTCTTTTTGGGTTAGCAGAGCCAATTCAGTTGACATTCCCGCACGGAACCCAAATTGTTTATTTGATATGGTGGAATGTTTATCACAAAATGACTTTAATCTTTTACAGATAACTTTTTCTAGTCCCTCGGACAGGACAGGCAGTACTGAGACTGGCCTGTCCTGTCCGACAGCATATTTTTGTCACCGGACTTGAATAAGACTAACTTTCGCGTGTTGCATTTTTTTAGGAAAAATTCCAGTTGACAGTGATAGGTTAAAAATATGAGTAAGTACTGGTAGCAAGAGATCAAGCACGAACTTAACAGGTCTTATTTGAAGCCCGTTCACATCACGGGATTTACTATTTTTTAATGACATGAATGTCGTGTAAACTTCATGTGGATCGGTAGGTTTAAGAAAATCTGTATGTGCGTTGCGAGTGCCCAAATAGTTGGTTACTGATTTGTCGTGAGTACTTTATTCCAGACTGGTGAAATAATCATTAAACACATTTGCTAATTCTTTGCCTCTTAGTGTTCTATCCTCAACTACGAGTGCAAGGTCAACACTATTGCGGACATCGGAATGCAAGAGCTTTTTAATTTCGCGCCATAATAAACTGCTCCGATTACTCACCTCATGAAACAGGTTCTCGTAATACAGCTTTTTATCATTTCGTACAAATTTTGTAACATAGTTCCTGTATTTCCTAAAGGCTGCAAAATCATCAGGGTTCCTCGTTCTGACAAACTTATGATACAGTGAATCCTTCTCACGGATCATCCTAAGGCATTCGTCATTAAGCCATGGTTTTCGTATTCTAGTTGACTTCTTTACTCTTTTATATTTAAAGGAGTTGTCGTATGCTTCCTTAAGGGAACGCATGAGTTTTTCATATGCCTGATCCGCGTCCTGACATAGAAGCACCGAACTCCAATCAATATTACAATTTTTTTGCCGGAAAGCGTTTAGTGTTTTGTAATTAATTTCCTGGAAAACAAATGAGTGAGACTGACGAACTGGTTTTGAAGCCTGATGAAACCTACAGAACATGTATACCGGCAAATGATCGCTCATGTCAGCCACAATAACTCCCGATTTGGTGGCATCTTCAGAACAGTTTGTGATGAATAGATCGAGTAGCGTTTCAGATGCATGACTCACACGCGTAGGTTCTGTAATAACATTCCTACAGTAAAAAGAGTGGAGGAGTAGTTGTAGGGCTTGGGATTGCGAAGTGCTTTGTAAAAGATTAACATTGAAATCACCACCAACGGAAAGATTCATGTCGTTTACACACACGAAACTGAGAATGCTTTCAAAGAAAGAAATAAAGTTATCGATCTTTCCATCAGGTGGGCGATACACAACAGTAAAAATCTCCTGCCAGCGCCTCATCACTGCTGGTCCGCATGTTGGACGGGAACACGTGGCACTGGCACGTTGACCACGTTCGGCCACGCCTCATTTTTTTCCTTATCGGATCTAACTAGTCCCATTGTATAGATTATATTCTTGGTTCTTTCGTTTGTTTTAGTCTGTATGAGAAATGGCATTATTACGGCTTGTGTTTCTGATGATATCTTTCTTGCCCTCGTGTTTTTTCGCACAATTGCGATACCGTTATGCCTACCATTGCTTATTTGTCCGTATTGGTTAAAGATGTTTTTTTTTTACTATGCCGTGGTATTAGAACAAATTTTAGAACGAATTTACTATGCCGTGTTTAGAACAAATTCAGCCGCATGAATGACAAGCTTGTCAAGTGCATCGAGTCGACATGACGGGCTGTTGTGTTCCCAAGTGCACCGGATCGACGCGTAAAGGGCTTCGTTGTGTACGCTTCCCCCGGGACCCAGAGCGAAGGAAGAGATGGGAAGCCCAAGTAAAGCGGTATCACTGGAAGGCAACGGATAACTCCTACATTTGCGAAGTAAGTGTCAAGAAAGTTTAGACTATAGCACCGTGTTTTATTGCGATAGCAATTATATGGACACTTCAACCGGATTTCTGCCGTCGGCGTCGCCGTCGCCGTGATGTTCCGTATAGATAAAATCTTCGCCGCGCGCCGTAAGCCCGAGCGGAAGCGTGCGGGGACGCGCGCTATCACGGAGAGCGAACGCACTCAATCTCCCACGCGCAAGCAAGACAGTGGGAAGCCAGCGCCGGAGGGAGCAAGGGGGGGGGGGGGGGGAGCGCACTTCTACTCTGCCAACAACCGCGCTCGTCGCTCGCCCGCACCGTCTCTTATCTCCACACGGCTCTGACCTTTGTATGCGCTGTGCATTCGCCGCTCAGTTTCCGTTGAAACGATAGACCGCACGTACCTTCGCCCGCTGCGGCGTATGCGCTTGCTGCCAGCGTTTTGACAGTCGTTGTCTGCAGTCATTCAGTGTGATCTATTCATGTTTGTTTGTGCGCGCTCACACCACGCTTGTTCATTCAGTTAGTAATAGTCGGGTCACATTTTCCAACGCACGCTACACATGCAATGCTGCCCGGATCGGCAGTGCAGCGCTACAGGGCCGCTATTTTGTAGCGATGCCTTTAAAGTAATAATGCCTTTTCGCGCTTATCGCGCTTTGTCAGTGGTCAGAGCGACGGTCCGCTCACGATATCAACGTTGATAACGCGAGCGGACCGTCGCTCTGACCACTGACAAAGCGCGATAAGCGCAAAAAGGCATTATGACTTTAAAGGCATTGCTACAAAATACCGGCCCAGGTGTGTCCCTTCGCACGCGCTGCCCACGGGAAGCGCTTCTCATCAACACCACCGTTTCACACGCGCCTTCTCGTGGTCATCGAGTCTCTCTTCATGTCGGTCTACTTACGCCGCAGCACACCTGCTTACTTAATCAGCTCATGTTTACTACAATTCATATTGCTACCAAAGCCGCTCACCTTACTTCGTGTGACATTGCTGTGTTGCTATCGCATTCATTGCTTCGCCCTTAGGGCGAAACTGTGACATTTTTTTTTCATTTAAATAAGAAAGTATTCTCTGATCTTCGCTCACGTACCCACGTTCGCTCACGAACTAAGCACTGCACCGATGCTGTCTGAGTAGCCTATGGTTTGCGAGCGCGCGTCGCATAGGCTTTTGCCGTTTTGATCGGCGCAGTCTATGCAAGTAGTACCCTTATTTTAAGGACTGATGAAAATGCTTCGCCGCGAAATAGCCTTACATTAGCTACAAATCGTCATGTAAACCATCTATTTTACTTTTCCACGGGAAACACACATCGTGTGTCTCTTGTTTCTTTTTTTTCCCTCAGATTTTTTTTCGCTACTGGTTATTTGGGACTAAAGAACGCAGTGCTTCTTCTGGGGAGAGTGGCTGTTGTGTACGTGGCAAGCGAAGCATTGTGATTTTCTCTGATTTCTCAGCAGATATCTTGCGAATATCAGGTTATTACGTTATACAGCTGATTTTTAGACGAATATATTTGTAGCGTGGTGCTCGTATGCCGATGGTCATTCGTGCTCATTCCCGATCGTAGTGGGTACTGTGACGGTCTTTAAATATCTGTGCACTGTATGCCCAGGTGTAGTAGAGTTAAGGGGCATCATGGGACCAAAACGTTTCGGCGCTTTCTGGCATGGTGTCTGTTGTAGCCTGCGCATTTCTTCGAAATATGTGAAGCGAGGTAACAGCATTACTTCTGCGAAAATTTATTTTTAAGCGCTGTAATGGGTTCTCTGTATTTACAAGGCAACTTTTCATATCAATAATCACTTTTGTTGTTTTACCTGTACTTAGAAACACTTTGAAGAGGACCAGTACGAGGGAAATCGACAGGATGGGCGCTGTCTGTTAATGTCAACAGCCCTACACCATCATGGACTATATTTTCGAAGTGAAAAACATTGCTAATCTGTATTTGACAGTCTTAGTTTCATTTACGGTTTTTGTACGCGATATGTATGCAGTGTTGTTTATTTTTTCAATGTAGCTATCAGTGTTCTAATGGTTATTTATAAAATGTTCTGTACTCGCCATTGATGTGTTTGGCTGATGCGACGTATTCGATGGTAGCTGATGTATTCTGGCTGGATATCTTGATTAATATTACCCGCAGTTGCGTTTTCTTGTTTTCGATTTATATTGTGTGTAATAAGGTTGATGTACTCACTTGAACCCCCCCATGTAATGAATAAATTAAAAAATAAAAACGCTCCCTATCCCGAATTGTGTGTCGAGCCTACCTTGCGAATTTTCTTTCTCGTCTTTCAACATAACCTTCAGGCGCCACACAGTACATATAATTTTTCATGTACATATCTCTTTCATGATTGATTGTACTAGACATTATAAGTAAATGTATTTTGTGCATCGTTTGGTTTCTTGTGTGTACTACGCAAGATTGACGCAGACAAGTTACGTTACATTTTTCTCTACAGCACTAACTAAACCTTATTTTCACATCGCAGTTATTTTTACACCAGCGTAATCCTGTCAGCACACAGTTTCGTGGGCAAAAAAAGCAAAATTGCGCGTAGATATCGTCAAATAATTGCAACGAACGCGAAGAGCACGCGCAACGCAAGGGAAGCTAACCGCCGTGCGCGAGTGGCTGGCTACGGTAAAGGAGGCGTGACGTGTAAATCAAAATACAACGGCGAAAAAGAAAAACTTCCACACACGGGGGGTCGCAAACCTTATATACCAAGCATCGAAGCGCAAAAGAATAGTGCGTATTTCAAACATACACACGGCATATTAAATGTGATTGAATTAGGCAACTTGCGGCATGTTCCCGGGGCCATACATTTACGTCTTCAACCTTCGACGAGTTAACGGCTATTGGTTATAAAGATGAGCAGATGCGATACCGGTAAAAAAATTCTCATTAAGGCAAAGCACTTGGAAGTGCGCCGCGAGTAACACTATTTATGAACGCAAGCGTAGCTGAGTCTGAGCTCGTGTGATTCAATATGGCTGCGCCAGCGGGGTTGTCTCCACCCTGAACGGCGGCGCTGGCATCGAGGCACTCTAGATAGTGTCAGAACACAGCGCCGCTGCGCGGTAGCGGCGCGCGTAAACAGGAGAGGGCTGGGCGGGGGCTTCGGCGCTGACGCGCCAGGCATCCTAGTAAAGGAGGCGTTGGCTCAGCCATGGATGAAGTTCTTACTGTGTATAAAAATGTTGTGCATAAGCAGTTAACTTGATGCAGCAAGGAAGCGATTGTGAGTGCAGAATTAATTACGACTGGCGTAAGATCAGTATGAACGTATAATGGTCGCCTTATGCAGAGATACTCATTAGATGTTTTAACAAGGAGAATATTTATATGAAAGCAAGTATTCGCTGACAAGACAAGTTGTGTTGAGTGAAATCTCATAATTACATTCTCTTTTGATGGCCTTGGTGGCCCTTTACTACTTACAAAAGTGAAAAAAAAATTAATCAGTATCATTGCAGGATGTCTAAGCCATGGCGACAAACAACGATCGACTTGAGACCATTTGATGCTGTCAGCACCATCCATGCGTATTCTCTTAATATTTTCCCCTATATAAGAAATAAGCTTGCACAGAATGAATATGGTCAGTGAACTATTGCAAAGTCTGCACTAGTTACTTGAGTTAGATGGGTATGGGCTGAATATATTTTATGTAGTAACAACCGAGCTAGCTAATTCATTGCAACATTTTAAAATAAATTAAAAATGCATAGCATAACATAAACAGGTGGTCACTCCCTGTACCATATCTGAAAGCAAACCAAGATTATCAAGTGATTCAAGTGTTCTTGCGTTTTATGAAAAAGTTGACGTAGCAAGTGGTTTGCTGTTTGTGTTTCTTAATTAGTATCTGCCTTAACGGGCACATGACAATGAAATGAAGTGCAGGCTTATATTTTGCAAGACAGGGCAGCGCAAGAAAGTGAGAAAACATTTGTTGGCATTCTTTATTTTCATAAGAAACCAATGGATAGTTATTGGGGTGCAGCTTTTGGGACTAATGCCCAATGTTTTCTGTGCAAATCTGCAAAATTGGTGTGTTTTATTACCTAGTCACCACACGAGCAACCAAACAAATGGCAGCCCCAAGAGCACTGTGTAAGGAATCACAGAAATTTGCAGTCAAGATGGCTCAGCCTCTGTGCCAAACGCAAAATTGTTTGGCACGAAAACATGTATAGTGGCAAATTGGGTATGCATTCACATGTACCCTTCAAATCCACGCATCAGAAGCAATCTTTCATTCCTTCCCGTACTGCTCACCATTGTACCGACTTTATTGCAGCACTGTGCGGAATAAAATAAGTAACATTTAATTCCTTCCCGTACCACTCATCATTGTACTGACTTTATTGCTACACTGTGTGCGGACTAAAATAACCCTAGAAATTAAAGCTGTGATAAAGGCCTATTGAAAGCAACTTTGCACCTGGCTTAGATAATATCTTGCTCATGCATATGGGTCAGCTTAGTACCCAGCTGCTTTCTTCACTACTTGTTCAATCTATTGCACCTGAACTACATGGTGCCCACGGGCACTTCTCTATTCCTGCAGGCACGCTAGAACAGCATGACACGCGCATTCCTTATTATCACTCTGAAATAGAGGTGGTGCACATTTGTTGTCAGAATATTTTTAAAAGCACAGCTGCCTAGCATTCACAAAGCCTCTGAAATGTAAGGTTGTAAGGTTTGATGGTCAGCCTTGTTGGTGTTACACTTTACATTTATAGTGGAATGCTACACAGGTAGACAGGAAGGACACAACACAAATGCTTGCGTTGTGACCTCCTGGTCACAATGCAGATAGTTTTCTGTAGCATTCAGCTATAAACATTTGAGGTAGTTTGTAAAGCCTCAACATAGCCTCCTATATGCCTCAACTATATATGAAGGCAAAGATGCGCACTTGGGATCGAGCGCTCGTACGGTGGGCTCGATAAAGAAACAGGTGTTCTGGCGGATGCGCTATTTGTAGCTGCAAACAGCACGCTTTCCTCATTTAGGGCTCAGCATGTTCAATTCAAAAGATCTCTCATACGTCAGGCATCCAAACGTTTACTGGTCCTCGCATGCCAATGGCTATGTTTGGTGCAACTTGAGTACCACATTCATAATGGACTACGACATAAATAATTTTGCACCTCTCCTTTGATATTCTTCCCTCCGACGCAGTCGACAAAAGACCAGCGTGGAATATTTGTTTATATTAACATTCAAAAGAAATCACCATTAGGCAGGATTTATGCTGCACACATCTCCATTTTCCATACATGGTACCTATTTTATGGTTGTGAATGTGTATGTGTTGCTGGTTGTATATCTTTTAATCTGAAAACGTTTATTTGGTGCATTTTTACCTTCACATTTTTAAACTTTTCCATAACCTCTCTGCTCTACTCGTACAGATACCTCCTCCAGTGCAGTCAAGTCTCGTTAATTCGAAGATGTGTACTTCGAACTTCCAGCTAATTCAAACTGACGCTGTGGTCCCGTCAAAGTTTGTGTATTCCAATGGGCGAAAACGGCCGGTAATTCCAATGCGCAAGCAATTGCAACGGTTAATTCGAACATACCACGCGTCGACAGTGCTCTCAGCAGCGCGCCAAATCACACGGCGGCGCCTCCGACCACCATTGCTCTGACCCCACCTTAGAAGAAAAGCTTAGAAGAGACCCCTGAACACCACTCGTGAAGAAAAAAAAAGTGGTAGTTTCGCCCTACAGGCGAAGCATCGATTGCAATAGCAAATTAGTAGACAGCTGTACGAACCAAGGATAGTAGTTTTATAGGCCGTATAAGTTTGCAAACATTCGCTTGCTAAATAAATTAACAAGCAGGGTGTCATGCGCACACAGGCAAACATGAACACATCTCATACGATGACCGCCCGAACCCGCTGTCAAAACACTGGAGTGAGGAAGCGTGGCGGCCGCACCGTATGGCGGCAGCACCGTATGCTGCACCGTATGCTGCACTCCGGCAGCCGCACCGTATGCTGCAGCCGCCGGAGTAGAACTCCCCCCGGTGCCTCGCGTGCGACAAAAGGCGGCGCGCTTTCTCCCCGCTTTCCTTCCTCGCGCGCGCGAGATTGAGCCGCAACCGTCGGCTCCCTTCGTACGCTTTCACACGCACATACAGCTTACGGCGCGCGGCGACGGTGTTATCGCCCTTGGACGGGTGTCCTGTAATTTGTAAATACGTGTGAATAAATCTGCGGGAACTTCCCACTCATGTGTTAGCTCAGTGCACATGCGCTTCTGCAGGTAAGTCCTCCATTCAGTTAGCTTCCTTTAATTTGAACTTCTTTTAATTCGAACAAATTCTCGGGCTCCTTCGAGTTCGAATTATCGAGATTCGACTACGTGTAGTGTGCCTTCGGTAGCGTAGGTACGTGTAATGTGCCTTCGATAGTGCAGTAAATGTTATGAAAGCTGTGAATTGGTAAAACAGAAAGCATACTATATATAGAACAGAAACCTGCAGACAAGAGCATCATGGCAAACCAGCTGAGATAAGGGCATGTCACTGAAGCTTAGTTCTCACTTGTGCTGTTGCACGGTCGTACGGTGCTGAGCGATATGATCATGAAGCTTTGGGTCATTCGCATTTCGCGTGACAGTTGCATCCGTGTAACATCTTCCTTTGCATCTGTCAGCGAGTTAAGTACATGTAGCGGGTTGAGCTGCGTGATTATTGGTGTAGCTGAAGTTTTTCAGCATACACAGCTTCTGCGCACATTGAATAATGTATAGTTGCTGCATGCTTGTTGAATACTGCATAGAACATCTTCGATATGGGGGCTAATTGTAACGGCATGTCTTGAGGGGATAAGTTGTGCTGCTTTATTTACACACACTTAAACGAAAAGTTCGCATGCATATTTTATTTACGTGTTCCTACGTGTGTCAAACGAACAGCACAACTTATACAATCATAACATAACTATGTATTATATATTCTACAGGACTGATTCCTATTAGTTAAGGATCCGTGTAGCGCAAGGTTAAAACCAACGGTAGAATTAAGAGGAGACAGAAAGAGTGTCAAACTTGCAACTGATTTTATTCCCAGGAAGCGCCTAATTTATTTATTTAACACCCGTAGGGCCATTATGTACGAAACGTACGAAATTACGTACGAAATGTGGTCTGTCCAAGAGAGGTTTGATGCAATGTGAATCCCAAGGTATTTGTATGCGAGAACATAGTTTCCAGAGAAGTATTAGCGATGTGATAAATGGACGAAACAGATTATGTTCTATATACGCGTATATGTTTGCATTTCCTTATGTTAAACTCCATCAGCCATATGTTCTACCGTTGTTTAATAGCATCAAGATCAGATTGAAGGGTTTTGGTATCATCGACACAGATTATTTCTCGACAGACAACACGATCATCGGAAAATAGGTTAATCTACGAGTAAACACACCAAGGCAAGTCATTAATGTAAATAAGGAAAAAAGCCGGCAGATCCCACGCCCTGTGGGAATTGATGTTATGCGAAGTAGTGTGCTGGGAGCCTACCAAGTTAGCGAAACGACCATGAGAGCACCAAGACGTATCCGCCTCTTTCATGACCTACATGACACGCATGTCACGACATTCATATCATGAGTCCTCAGGAGTCCCTTTAGCTACACCTAAGAGACCTTAGGGCGAAAGTCATCGTCACGCGAAAGCCTTAGTCATACTCGTGACTATGACTTCTACCAACATCCTATAGTGTTTGCTTCACTTAGTACCCACGTCCGAACCCATTTCAGTGTTTTTCAATGTCAAGGCTTTTTTCGCTGAGTCATTGACGTTTTTTTCTGAGTCATGCTCATGACTATGAGTTCTACGTGTCTCCTTCACTTGTACCGATGTCCGAACCCATTCCAGTGGTTTTTGAGTGTTAATCTTTTTTCGCTGAGTCTTTGTCATTTTTGCTGAGTCATGCTCATGACTATGACTTCCACCATCATCCTTTAGTGTTTCCTTCACGTTACTTTCGTTACACGTTACACGTTTCCTTCACGTTACTCCGAACTCATTCCAGTGGTTTCTGAGTGTTTTTCGCTGGGTCATTGTCATGACCTACATGACACGCATGTCATGACATTTTTGTCATGACCTACCACTTATGTTCGTCAAACACTCCTGTCATAATATATCAATTTTGGTACCTACCAAGTTAACGAAACGACTATGAGAGCACCAAGTCGTAGGCGGCTGTTTCATGACCTACATGACACGCACGTCATGATATTCATGTCATGACATATCATTTATGTTCGTCATGACATGTCAATTATGTTGTCATAGTATGTCAATTTTGGTACATAACAAGCTAACGAAACGATCATGAGAGCACAAACTCGTAGGCGGCTAGATAGATAGATACGGTCAAAGTAGTAAATGTTCGCCGAGAAATGCTTCGCATTTAAAAGTAAAGGGTGTAGTACCATCCTTTGAGGGTCCCGAGATCGAACAGCAGTGTGCTCTGAATTTACATTATTCACAGACACAAACTAGGAACGGTTAGTAAGAAAGATTTCTCGCCAACAGAGCAGTTTAGAGTCTATGTTAAGCTGGCGTAGTTACCCGCCGTGGTTGCTTTGTGGCTATAGTGTTGGGCTAAGCATGAGGTCGCGGGATCGAATCTCAGCCGTGGCGGCCGCATTTCGATGAGGGCGAAATGCGAAAACACCCGTGTACTTAGATTTAGGTGCACGTTAAAGAACCCATAACAACATAGCGGGCAACATTGATGAATTCTACAGCATTAATGAGAGGGTAGCAGTCGTCGTAATAAAGCTGAATAGGAGGTACAAAATGAAGGTAGTACAATCCTATGCCCCAACCTCTAGTCACGATGATGAAGAAATAGAACAGTTTTATGAAGATGTTGAACTAGCAATGAGAAAGGTGCAAACTCAGTATACTTTAGTCATGGGCGACTTCAATGCAAAAGTGGGGAAAAAGCAGGTTGGTGAGCAAGCAATTGGAAACTACGGCATCGATTCTAGGAATGCAAGAGGAGAGATGTTAGTAGAATTCGCGGAAAGGAATAAGCTCCGAATATTGAATACCTTCTCCAGGCAGCGCAGCAAGAGGAAGCGGACCTGGAAAAGCCCTAATGGAGAAACAAGGAATGAAATAGATTTCATACTCTCTGCCGATCCAAGCATACTACAGGATGTAGAAGTGTTAGGTAAGGTTAATTGCAGTGACCACAGGTTAGTGAGGTCTAGGATTTCTCTCAATTTGAAGAGAGAGAGAGAGTGAAATTAGTCAAGAGAAAACAGGCCAACCTAGAGGCAGTAAAGTTAAAAGCAGACCAATTCAGGCTGGTGCTTGCAAACAAATATGCAGCTTTAGAAAAGGAAGATAAGAACAACATAGATGTAATGAATGAAACAATAACTAGGTTGATCTCAGAAGCAGCAATTGAAGTGGGAGGTAGGGCACCAAGGCAACCAGCTCTCCCAAGAAACAAAGGACCTAATAAAGAAACGACAGAAGATGAAAATGCCCAACTCAAGAGATCAGATAGAATTCGCTGAACTGTCAAAACTAATCAAGAAAAAAGTAAGGGATATTCTAAATTATAACGTGGGAAAGATTGAGGAAGCCGTAAAATATGGACATAGCATTAAATCAGTAAGAAGAAAGCTTGGCATAGGACAAGGCAAGATGTATGCACTGAAAGATAAGCATGGTAATATCATCAGCAATTTCGATGACATAGTAAAAGCAGCGGAAGAATTCTATACTGACCTGTACAGTGCCCAAAATAGCCAAGCTACTTTCATTCAAAATAGTGATGAACTGGATACAGAGGCTCCTTATATAACTAGCGCTGAAGTTAAAAGGGCCTTGAAAGACATGACCAGGGGAAAAGCTGCTGGAGAAGATGGAATAACAGTAGATTTAATCAAAGATGGAGGAGATATCATGCTTGAAAAGCTTGCGACCCTTTATACGCAATGCCTCACAACTTCAAGTGTACCAGAGAGCTGGAAGAACGCCTACATTATACTAATCCATAAGAAGGGAGACGTTAAAGAACTGAAGAATTATAGACCCATTAGCTTGCTTTCAGTATTGTATAAAATATTCACCAAGATAATTTCCAATAGAATCAGGGCAACACTTGACTTCAGCCAACCAAGAGAACAGGCTGGATTCAGGAAGAGATATTCTACGATGGATCATATCCATGTCGTAAATCAGGTAATCGAGAAATCTGCGGAGTACAATCAACCTCTCTACATGGATTTCATAGATTATGAAAAGGCATTTGATTCAGTAGAGATACCAGCAGTCATAGAGGCATTGCGTAATCAAGGAGTACAAGAGGCATACGTGAATATCTTAGCAAACATCTACAAGGATTCCACATCTACCTTGGTTCTCCACAAGAAAAGTAGAAAGTTACCTATCAAGAAAGGGGTCAGGCAAGGAGACACAATCTCTCCAATGCTATTCACTGCATGCTTAGAAGAAGTATTCAAGCTCTTAGACTGGGAAGGCTTAGGAGTGAGGATCAACGGCGAATATCTCAGCAACCTTCGGTTTGCAGATGACATTGTCCTATTCAGCAACAATGGAGACGAATTACAACAAATGATTGAGGACCTTAATCGAGAAAGTGTAAGAATTGGGTTGAAGATGAATATGCAGAAGACAAAGGTAATGTTCAATAGCCTGGCAAGGGAACAAGAATTCAGGATCGCCAGTCAGCCTCTAGAGTCTGTAAAGGAGTACGTTTATCTAGGTCAATTACTCATAGGGGACCCTGATCACGAGAAAGAAATTTACAGAAGAATAAAATTGGGTTGGAGTGCATACGGCAGGCATTACCAAATCCTGACTGGGAGCTTACCACTGTCGTTGAAAAGAAAAGTGTACAATCATTGCATTCTACCGGTGCTAACATATGGGGCAGAAACTTGGAGGTTAACAAAGAAGCTCGAGAACAAGTTAAGGACCGCACAAAGAGCGATGGAACGAAAAATCTTAGGACTAACGTTAAGAGACAGGAAGAGAGTGGTTTGGATCAGAGAACAAACGGGGATAGCCGATATTCTAATTGAGATTAAGCGGAAGAAATGGAGCTGGGCAGGCCATGTGATGCGTAGGATGGATAACCGGTGGACCATTAGGGTTACAGAATGGATATCAAGAGAAGGGAAGCGCAGTCGAGGTCGGCAGAAAACCAGATGGGATGATGAAGCTAGGAAATTTGCAGGCGCAAGTTGGAATACGCTAGCGCAAGACAGGGGTAATTGGAGATCGCAGGGAGAGGCCTTCGTCCTGCAGTGGACATAAAATATAGGCTGATGACGATGATGATGATGAAAGAACCCCAGGTGGTCCAAATTTTCCGGAATCCCCCACTACGGCGTGCCTCATAATGAAGTCGTGGTTTTGGCACGTAAACCGCCATAATTTTTAAGCAGGCGTAGTTTGCAGAGAAGCAGTTTCGGACATAGCTTGTCAAATGCTTTAGAAGTCTATAAAAATTCAGTCAATTAGCGAAGAACGATCAAGGATGCTATGAAGTTTGTGAGGGAAACATTTTAGTTGGTTTTCATAATATGATTTGCGGAAACCATGTTGTTATGGCGAAAAAAATAAATTTGATTCGAGAAAGTTAGCAAGGTTTGGTGGAATGGTGGAGGGGTTTGGTGGAATATATTGCGTGGAATGCTTCTCAAGGAAATGGGCCTGTAATTTAATGATGATTGCTGGTTACCTGACTTGAAAAGTGGAATCACCTTCCGGACCTTCCATTCAGCTGGGAGAGGTCCCGTGTTCAGTGATTGCTGAAATAACTTAGTTAAAATAATTGATCAAGAGACAGTGGCTTTCAAAAAGTTCGTGTTAATTTCATCGCAGCCGTGTGAAGAGGAAAATTTTAATTTGTAATTAGCACATTTTCAACATCGCTAGGATGAGTAATTATAGGAAACATAATGGTGTATTCGGAGCATGAAAATTCTGGCAGTGAGGCATTTTGGTCATCAGAAAAGTTGCGCGAAAAAACTGTATCAAGCGCGGTTGCGCATATTTCAGAGAAATGGCACCACCAGAGCTGTCGATAAATGTTACTGTGTTATCAGCCTGCAAATAACAGAACGACGATTAACTGCGTCAGAGTTAGCGTTCTTGTAGTCTCTAACAAACATTTTTTAATGTTTTAGGTCGTGAAGTGTTCACCTGAAAAGTACGAAGTGAATGATTACTTGAGCGAGGTAAGGACATGTAACGTTTGAAGCAAAATCAGGTTCCGATGTTAGTAGCTCACCAAGAATGTACGACATGGATGAAGTTATCCTAGTAAGTTGCCGGACTAGTTGAGTGAGTGAAAATGTGGAACACGTGTAAAAATGCGCTTAACCTTGCTGGGCGATGCGCTAAACAGCGAATCTTGGCGATCGTAGCGCAGCATTTTCCGGAAGTGTGCACGAGTTTTTAATCTTATTACTCATGATGATGATAATTTCTTTTCGCGCGTCTCGGATTCACGACCGTCACTGCGCGTTGCATAGCGCAGCTTGCAACATCGACACCGCGTTGCAATGCCGGCAACGCGTTACAGGAGACCCGCTTCGTGAATGCGTCTCTCTCTCTCTCGCTCTCGTTTTCTTGCTCTCTCCCGAGCATAGCGCGCAAAACCTCTTCTTCACCTCGCAGAGCACGAGCGTGCGAACGCGTCAGCTGTGGACGAAGACGACGACGCTCGAACGCAATCATATGGCTCGCATAAGTGCGTGTTCTGCAAGCACGGCGTGCCCTTGTACAGGGCTGTATACTCTAGACACGGTGACTCTGGAGACCCAGGTGGGAATACGTTTTAAAAAGAGCTAAGAAAATGCAGGTGTCGCCGGGAAGGAAAACCATTTTTTTTCATGTTACACACTCGAACTGTAAAGTCTTTTCTAGAGGAAAGGGAGTTTCTACCTTGGAGTTCCCACTGCCTCATATGCGAGCAGCTTGAGACAATAGACCATTTTTTTATTCATTGCTGGGAAGGGGTATATTTTTGGGATAGGCTACAAAGAACCATAAAAGAACTACCGCTCGACTCTCACGGGATCAGGTACCTGCCAACTGATAATGAGGATGGTGTTCCGTTTGACCAGATTGTGCTGATGGGCCTCTTCAGTATATGGCGCTCCCGAATGGCTGGCTATTTTTGTGACCCAGACGCAAGACCAACACGCATGTATTTCCGCGAAAGCATACACAGGTTTGTGGAGACATTGAAAGCGCAAACAGATGTTCCTGAGTGGCTGTCATGGCTGGAGCCCTTGGTGGTGCTCAGGGAATTTTAAAATGACAACGCTTGGCCGCAATGGCAATTTGGCCACTTGAGCGATCTGGCGAACTATCTATATATTGTTGTGTGTTCATTTGTTGTACTGTGTCGAAGCCCAGAAATAAAGAAAAAAAAAGGCTGTATAGCCTAGCAGTTACGACGCTCGCCTTGGGACCGTGGGTTTGAATCCCGCCTCGGCAAGAAAGTTTTTCTTCTTTATAGTTTCTTGGTACGAAGCTCAAACCACAAATTACGGTTGGCTTAAACAGCTTCAGTGTTAAAAATCTTGTGCTAGTTTGTTGTCGGGGTAATCTAATGGTGGTACAGAATAGCATGCTATGTTAGGCATGCTAAAGTCTCCTATAGCGGAAACAGTGACCAAGTGGAGTGACGTCGCTGTTGAGGACCTTTATTACTCTCTCCCACGCAACGGGTTGTTGAGATGCATCAGTGAATGCGTTCAAGATTTCGGTGAGGTTGATTTTCACATCCGAGCAGCGTAAAAACGCAGGAAATTTCCTCAATATTATGCAGTTTTACTTTGAATCAGCATATGCGGAATTCAACAATGAAATTCACCTTCAGAACAAAGGCATGTCCATCGGGCTGTGTATAGCGTCTTTATTGTTGCGCGACCTGTGTCTAGCAAAATCAGACAGAGCCTTGCAGCAACAATTAGCAGAACGTCAGTTCCTGAGAACCTTCAGACATGTGGACGATTTTTTGGTTGCTTTACAATGTGATGTCTCGTGGTTGTTTTTTGTTCCATCGCAACTAGTCGGCATTTTTGAAGAATGTCTTACCCCCCTGGTCATAACACATGAAATGCCACAAGATGATTCCCCCCGTTTCCTTGCTTGTTCTTTCTATTGTCGATGTTTGCTGGAAACCTGTGCGCACAAACCACTCCTGCCCTTCTCATCAGGACACAGTAAACTAGTAAAGAGGGTCATTGTTTAGGCTTGCTTCTCTAATGCATTAGACCGGTCCTGCCACCACAAACTAAATGGCAGCTTTCGAGCGCAAGTTACCTGCCTGAAAGCTTCAGGCAATCCTGACGGATTACTCGTCTCAGTAGCTGAGACAATCCGCAGGGAAAGAAGGAAACATAACAGCGAAGCTGCGGTCACCGACTACGAAGAAGGACCGTAAGGTCGCGGTGATTCGATACAGACATCAAGTCGCCCATCGACTTTAAAAAATAGGTGAGTGGGTTGGTGTACGTGTGGTTTTTTTCAGCCCCACGCAAGCTTTGTTGAATATCAAAGAGAAGCATCCGTATCAAGAAACAAAAACCCCAGTATGAAGTTAAGTAAGCACCGTAACTGATACCTGGATTGTGCGCAGGGGGTTGTGTACAGAATCCCATTGAAATGTGGCGCATGCTACGTGGGACAGACTGGCAGGTGTTCGAACGATCGTCTGCGTGAACCTGCCAATGATGTTATGAACGGAAATGAAGGGTTTTTTTGTTGTTTTTTTTAGCCCCGCATTGCCGCGCATTCGGGTGTACCGCGGTGTTCGAGAAAGCAAAAGTAAGCATGTGTCTCTGAGAAAAGGATGGAGAAGGGAGGGCTCCCTACTCGGTGCCGCGCTGATGGCCCCGCTTATTTAACTCTTTCCCTACCGCACCCATGGGGAGTCGTTAGCGCGCTATCGATAGTTTGAAACGCAGCTTTCGACACCTTCCGTGCTGCTCACGGACACACTGCGCCGTCGGACGTGAGGAAGGCTAACTATATTATTGTTTTCCAAGCAGTTCGCATTTTTCCCGTTCGGTGGTAATTTTCGAACGCGCTCCGCAGTTTCGCGATCGTCAAAGATGGCCGCCTCCGGCGTAGATTCATCGTAGATTCCGCTGCGTCTGCGGCTGATTTTATCGATGGATCGAGCAGCAGCGACTGCGAGGATGCTGCCGTTTCGTTGGACTTTGACTCTGAGAATGACGACGATGCAAACGATCCCGGAACATCGGCGGCCGCAGCCCGGCATGCCTGTTCAATGAAAAATTGTGATTTTTTTGAGATAGTGCCTATTAAACGACAATACATTTTGTATATCATAATTCTTGTTACATTTTTTCCTTAGTAGATACCCAAGCCTGTTTTTACAAACTTTCTTCAATTTTATCCCACAATCTTGATTTTGGCAATTTATATCTCTTTTATAACATACATCTCGTTAATAAAACTTTCTTGTGCCTTTATTTATGTATTACATAAAATATTGGCTGCAGTAGTTCATAAAAAAAAGTCTGGCGTAACCTTCAAAAAACACCCATTTCCCCCACGGTAGGGAAAGAGTTAAACGACCTTCTACTATCTGAAGGGGCAAAATTGGGGGTGGGGAGGAAGCGAGTAGCTCGCTTCTAAACGCGGTGGTTGCGTTAGCCAGTATAGCGCCCCAAAAAAAGGTAGAAGTGAGGGGTGCTTTGCTCGCCGCGGACAGCGACGGTCGCCGCAGGGGCCTAAAAAGATCCACGTGCCGAAAAATCGCTGACGAGTGGAGAGGAATGGGGGGGCAATCGCCTAACCGCCCATCCCTTCTGGATCCGCCACTGGGCACAATAAGGAAGAAGAACCATGTGCTTCCTGCGATGAAGGGAAACGATGGAGCATGCTCTAGTAGAATATGAAGATATCTGCCCAGTGGTCGATTTACGGACCTCTGGCCTCCTTGACGCATTTGGATTCAGCGAGATCAGGGGGAAAGTAAAGATGTCCGCAATAGATATGAGCAATTAACATGGAAGAAGAAAAATATAGGAGAGCGCATTACGTCACGCAGACAGCCTTGGCAAGCGAACGCTTCGTGTAGCCAGCAGTGGTGGCCCAACACGTGACCTCTTGCGTCGAGATCACGGAAAATTGAGATTTGCCGAGACGTTTGGTTACCGGTAGTTTTTATTCAGTACGCGCTTCGCCGGCAGCTGCTCACATGCAGGAACGAAAAAGATTTTTCCTTGCTTTGTTTTTTTTTCCTTGCTTCGTGTTTTTCCTTGTTTTTGTTTGTGTTTATTTCAAGAGTTTCAAATGGTTTCGAATGGTCATTGAAAAAAAAAAAAAACTCAACCGGGAGTACTAAAACCTACCGCGCGCTCTGACGTATCCTCCGTGCTGTGACATTTTTAACACTTGTTGGGCCACCACAGTCGGCGATAATCGCGTTGCGGTATGCTCCCTCCTATATTTTCCTTCCTCCCTGGTAATTAAGATGCAATTGGAAGGTTGGTGGAAGAAGAGTAGGAAAACTAGAGTTATTGTATAGGCTCCCTTTAGGGAACCCTGAAGGGAGTCCTATACAGTTGCAAGGAAAACGGCAGATAACGGAGGCGTACAAAAACAAAGTATCCAATAGGGGTTCAGAAAGCTTGTTAATGAGAATTCTTCGTGTTTTTTTTTTTGATTACAGGTAGGACATTAGGCAATACAATAACAAGAGTTTGGTGGCGCTACCGACTGGCCCGTTCCAGAGGGTACGCTCATAGCATCCATCCATCCATGCATGCTGGGAAGGAAAGCCGAACGTAGAGCAGAGTGCCTTTGAAAGCCACAGAGAGGAAGTGAGACGTGGCAGAAAGCACGGTGGAATACTGGGCGGCCTCTTATCGCGGGGAAATCGGTTGGCCGATCGCCAAATGCATTACAAGATGGCAGAGCCGGCGCTCCTGTCACTATCACACTTCGTGGCCCCCAACGCCGCTCTGGTTTCGGCAGAGGAAATCAAGCGGCGGAGCGTCACTGTGCGCTCAATTCGTCGCTTTTACCGCCATACGTGCACTGCCTATGCCTGGAGACATTCTTTTGGTGCCAAATGCATACCGCTCACCTCTGGAGACATTATTTTGCCGTGAAACGTATACCGCACATCTCTGGAGACATTCTGACCCCCCTTTCCATCCATCCATGCAAGGAGCACGCATACTTGTTGGTACCGTAAAAGCAATGCAGCGGCAGCGCCGAGTGCAACGGCGCCAATGCGCCTCGAGCGTCTACGTAATTGCCATCAGAATGAAAGGTAGAGGCAGCTAACTAATAAATGACAGCGCAAGTGTGTCATTAAATTTAATTACTGACACATTTTCGTCAATCGACAGGTACGGACGCTTCGATTGCTATCCCCTACCACAAAGTTAGTTTATACCATGCAACGTGAATTGAATGCTGGGATTTTATGTGCCAAAAACACGATTTGATTATGAGGCACGCAGTAGTAGGGGACTCCGAATTAATTTTGACACCTGCGGATCTTTAACGTGCCCCCAATTCACGGGAAATGGGCGTTCTTGCAATCCGTCCCCATCGAAATGCGGACGCCGCGGCCGGGATTCGATCCCGCGACCTCGTGCTTAGCAACGCAACACCATAGCCGCTAAGCCACCACGGCGTGTCAACCTCTGTCGTGGTGGTTCGAGTTCATATTAAAACATGCTAAGCAGATACGAAAGAACGCAAAGAAAGACAAACGCGAGATATTGTCTCTTGTTCGAGTTATTTCATGTACGTTGAACGACTTTCACTATAGCGTATTTTTATATTCCAACAGAAAAAAAAAATTTTACAAATGCTTCGGTTTCTACAGACGGCTTTAGGACTGAAGTCGTTACACGCTTTTAACGCGAACAGCATTCTTGGCATTGTCAGAGCAGTTTTTCACGAACCTCTTTCACGCCAACTTGGGACCTCTGTCAGGTGACGTGGATCCTCACGTGTGGGTACCAAGACGTTGCGATGCGCTAAAAATTATCTGTTAGGGTTGCAATGTCCGTGGTCGTTTCCGGCTTTACTTCCTTCCTTTATTTACTTTTTTTAATGCACTCGCTCGGAACGATGTGAGTCAGGTAGCCATCGCCACAGAACAATCCGGCCACGTTCAAGCTTATCGAGAGTAAACAGCGATATGGCTCTAAAAAGTCTTTATTTAGGCAAATAAAACGAGCAATTGCGCGGGAACATATGTCGCGTCGGATCTTGAAAGTCTTGCAAGGTCACGTCGGATACTAAAGATGTTAAAAGCGAAGCCATTAATATACAAGTGATGTTTTATCTTGCATTTACGAGACATAAAAGGAAGAGAGATCAGACCGTCGTAAACGAAAGGTCTTTCGTTGTTGGATGAAAATGGTTGAAAAGAATATTCTTTGTTAATGAAAACCAACACGGCAGATGCGGCTCGTCAAACCTCGGCATGAATCCTGCATTACGAAGTATAGGCGAATAGGAGGCGAGGAGGAAAGTGCTGATGAAGATTGCGACAGTTATGCAAGATAAATTGAAGAAAATGATGGAGGTTCTGGCTACTCTCGCATTAACGGTTCGCGGCATACGCATGTGGAATACTTCTGTCGTGTGCAGTACATACCTTTTTGACACAGACAGAGCATTTTACCCGTCGTGTGTTGCACGTTTGTACATCGACTCTTGACGTGCGAGAGAGCACGCACAGATAACGAAGGCCATGTTTCACCAGTGAACGGATTTAGTTCATGTATCCGCTCTTGCGTTAACGGCTACAACCTACTGCAAGATGACGCGCATGCGCATGGAACGGCTGATGTATCACTACTTTTTTTCTAGCTGCATGTTAGTTAATACATAAGCCGTGACGTGTGCGTGCACCTTAAGATGATCGTAGCAGACGTCGCACAAGTAAAACAGGGAATGCAGTCTGCTCCACGAACAAACTGCAAGAGAGCACGTACCAGTCGATAGGGTACTCGATGTTTTCCACGAAACCTATGTTCCAGTCTAGAGCTTACGACTGCAAAGACCTGTGGCCATTGCGATTGTTCAAGGGGGGTCGAATGGGGAATGTTGTTGAAAGACGATTCACAATGGTGTTTCACAGGCGCAGTAAGCAAGCCTTAGGGATCCGCAACGTCGGCCACCTTCAGGAACTGGCGAATGTGTAGCCAGCAGTCGTGGTTCAGTTGGTCGAGCTGCCTGCTGCCATCCTGCCGAACGTGGCACTGGACACGATTCTTGACGACGCCGGCGAGCTTCATAAACTCGCACATGTCGGTGAGGCACGGGAGCCGCAGGGCCCTTCTGATAATGGCCACGGCTTCGCTCTCTCCGGTTACGTTCGCCTCGCGTCGAACATTGTCGACGAGCTTCGGGTGCACCGAGACAAGCTCAACGGCGCGTGCACAATAGGGTTCGTGGTCTCCCATCACGAATCTGGTTGCTCGGTTGACAAGGCTGCAGTTGCGTCGGACGATGTTCTGCGCTGCTGCTATCTCCGCGCCACACTGCGGGTTGATGGGAAGCTCCAGATGAAGGATGCTGTAGTTTTGGGCCAGGCCCGGATCAAGATGACTGAGGATCGACGCACAGAAAGCATCGTCAATGACCCGTATTGAGAGCTCATAAAGCCGCCGGTTGGTGAGAACTGCGTCTGCGAGCACTCGCGAGTGGTCGTCGCCCAAAAGTACGGTCCACTCCAGCGTAATCTTGGTGATGCTTAGGTTGGATGACAGCCCGCGGAACAAGTCCAACATAGACGACCTAATTACACTCTCCTCTCTTTCTCCGCGTAAGCCATCGACTTCGATGTCGAGATAAATTTCTTTCAAAGTGGTTGCACCTTTTATGCAAGCAGTCAGTGACGCGTAGATGTCCTTGGTGAAGTTATGGCAACGCGCAGAAAGTGACGTTACGTGTTTACAAGAAGTCAGGACTTGGAAAGTGCTTCGTAGAGAAGCCACGTCTTGGACGAAGTGTCGCGAACTGACCGTGACGGCTGTTAGTTCTTGGGAATCAGAAAGCGCTGGCACATCCTCGGGGCCAACGTGGTGGTCTTCGATGTACACTCTGTGGCCAATGCCGCAGTCCCGAATGGTGCCGCAAATTTCGCGCAGACCACCGTCGTCGGGAAGACTGCGCAAGACAAGTTTCTGGAGGCAGTCGTTACTCGGAAGCTCTCGGATTAAGGCACAGCAGTCCTCCGTCGAGGACCACGGAATGTCGAGGACTAGTTTTTTCAGCGCGTTGTTTTCCTTCAACGCCGACAGCCAGGGCCGAACATTTAACGTCTCAATCCCTCGAGCTCGGTACTGAGGAATTGGTTCACTGCAGCACCCTGCAAGGCGCAAGCTCAAACTGCGAAGTGAGCGGCTGGCGCGGACCACCGTAGAGAACATCGAACAGTCTCGGCTTCTTGCATACCATTGTGCGACGAGGTCTTCTAACGTCTTCATTGCGGAAATGGATTCGGTCAGTGTCCGCAGCCCGAATGTGTTGTTAAAGTGGCGTGCTCTCAGAACGAGCTTTCGGAGCGTCGCATTTTCCTTGGCCAAATACAGCGCGAACCATTCCGATGGCCTGTTCGTGGGGCCGGAGGAGAAGACGCAGGCTCCGACGGCGAGTTCCGTGATGGTGCCGTTCGAGATGAGCGCTTCGATTAGCTTCCAGGCCATGTGCGGGCTCATTTCCAGGTCTGCGACGTCAAGCTTACTAACCCTGGCACTAGGCAGTTGCAACAGACGAGCGGGGATTGCCATTTTGGCCTCGCAGGCTTCGTAGCCGTCCAGGAACACCAGCTCCGAGATTAAGTCCAGCGACGCGATGACATTGGCGAGGCCCTGCAGGGCTCCCGCTTCATCTCTCGGGATGCCAAAGACGCTGAGCCTTCTCACGCTCGACGAAGACGCCAGGGATCCGAGCAGGGAACTGTTTTTCGCCACGCAGTAATTCACCTCTACGGAAACAATGCATCGGTGTACCGTCAAAAGACAGCACATGAGGCGCACTGCCGCCTCCTCGTCATGGTCCGGGGAACGGCAACATTGAAAGCCGCGGCAAAGCACTGGCACCATCGCAATGCTGACGTCACCGAGGTCATCTCGAGTGTCTTCTTTCAGCTGCAGGCCCGCGTGCCATAGGATCTCATTGCACTCTGACAGGTGTCGCAGTAGTCGACATACGCGAGTCTTCCGATGTGTACACGTCTGACGAAGTTCACCGCCGAAGGTGCCGCTCTTCTTGGAAGCCGCCTCGACTGTCGAAGTTGCCGCCATGGTTCTAGACTCGCAAACTGCGGCAACTGTCCTTCGTTCGTACAAGTAATGGCATTTCATTCCGCGCAGCCTCTTTACGTGCGTCGCGCATCAAGCACATGAACCAATCACATGGCTAAAAAATAACCTGTCCAGATACCGCCACAGTGATAAGCGTAACGACAGAGGCCACCGAATCGATAGCAGATATATCATTGTGTTGTATGTTCATCGTAATCTAGCTAGCAGTTCGCTGCAGCCGTGAGGTGCCCATGGGAAAATGAAAATGCCTGCATTGCGCATGCGATCTGCGACATCCGCGCTTAAAATAAATTCGTAAAGCAAATGCTTGGAACACTGCGTGCACCGTCACAGTCTATGAAGCCCACTAGGCTTTTGGATATTCACGTCAGGTTAAAAGTGTAATGGAGAAAGGAAGGAAAGGCGAAAAGATTTAAAAAATGACTGGTTTCCGCAAACGGAAGCGCCGAGTTAAAGAAATCGAGGTTTAGCTGTGAAAAGGCTCCGCAGATAATGCTAAACTGCTTGATGTCGAACTATAGCGTGATCGCTGTGTCACAGCCGAGGCCGCCGCGTTTCGATAGGGAAGAAATGCAATGAATTTTTAGAGATTAATCTCCAGCGCATTGGGGGCACGTTAAAGATGAATTTTTAACGTGCCCCCAGTGCGCTGGAGATTAATCTTTAAAGATTCATCTTGAACGCACCGACCGTGCATTGGGGGCACGGTCAATATTAAACCTGAGTTTCCGTGTGCTCTTAAAGCAAGCCTACCTACACCCCGCTGCTTAATTTTCAACCTTGCTCGAACCTCTAAACTAAGCCCGTGGGGCTTAGCGCCATCTGTGTGAGGAGGGAACACTTCCGTCGGAAGACAAAATAATGTGACGTCATATCCGTTAAAAACCGAAGTGACGTCATTTTCATCATACCGTATTGATGAAGCAGTGCACTAGCTGACAAGGACAAAGTAACAAGTAACAAAGTGACAAGGAGAAAGACATGGCATTACATCATCAGACCACGTTTGCTGGTCATACAATCTGCGATCATAAAAGCCATTACTTAGCTACAATTCGCGACACTCATAAGTAGTAAAAAGCGGCATAGCTTTTTCATGTCTGCGATCGGCCGTAACCAAGTCTTGCCCGGAAAAAATAAAGTTTCGGCCAACAAGTTATCAGGTTAAAGAATGCAGGTTACGAAAAACATGTGCTTTGTAGATCAGCCTATAAGTTGATTCGTTATTTGCGCAATGAATTTCAGAAGGAGCCCAGTAGAAAAGAGAATGACAGCAGAAAAATTGTGTCAAGTGCGTATGCGCACAAAATTGGGCATAACCTAAAGAACGTAGGTAGCAGGTGTGGTGTACAAGTAGTTTGTTTCAGCACCTAACAAACTCGGTAAAATTATTGCCGGATTGCATCGTAAAGTTTCAACAAATATAAAAGGAAATAAATATAGGTGCACGATTAAGCATACAAAGGAATTTCTCAAGTGCAGATCGTCCGTTGTGTACTGTTTACCCATATCTTGTGGAAAAGTATATATCGGCCAATCGGGACGGTGTGTGAACACAATACTTATGGAACACAAACGGTCAATGAGGGGCAACATTCATTGCCACATTAAAGGGCATTGTGCACAGCATGGGTGCTCACCGCTGTACGATGACACTACAATTCTTTCGCAACATAAGGATCAGCTGACCGGGTGGAAGCCTTTGACATTTACAAGAGAAAAGGGGGTTGAATAAGTCAACCAACTGTTCTTCTGAGCCATAGTGAGGTCGCCTTTTTGGAAAGTCACGAGATTAAACTTGTAAAAATGAATGAGTTAGGGCTACAACGATTAGGATAGGATTGCACAGCGTGTAAGATATGTTGCCTATCTTTGACGCCCGAGTGTGCGCGGATATATGTTTTGTAAAAGTGCTGTTAATCTTGCCTTGCACATCTTTGATGTCAGAGGGTGCGCGGGTATATAAAGATGAAGTTTTCGTTCTAAAATAAAATAGTTGCGAGTGCAGTGAGTGTCGTGTATTCTTGTGTCTCTCCACTTTGTCCTTGTCAGTGCGCTGCTTCACCAATACGGTATGATGATTAATCACAAATTAACTCGCCCAACTTTCCACATTCCTGACTTCATTTTGTTCTCAAAGGCGCAAAACTTGTTTTACTGCGATAGCAATTATATGGACACTTCAACCGGATTTCTGCCGTCGCCGTCGCCATGAAGTTAATAAAATCTTCGCCGCGCGCCGTATGCGCGAGCGGAAGCGTGCGGGGAGGCGCGCTATCACGGAGAGCGAACGCACTCAATCACCCACGCGCAAGCAAGGAAGCGGGAAGCCAGCGGAGGGAGCGCGGGGGGGGGGGGGGGGGGCAACAACAACCAACAACCGCGCTCGTCGCTCGCTCGCCCGCACAGTCTCTTATCTCCACACGGCTCTGACCTTTATGCGCCGTGCATTCGCCGCTCAGTTTCCGTTGAAGCGATAGACCGCACGTACCTTCGCTCGTTGCGCGGCGTATGCGCTCGCTGCCAGCGTTTTGACAGTCGTTGGCTGCAGTCATTCAGTGTGATCTATTCATGTTTGTTTGTGCGCGCTCACACCACGCTTGTTCATTCAGTTAGTAATAGTCGGGCCACAGTGCGCGCTCGCTCACACCACGCTTGTTCATAACGTAATAGTCGGGCCACATTTTCCAACGCACGCTACACATGCAATGCTGCCCAGATCGGCAGTGCAGCACTACAGGTGTGTCCCTTCGCACGCGCTGCCCACGGTAAGCGCTTCTCATCAACACCACCGTTTCACACGCGCCTTCGCGTGGTCATCGAGTCTCTCTTCATGTCGGTCCACTTACGTACGCCGCAGCACACCTGCTTACTTAATCAGCTCATGTTTACTACAACTCATATTGCTACCAAAGCCGCTCACCTTACTTCGTATGACATTGCTGTGTTGCTATCGCATTCATTGCTTCGCCCTTAGGGCGAAACTGTGACATTTTTTGGAGGCCTGCCATTAGAGCTGTATATTCAAATGCCCCGCCATTCGACTTGATGGGTGTTCCGAGCTTTCAGCGCGGAAAGCGATGCAGGAAAAGGTCAGCCGTACAGGTGTCGAAATCGCACCGCTGCACAGAACATACTTTGAATGCTATCGCGTTCCACTCTTTTCTCTATCTCTCTCCCGAGCATGGCGCGCGACGCGCGCACTCTCTCTCGCTCTCATTTTCTCTTTCTCACTCCGGAGCACAGCGCGCGGCGCTCCGCGAGGTGGTTGATAGGCAACGCAGTGGCAGTCGGCACACTTTACAACCGGCTCAAACAGCTCCGCTGTTAAAGAATTACACCATCTTCCCGTAGGGGAACCCTCAGTAGTATGCGAAGCAGGCATGGGGTTGACTCAAGGTAGTTTTATCAGCTGTATAAAGTTGGACATGCAGCAGCACCTGCAACGCGCAGAACTGTTGTCGACGCTGTCAGCGTTTGCCCGCGTTCGCACCGAACGCGCGCGGCGTTGGTGACTGTAGCCGGTGCCTCTGGTGGTGGTGGTAGAAACTTTATTGCCATTGATGGTGGGGGCGAAGACCCCTACATGGCACTTGGGTGCTCCCTTACTGTGAGGACGCACCCTTACATAGCGAAGGAGAGCCCTTGGAGCGCAATCCTTCTCACAGCACTGGAGCTGATCCAGCACTGGTCTTGAGGTACAGTGTACTATTCTAGTACACTGTACTTGAGGGGAAGTGCAGGTCAAAAGAGTCTCCCAGTAAGACTCCGCCACGGTCTGTGATGGGGGATGAGGGAAGGTGGGGCATGTGAGGAGGGTGTGTAGGAAGTCTCCAGGTTTACCGCAAAGTTTGCATGAGGAGGGGAATTTGTCTGGGTATCGTGCATGTAGCAGTAAGGGGTATGGGGCAATCCGAGTTTGTAGTCGTCGCCAGTGTGCGGCCTGCGCTATGGTAAGGAATGGAGCTGGGGGTGTGTATTCCCTTCGTTCGTCCCGGTAGTACGAAAGGATATCACTGAAAGAAAGCAGGCGCTCCCCGGCGCGTAGAGGGGGCTCGACTCCTCCTGCCCGGAATAAGAGACCTCGGGCTAGGGAATGAGCCTCCTCATTGCCAGGGAGGCCGGCATGTGCTGGCGTCCAGATGAGGGTTATGGGGCGCCGGGGCTGCCAGAAGCGTAGTAAGAGAGCAGCGGTGCGGGATATGTAGCCGTTGGCATAGTTGAGAATGGCAGTTTTGGAGTCAGTGATAATTTTGGTGGCAGATGTAGAGATGAGAGCAAGCGCGATGGCTGCCTCTTCTGCCTCTGTGGTGGAATTGGTGGTGATTGAGCTGGAGCTTAGAAGCTTTGCCTGATTGTCGGCTACCGCCAGGGCCATACGGGAGCCTGACGTATATTCTGCTGTGTCCACGTAGACCACATCATGGTCCTCGCTGGACTGTTTGTGGAGGGCCCGAGCCCTTGCTATTCTGCGGTTCCCATCTCGCTCAGAGTGCATGTTCTTGGGGATGGGAGGTATGTTGAGGTTAGAGCGGAGGATAGAAGAAAGGGGGACCCCCTCGGTAGGATGTGTAATTGCGGTTAGGCTTAATTGGGATAACAGAGCGCGGCCAGCCGCTGAGTTAGATAGGCGGGATATTTGTGCCGTAAAGGTGGCTTCTATGAGTTCCTCAAAGGTGTTGTGGACACCGAGTTTGAGGAGTCGGTCGTTGGATGGGCTGGGGGGAAGGCGTAGAGCCATTTTCGTGCAACTCCGTAGAAGCGCGTTTACCCGCGGTCTCTCCCCTTCTGTCGGAGGGGTAGGTATGGAAGGGCATATGTGGTGCGAGGACGGCTCCCTGGGGCGTACCTCGTGCTTCCAGTGTTATGTCTAGGAGGTGGTGGTCGCCGAAGGTAAGTGTAGCTGTGCGGTGGCTGAGGAAGTCTCGGACATCCTGGCGCCCACTGCCAGGGTTGTAAGGTTCTGTAGGATAGCTGAGTGTGTAACGTTATCGAATGCCTTCGTGAGATCCACACCTAGGATAGCTTTGGTGTCGTAGGTTTGGGAATCTAGAATGTGTTGGACAACTTGAAACTCCTCCGGAGCGCCCGTCAAATGTACTTTTGGTGTTTGTTGAAGGTTTACGGACTGAAGCCTTGATTGACACGGGTGCATCGCTTTCCATTATTAGTACTGACTTGTGTTCTCGTTTGCGAAAAGTTAAGACTCCATATAATGGCCCTCCCCTACGTTGTGCTAATGCAGTTCTTATTCAGCCCTCCGGTGTTTGCACTGCGCGTGTTTTCATTGATGGCATCCTTCACCACATTCAGTTTGCCGTGCTATCTTCGTGTACCTACGCCATGATTTTGGAATGGGACTTTGTCCTCAGCGTCAGCTTTCATATCTTGCCGTCAGCGAACTATTCATATAACGGACACTGAATCTTCGTCCGCTGTCGATGTTCACAGCCTGCGCTTCGTCGCGTGTACTGACTCTTTCATTTCCCCGGGCAGTGAGCATGTTCTAACGCTGACTTCCGACACGATTGTAAATGGTGATGTGTTCCTTGCACCGAGCGGTCACTGCATATATGGTGGGCTTAGCATTGCTCCTAGCCTGGTGCGGTTTCATGAAGGTAGAGCGTTGATCGCTGTGCATAACCGTACTTCTTCGTCAGTAGTGCTCTCGCAGGGCACCGCTGTGACCTGCTTTACTGACACCGAACCTCTTTCACTAGTACCCCTTCACACCGAATCACCAGATTTGTCTAGCACAACTGACGATCATGCTGCGTCCACTGCTTTAACGGCGGCGATAAATCCAGATCTAACTGCTGCGCAGAAAGAATACCTTTTAGCCCTACTGCAAAAACACAGCGCCTTATTTGACGTTAACTCCAAGCTTCTGGGACGCACTTCCGTTGCCGTGCATCGCATCGAAACCGAAGGCAGTTCGATTGTACACCGTCGCCCGTATCGCGTGTCTTTCGCAGAACATAAAGTCATTGCGCACAACGTTGATGACTGATGACATGCTTAAAAGAGAAATCATTCGGCCATCGTCCAGTTCTTGGTCGTCACCTGTTGTGTTGGTCCGCAAGAAAGACGGCTCTGTACGATTTTCCGTCGATTATGGAGCACTTAATAAGATCACGCGCAAAGACGTATATCCGATGCCAAGAATCGACGATGCCATTGACTCCCTTCAGGGCGCTGAATATTTCTCAAGTCTAGACCTTCGATCCGGGTACTGGCAAATCCCCATGCACGAAGCGGACAAGGACAAGACAGCCTTCGCAACGCCAGATGGACTTTACGAGTTCAACGTCATGCCCTTCGGTTTATGTAATGCTCCTGCAACATTTGAACGCATGATCGACACAGTTTTATGCGGCCTTAAGTGGAAGAGCTGTCTGTGTTATTTAGATGACATCGTTATTTTTTCTACAACTTTTCGTCAGCACCTTGAGCGTTTGGACGACGTATTAACATGCATTTCAAACGCTGGACTCCAACTCAACACAAAGAAATGTCATTTTGCCCAAAAGAACATCAAAGTGTTGGGCCACCTTATCAGTAAAGATGGCGTTCGACCAGATCCTGACAAGGTTGCTGCCGTGATTCGCTTCCCTCACCCTGAAAATCAAAAACAATTAAGAAGTTTGTTGGGCCTGGCATCCTACTTCCGCCGCTTCATCAGTCATTTTGCTGCCATGGCGTCGCCGCTGCACAAGTTTCTGACGTCGGTCTCTGCTCTCACTTGGACAGACGACTGCGAAAGTTCTTTCCAAGTCCTCAAGCAAGCCTTGACATCCGACCCCGTCCTGTGCCACTTCGATGAGAACGCACCTACTTGTTTGCACACCAACGCTAGTGGCCATGCGATCGGTGCTGTCCTTCTACAGCGTGATACCACTACACGAGAGAGAGGTGTTGCGTATGCCAGTCACGCATTAACGGCTGCCGAACAGAACTACTCGGTCACAGAGCAGGAATGCCTCGCAGTAGTTTGGGCCATACAAAAATTTCGACCATATCTTTATGGACGCCACTTCACTGTCATAACCGACCATCACGCCTTATGCTGGTTGTCGTCACTGAAAAGTTTGGCTGGACGCCGTGGCCGCTGGGTGGTCCGATTACAAGAATACGATTTTGACGTTGTGTACAAGTCTGAAAAAAAAAACAACATCAAGATGCCGACGCTCTGTCTCGCTGCCCGCTGCCACTATTATCTTCGAGCACGTCTCTCCACTCCGCGCCACTTGATGATGAAACCATATCTCCACTTACGTTATTACCGCTAGCGGTTACTGACACGCCATCTGCTAATCGCAGCAATCAGTTCGCCTCGTGTCAACGTTCTGATCCCTACTGCAGCAGCATCATCCAACGCCTGTGCGGTACTATTTCTGCACCAAATGCCCGATTACGTCGACAACTGCGACTATTTAAGCTCGACAACGATGTGCTGCACCGCTACATTTACAGCACCGACGGACACCGCTGGGTACCTGTTCTTCCACGTTCACTGCGCACAAAAATCCTTGAAGCCTTTCACGACGACCCATCTGCTGGCCACTTGGGTTTCCACAAAACATACCACCGCGTTCGGAGCCATTTCTTTTGGCCAGGCATGTCTACCTTTGTGGCCAAGTACGTCGCTTCTTGCGTCCAGTGTCAACGGCGGAAACGACCGACTTCGCCCCCTGCTGGCCTTTTACAGCCCATCCCATGTCCCGAGACACCTTTTGCGGAATAGACTTGGTCGGACCTCTGCCCATAACGCCAGCAGGTTATCGGTGGATCGTGACAGCTGTCGGCCACCTCACACGGTACGTAGAGACCGCGCCTCTACGCTCTAGTTCGGCCTTACACGTTGCCGACTTCTTTCTGGATGCCATTGTGCTGCGTCATGGTGCACCTCGTGTACTGTTGAGTGATCGCGGCAAGACTTTCATGTCAACAATGATCGAAGAAGTACTCAGAGCTTGTGGCACAGTTCATAAGACGACATCCGCGTACCACCCCTAAACAAATGGCTTAACAGAGCGATTTCATCGCCCGTTAACAGATATGATAGCAATGTATATCGGGCCAAGCCACGACAACTGGGACAAACTTTTACCTTTTGTGACGTTTGCTCACAACACTGCCATCCAGCGAACTACAGGGTACTCACCCTTCTACCTCGTTTACGGCCGTTCGCCGACATTCACCATCGCCGCCGCTTTCTTAACTGTCCCAACTAACACCTCGGCCAGTATACCCGAACAGTTCGTCTCGCGTCTTCACGAATGTCGTGACCGTGCTCGCTTCAACACAGGTCAGTCAACTAGACCGCAGGCAACGTTACGACATCTCTCGTCGAGACGTCTCCTTTCATCCTGGAGATGAAGTGCTCCTTTCGACGCCCATTCGTACACCCGGTTTGTGTGAGAAGTTTGAGTCGCGCTTCCTTGGCCCCTACATTATTAATGAACAAACATCCCCAGTGAACTATCGTGTTACTCCCGTCGAGGTTTCTTCGGTCCATGGTTGTCGTGGTTCGGAGATCGTTCACGTTTCGCGTGTCAAACCATTCGTTCGGCGCCTCCCTCCTGGCTAAGTCGCGGCCTGGCTGGCCGCTTGCGCGCGCGGGAAAATTAGTGTGAGCATTATTCATACGTTTCATATTCTCATCTGTACATACTCATCATCCCCATTTTGGGCCTGGTGGTGGGGCTCTCGTTTAAGAGAATAAAGAAGAGAGTGACGGCCTAAACGTTATCTCACAAGATATATATATATATATATATATATATATATATATATATCCCTTGAAAGAGGCCGGTCCACCGACCGAAACTGTTGGGTAAATAATAAACCTAAGATAGCCGCGAAGTTGTGCTTCTGATTTTTCTAAATACGTTTGGCCCATTGCAAAATCCAGTTACTATATATATATGTGTGTGTGTGTGTGTCTCGCGATCATCTGGGCTCTTAATAAGTTCCGGCCATATTTGTATGGCCGCCCATTTGACGCACTATGTTGGTTGGCGTCGTTGACTCGTTGACGGATCCGTCTGGCCGTCTTGCACGTTGGGCACTTCGCTTGCAAGACTACGACATCCGCGTACTCTACCGCAGCGGGCGACAACACTCGGACGCCGATGCCCTCTCGCGCTCTCCCTTGGCTGACAACAATATATCTCGGTTGACTGTGTCTTCCATCGACCTTCGCACCATCGCTTCCGAGCAGCGCAGGGACCCCTGGATTGCGTCGATTATAGGCTGGCTCTCTGATCTATCGACCAGGTCAACAACCCGCGCGTTGCGCCGTCAAGCTCACCATTTCGCCATTCGCGAGGACCTGCTTCACCGCCGCAATTACAGCTCCGACGGTCGCCAGTGGTTGTTAGTAGTGCCCCGCAGCCTGCGTTCCGAAATATGCGCAGCTTTCCACGCCGATCCCCAGTGTGCCCATGCTGCCGTTTTCAAGACTTACCAGCGCCTTCAACAGCGGTACTACTGGCGAGGGATGTACAGCTACGTTCAAAAGTTCATACGCTCTTGTCCCGATTGCCAGCGCCGGAAATCCTCACCCCGCCTCTCGCCAACTGGGCTGCAACCTTTACCTTGTCCCACCCGGCCCTTTGGGCGCGTCGGCATAGATTTGTACGGGCCCCTTCCTATGACTTCGGCTGGAAACCGTTGGGCCATTGTGGCACCTGACTATCTTACGCGATACGCTGAAACTGCGGCGCTTCCGGCAGCTACAGCGCGCGACGTTGCCTCCTTCCTGCTTCGTCGATTCATCCTACGTCATGGGCCACCCCAGGAGCTGCTCAGTGACCGCGGACGGGTCTTCGTCTCCGAAGTAGTTGAAGCTGTTCTTAAAGAGTGCCACGTTGTTCATCGCACAACAACGGCGTACCATCCTCAAACCAATGGACTCAC